>NC_134649.1:45391185-45722614 GCF_030463565.1 Pelecanus crispus
GTTAGGACAGATGCATAGAATTTAGGGTTTTAATAAGCAGAGGCAACTGTTCTGTAGCCTGAATTTTTAATTTTCAGCCAAAATTTAGTCACCTGCTTCTAGCCTAGAGGCCCTCCCCAGGTCCCTGACCGGCAGTGCAGCTTTTCCACTCCTGTCACAAAGCTCTCCAGCACACCAGCCTTTACTCATGCCAAGCTCCAAGCCCGCAGCTCCCATCCCCACTCCGGGTGAGCCCCGTGGTCCTCTCCCCGGGAGATTCCTCTTCCCCAGTCCTTGCTGGTCAAGCGCCCTTTGGCGTTCCCCCTCCTCACACTGACCCACCTAACACCTTTCCTCCGGCTCCCTCCTCCCGCCCTGGCCCTGGCCTGCGCCATCCCCACCCCTCTCCGCCCGCCGGGCCCCGGGCCGCTCACGCACGGTCGCCCCTACCAGCCCCTCTCCAGCGGGCCCCGCAGCCCTGAGCTAACCCGCAGCCTCCTCCCAGCCCACACCTCTCCTGCGGGGCTGCGGCTCGCCCTGACCTACCAGCCGCCCCTCAGCAAGCGCTGCCTGCCCCTGCCCCGGGCCGGGAGCCCGCTCGCCCGCAGCCCCGCACTAACCCATCCGCCAGCAGCTCCTCTAGCCTCCTTCTTTTCTTCTCCCTAAAAGAGAGAGAATAAAAGAAGGGTCAGTATCGCGCTACAGAGACCGGGGAGGAGGGAGAGGGGACCCCGGGGCCCACCCGTCCCCGGGAAGCGGGGGAAGGGGCGGCCGAGCACACACATACAGGGCACTTACGGTTCCTCACCATCCGCCATATTTCCCTCTGCTTCCCACAACGCCCCGCGGCGCCTCTATGGGCGGTGCTTTGCCAGAGCGCCGCCACGGCCGCGGGCCCGCGGAGCCGGGGCGGGGGGATAGAGCGCCCGCCCGGGGCGGGGATCGCCATGGCAACAAGGCCGGACACCCCCCTGCCGCCCCCGGCCTCCCCCCCGGTCCCCCGAGCCCTGCCGCAGAGACCGGGCAGCCGCAGCCGCCTCCCTCCCTCGCCCCGCGCAGCCGAGGGCTCTCCCTGACGCTTCCCGGGAGCCTCGGACGGCGTCCTCAGGGGCAGAGCGTGTGGCGATGGCGGCGCCTCAGAGCCCTGCGGGGTCACAACGACCCCATGCAACGCTGCAGGCTTGGGGAAGAGTGGCTGGAAAGCTGCCCGGTGGGAAAGGACCTGGGGGTGTTGGTCGACAGGCGGCTGAACATGAGCCAGCAGTGTGCCCAGGTGGCCAAGAAGGCCAACAGCATCCTGGCTTGTGTCAGGAACAGTGGGGCCAGCAGGACTAGGGAAGTGATCATCCCTTTGTACTCAGCACTGGTGAGGACGCACCTGGAATACTGTGTCCAGCTTTGGGCCTCTCAGTACAAGAAGGACATTGAGGTGCTGGAGCGTGTCCAGAGAAGGGCAACGAAGCTGGTGAAGGGTCTGGAGCACAGGGCTGATGGGGAGCGGCTGAGGGAACTGGGACTGTTTAGCCTGGAGAAGAGGAGGCTGAGGGGAGACCTTATTGCTCTCTCCAACTACCTGAAAGGAGGGTGTAGCGAGGTGGGGGTTGGTCTCTTCTCCCAAGTAACTAACGATAGGACAAGAGTAAATGGCCTCAAGTTGCACCGGGGAGGTTTAGATTGGACATTAGGAAAAATTTCTTCACAGGAAGAGTGGCCAAGCATTGGAACAGGCTGCCCAGAGAGGTGGTGGAGTCACCATCCCTGGAAGTGTTCAAAAAATGGGTAAATGTGGCGCTTTGGGACATGGTTTAGTGGGCATGGTGGTGTGGGGTTGATAGTTGGACTGATGATCTTAGAGATCCTTTCCAACCTTAATGATTCCTAGTTTTACTTTCATTAAAAAATAATGCAGCCACCAAGCCAGGAAACATGAAATTATTACTCTACCCGTAATTGGTTTAGTGGTGTACTTGGTAGTGTTAGGCTAATGGTTGGACTTCATGATCTCAAAGGTCTTTTCCAGCCTTAAATGATTCTATGGTTCTATGATTCTGTGACAGAGACAAAATGTGAAGGTGGGATTAGGCTCAGGCTGGTGGCTGCCCACAGCTGAGTGGCTCCTCCACCCACCCGAGCTGTGCTTTCTAAGGGATTTTTTGTCTTCTTGGCGCTCCCTGGGCAGAGGCCAGCCTGGCCATACCCATGGGCTGTCCTGGGAGCGCACCTAAACGTGCTTCTACACGCAGGAGCCTTCACTCCCCAAAACAAACACAAGGAATGGCGTCTCAGTGCAGGCCGGGGAGCAGGCTAGCAGGGCTGATGAGGGTTGCGCTTCAGGCCTCAGGCTCCTAAGCTTTAGGGACCCAAGTCCTTCGCAGACCGAGCTGCAAGAAGCAGCTGCCAGCCACCAGTACTGTGATCACACGTGGCTTACTGCCGGCCTCCATTTTGGGTCGGACTTTGTCGTCCGGCATGGCGGCATTGCACGACGCGCACGGACAGCGTGCGCTCGAGCCGTGGGGGATGCAGCGTGAAAGCACTGAAAGCACAACCATCCTCACACGGACTGCTGGGGTTCGAGCACCATGGCTGCTGGCGCCGGCTCTCCCCTCCGGAGCCAGAGGGCTTGGGGCGCAATCGCCCCGCTAGCCAGGTCTCCCTGCAATGGCTCGACGTGTCCCTCGCTGCCTCCTTGGCTGGGGCAGCCATTTTTGTGACCCCCCTCCAGACTCAGACTGCGACTCCCTGTTTTACAAGAGGACGCGAACTGGATTCGCCGTGTGAATATTAAATGCACGTCATCTTTTGCTGAAGAAATGATGAACGTACAGCCCGCGCTAGCAGCGGCAGCAACAGCAGCGGCAGCAGTGGCGGCAGCGGCAGCAGCGGCGGCAGCGGCAGCAGCAGTCCCTGCCGGCTGCGGCTCCTGGGCGTGTGCGGTGCTGCTGCTCGGTTCTTCCCTCAGCAGCGCTTACTCCCCGCGTCCAGAAGCGGCCGGCGGCGGGGCCGGGCGGCGGCGGGGCCGGGAGCCGCCCCGGGGCGGTGCCGCGGCGCTCTTAGGCCTGCGCGGCGGCGGCGGGGCGGCGGCGGCGGCCATGGAGGTGCAGGTGGCGCCGCTGCGGGCCTGGGACGATTTCTTCCCCGGCTCGGATCGCTTCGCCCGGCCCGACTTCAAGGACATCTCGAAATGGAACAACCGGGTAGTCAGCAACCTGCTCTACTACCAGACCAACTACCTGATGGTGGCCGCCGCCGTCGTCTCCATCGTGGGGTCAGTGCGCGGGCCTTGCTCTCCCTCCGGTAGCGGCGGCCGGGGCGGGGGGGTGGCCCCGTTCCCCGGGGGTGGCCCCGTTCCCCGGGGGTGGCCCCGTTCCCCGGGCGGGCGGTGCCGCGCCTCGGCCCGGTGCCACGGGAAAGGGCCCGGCCCGGCCCCGGGCGCTGCCCGCAGGGATGCCGGGGGTGCGGGGGCAGGGAAGCTGCCTTTCCTTCCTCTGCCTCTCCTTAAACCTCTGATTTACCCGGTGTCGCTGATAATAATGCTACTGAAAAAAAATTAAGGCCTGGTTACGGCCTCCCTTGGCGGGGGGTGGGGGGCTTCTTTGGATAAGAGCATAGAGTAGGGCTTAGGATTTATTTATATATAAATAAATATATATATTTATATGGGGGGGGAGTCTAACAGATCCGAGGACTCCCTCTTATCTTCCTCGGACTGCTCATCAGGCCCTTTTGCCCAAGGGAGGGGGCTCCAGGCAGCCAGCTTGTTGCGGGGCAGAAAGCAGCAATGGTTTTGTGTGCTGGATGTCGCTGCTCTGAAAAAACTGAACCGCATCCTGCGCAGTGACCTGCGCTTCCTCGCTAAATCTGTCCGGTGTGACTGCTCAAGCTGAGATAAGCTTCACTTTGAATTTAAAAAAAAAAAAAGGGGGAGATGAATTCTGCTCTGTGTTACAGTTCTAAGCTTATATCCAGGGGACAGAGCAGGCCTTTCTTATTTCTGAGTTAGCTCGTACTGAAAAACCTTTATATAAAATAAATAAGGTACCTATTCATTTCCTTTTGGTGGGCAGGATTGAGACCTTCAAGGCAGGACCATCTGCTGGTACGATGTTCTGTCAGGCCCACCTTTTCCAAAGAGAGCTGGGAAATAACCATATAACCATCTTTTGAGTCAAAGCTTATGTGACTCTTCAAGGGTTGCTCTAGGGTTTTTGGTCAGAAAGCTCTTAAGCAAGACATGCAGCAGAGGCTGATGATTAAGCTTTTAATATAGAAACTGGAATGCTCCACTCTTCACAACAAACAACGCGCAAATGCTTAGATTGGAGAATTGCCCAGCCACTAGGCCAGAGTGGTTTTGGCTGACGTGTATCTTATCTCGTATGTTGCAGAGGCTTAAAATTCTTCCCCTAAATCCCTCCTTTTCTTTTCTTTTCTTTCTTTTTTTTTTTTTTTTTTTTAAAGCAGTCTGCGTCTTGTTAGGGCTCCTGAAGCGGTTGACCCAGTGTCTGGGCTGGTGAGCATTCTCTGGGTTGCAGGGAGCTTTGGCCTGTGCTGTGTGAAAGGATAGGCCGAGAACCCTGCTTTCTCTTCTTGACGTGCATGATGGTTAAAGGCTTGGTATAGTGGCGTAGGCTTTCTTCTTCTTAATTTTCCTGTGAATATGTTGCCGTCAGTTCAATAGACTACTAGACTGACAAAGTGAGACTTCCATGGTCTTGCTGTTCTCATACCACCTTGGTCTAAACTTCCGTGTTCATCTACCCTTGTTTAGCAGTGCAATGCTGTAGCCAGCTCTCAGTGAGTAGGTAAATCACAGTGGCCCTGGAAAGCAGTGGGACAGCTCTTCTCCCCAGGAAGGCGTAAAAAAATGTGAACAGTTTTGATATCTCTGGCTGGAAAACTGGGATGGCAGCAGCTTTTACTCAGTCTCCTAAACTCCTTCTTACTTTGGAACTCTGATCTCTTTTCTTCAGATCAAGGGTGATGTATCTCCCACTTATTTTCCACTATTTTGCTGGGGTGGGAGGTGGAGGAAGAGAGCCACGGGAGATGGAGATTAATATCAGAACTGCAATTCTAATATCTTAATATTGAGTGGTAACCTTCTGAGTTGAAAACTTAAGGATGAGGAACACCTGGAGTGGGACCTTGATGTCAAATAATTTATTTTTATTGTGTATCTTAGAGCCTTTGGTATATGATGAATCTGATTCTTCTAAGACTGAAATAAAAGAGTATGGGAGAAGAACTCTAAAGGAAACAAGATAACGCTTCAATAGAGAAAAACTATCCATTTCTTTTCTTAAAAAGATATTTTGCTTGGCCAGACTGCGTCTTTGGGAGAAAGGTGAAGAAAGTTCTCCTGATAAATTTAAATTGATGACTAAGTTTTTGTCTTAGTAATGGGCGGGAATCCCTGCGTGATAAATGATGAATCATGGCTTTTTAGGAACGCCAGGGCTGTATACAGGCCTAAGGGCAGGATTATTGAAAGTGCTAATGTAGTGGTCTTCTTGTGATCAAAACTAAACTTAGCCCATGACCAACCCTACCTCTTCTTAAACCGTCTAGTTCTATAGACAGACTTGTAATGCAGAGATGGTATTTTCAGCTAGTGTAGTACTTGATAGCTGCGGTGGTGCTGGGCTGACATGGAAATTGTAGCCTAGAGCTTTCTTGATAATGAAGTACAGTGCTTTTTGCCACAGCTTCAGTTTACTGCCTCTTGTACAACAAAGTTGACCTCTCCAGCCTTCTACCGTGTCTCTGCACGGTATGGAATAACCTTACCATGAGTGCAGTGGAATTGTAGTGCCATTGTAATGAATTACTGCATCATTTCCCTGCTTTTCTCCCTCCATTTGCCTTCTCCGATAGCTACTGTTACATGTAAATGATGTTCTGCACTTTGCAATAATGTAGATTTTATTTTCAGCCTACAGGACTAGGTAAAAATTAATTGGTGAACAAGAAACTAAAACTACTGAATTGGTGTCACTCTGCTAGTACAGGCTGGTGGTAGCAGCCTTGTCTCTTCCACCCTCCTTGCCCTGCAAATTCATTTAAGAATTAATCTGGACTAGTGTGCTGGGTTTTTTTTCCCTTACAATTCTGTTGCAGTAGACTGCTGATAAAAACCAAGATCTTTACTAAATCAAATTATGCCCTTTCTCCCAGTTGTATAGGAACTGGACTGCCCATTCTTCCCCTGAGCCAGGGGCCCTGTCACTGTGAGTGCTGTACAGATATTTATCAAAATTAGTGCCTCCCACAAGAGCTTGCAACTCTCCCTCAAAATATCAGTGGAATTTGTCTGTGCTTTCACCTACTCCAACAAGCCTTCTCTGTCTTGCAGTTCAAACTTAACTGCTTCAATTGATGTAATTACTTCTAGGCTTTTGTTGCCAGGTACTTGTTAAAAATTAGTTTCTAAATGTGACAGTACTAAAAGGTGTACTGGATTTCAGAGTGCTGCATATAAGAGTCTTCATTCTCTTCTGGCATAATGTCTTCCCTGCAGCCTGAAGTTCAATGTCTCTTTCCTTTGCCACTTCTTCTCTAAAACATCTGCTGTCCATGTGCACAACCCCTAGCAATCAATGACTGTGTGTCTGTTTTCTTCTTTTTTTTTTTTTAATTTCCCTCCCCCAGACCACTGCCTTAGCTGATGTGCTTATAACGATTCCTTTGCCAAAACAAAGACTCCAGAGCAGCGAAATGCTTAGTTTCTCTAATGCCTAATGAAAGATTAAGAATGAGCGAGCAAAACACATCGCTTTAAAACATATGTTGCATAATAATATTAGTACATAACTTCATAAAAGTCTGGCAATTCTGCAGAAAGGAATCTGTCTCCTGTTCTCAAAGCAATCTAAGTGATCAACAGTAAGTAAAGAAGCATTGCTAAATCTGTGGATGCTGAGGGCTGTCACCTGGGACAACATGCCATATGTAGTTTTATGTGCTACCTTCAGTCCCAGCTGTATAACCTCACTGAAGCTAGAAGTATGGGGAGAGAGGAAGCAGAACTTTATCTTTAAAGTTGTTTAAATTAATACAAATGAGAAAGGAAGCATTTAAGTGCTTCCTAACCTGACCACCGCTTGGAACACAATGGAGCAAAAGGCCTTCTAAAGGGGAATTTTCATGCCTATTTGATGTAATGGCCTGAGTTGCTCAAAGTAAAAAAGATGTTGTTCTCAATGACTGGAAGTCTCCTACCCAGTGCCTTTGTGCAGACTTGCCTGGTCACATGCAAAAGAAGCAGATGTTATAGCAACTGCTGAACAATCACCCTGAGAGAGTCATCTAAAATGGAGATGATTTAAGGATGGAGCTAGCTTGCTTTTTTTTTATGTGGCCTGTGCTATTTCTGGGCTTACACTGCTGGGTGCTTCTTGTGCTTGCACAAAGGATGCGTGTTGCCTAGCTCTTTTTCCCCTAATGCTGTAGCTGTATATTCTCCAAGTAACTGCTCACCTCTCCTGCTATAAGGCTGTGCACAAGTGTGCAGATAGGAAATAACCTGTCAACAAGAGGTGATGCGGTAAGTCACTGAAAGCAGAGCTCTTTGGGCTTTCTTGCACCTATATGGGAAATCTAACCTGTCTTGTGATGTGTGTAGGGCAGAGTCTAGAAATACAAATCCAGTTTTAAAAAAAAAGTCATCTTATTCTGTTTTTGCTAGCCAGAGGTGGCTGCTTTGCTTCCAGTACTACTTCTCACGCAACTGCACCCACAGCTGCTGCATCTCTGCTGTCTTCTGATATTACTTCCACAAACACAAAGTGTCCCATGGTGCTACTTGGTACAGGACAACGCCTGTGTCCCTGCAGCCTGAAGCCAGGCAGGATGTTTCTTTTATTTTACTTTTTTTTTCCCCCCCGTCTCTTTACTTTGTATCAAAGCAGGTGCTGAAGGAAATCTGGTCTCTGAAGAGCAACAGGATGCAATTGCAAGTTGCCCCGCAACACTGCTGGAACTGAATCTTAGGTGACAGCTTTTTCTTGCCAGTTTATCCCAGCTGTACTGGAGGTCACAGCATCCTACCAGGGTTGTACCTTGTCCACTGCAGAGAGCAATGAGGGTGCTCTGAGCTGTTAGCACCCCCAAATGCTGTTTAGTCCTGCCATACCGACTCCTTTCAGGGTCGGGAAAGTTAGTGGTTTTCTTCTCCAGCCCCCAAAGAGTTTTTCTTCCCCCAAGTCATCTGAGCAGTGTAAACTCAAGTTACCACGCCATTGCCATGCTAATAGTTCTGAGCATTGCATCTTTAGGTGTTTGAGAGGTCTCATAAATCCCTGCTAAAGGGAATTACATTACAAGATACTTTCTAAATGTACTTAATAGCTGGTCACTTACCTTGTCTCTGCAGCTTTGAAAGACTTCCAGCCTTCTTGCCTGAGCATGATTTTGGCATAATGTGTTCTCATCTGTATATAAATAAGGCCAATATCAACATTGGTTGTTCAACTATAAGATAACTTCTAGGGCTGTTATACAGCGCTCTCTTCCCCAGGCGCTGGTGTTCTAAAATAATGTGTCCATGGGTTTTTCTTTTTAGTGTTTAGCTATTGTGTTAGCGAGAGCAGTGTGCCAACAGATCTGAGCGAAACTGCCTAATGGTGGTCTGCCTTCCCAAAAAACACCATTGCTGAAGAAGTTGTTTCTGTATGTGAATTTCTAGGAGAATCTTAGTGCTGTGAATTATGATGTGGGCGAGTCGAGCAATAAAGGGGAGCTTGGCATCTGACACCCTATCCAGTACTGTAATCAACAGTATTGAAGTCTGTGGACACATGGCTGATAATTTGAATACCAGTTTTTAGTGGCAACTGCTATCCCCATCTGTTTTCAAGTGGCTCTGAATGACTTCATTTGATACTTATGTTCACTGTTTCCTTTTATGCGTTGGAATGCAGCCCACTTCAGAAAACATGTAATTCAAATAACTTTCCCCAGTAAAATGGGATCTTTTGAATGTTTGGTGTGGTTTTTTTTTTTTCCTTTACATCCCATGCAGTCAGTCAGTTATACAGAACCTGTGTAGTACCAGAAAGAAGCGTAGAGCAGAAAAGTCTTTGGTCTTTTCCTTATAAATATGGAGGGATCGCTCTTCACCACCCGTTTCTGAAGTTGTAATGAAAGTAGAAGGAAGGGTAGGAAAGATAAAGCTTTGAGAGTATTTACCAGACACGTGGAAAATGTAGAGTGGAGCTCTGCCTAGCCCTTTGTTGCTGCCAGCATTATCTTGTCTGTAGATTTTTGGGAACAAAAAATTGGTTGCTGTGACTTGCCTGAATAAGTTTGGCCATTTCTGCTCCAAGCTAGCTGTGATGTGGAGGTGACTTCTAATTTAAGAATCTCATATGTCCAGTAGTACATATATAAACCAGGCACTAGTGTGGTCCAGTCATGAGTCACCCTCCTCCTGCTGCAAAGGAGCACAGATGAAACTGATTTCTTTCCAGAGCAATGCTGTTCACTTTTTCCAGCCTGGAAACTTAAGATTGACCATTCGGAGCTAAAAATAATATGGCTGGCTACAGGGAGTGACTCAGATGCAACAAGCAAGTCTGCCCTATCACCACTTCCAAAAAGCCTTGTTGGCTTTTTCAGCGTGAGTAGCAGAAGCAGGTGGGGAACTACTCTGAATTTTAATCTCCTTCCATCCAGTTGTCCTGTCGGCTTTTGGCACAACTGACTTAATTAAGAGCCAGTCTCTGCTCTGAAATAATTCTTCAGGGTTCTTCCTTCTCTAGGAAAAGGCTCTCTGGCACTGCAGGTAACGTGTTGGCGTACCAGTCCAGCAACAGATTTCTTCTGCCTGTTCCGGATATGAGGCACAGACCACAAACCATAGCATCCTCCTCAGCAGTGGGGTGGAGTGGTGTGTCACTGCCTGCTAGCTCTGGAACAGGAAGACTGACTGCAAAGTCTACGAGAGGAAATCTTGACTACATCTGGCTTTATCGGGGCAGTGTTATGCTGCTGTCATAATTGTAGCGGCTCAGAGCCCTCAGCTCTTGTGTAATTAGATCAGTGAACATACAAGCAAGTAAATCAGAATGCACATGGAATCACATAACTTAGTACTATATAAGTGAAATATAATAGAGGCTGGACTTTGTGCAAGTATAGAAACAAGCTAAGCAATGTCATTGCTGAAAGCTTGACTCTAAACAAGCTCTAAATACTTGGGAAAGTGGTTTGAGCAGGTGATGTTCTTGCCCTGGTCCAAAAAAGGGACTTGCTGTTTATAGTCCAAAGCTGATCCACTTGATGGCTTGGTTTGCTTGGTAACTCCGGTAACGATAATAGAACACAAACCTCAGCAGTGACCCTCTTGCCAGGCCTGGCTCTTCTTCCCGCAAGACCTTTATCCCATACGCCAGTTTTCTGACTCTCAGGCATGCTTGGGACTGGTCTTCATCTGTTGTGCTGATGGTAGTAAGCTCCTTCTGGAGGTTCATAAAACTACTTTGTTTGGGTGTAAACCAATAAGAAGGCTTATTTGGAAATAAGAAATTGTGAAGTAAGTTACTTTACTCAGTGTTCCCCTACCTTTCCCATTTTCCAAACCTAGACAAGACAGTATGAAAAGCTAGTTCATCTGAAGGCCTAGGCTGAGCCTGGTTTTGGTCATGTGTATGGAAAAGATCGATCCCTTGGGCAACTGATTGTTGGCTCTATCCGCTTGCGGGATTTGCCAACTCTGGGTCTGATGTCAAGTGAATGTGGTGATTGCAGAGGTAGGAAGGGTCCTGGTGGTAAGTGCTTCTGTTGATGAGGTGCTGCAGAAACTCTCATTATCCTGAGCTATGCTCAGGAAGAGAACATAAAGATTATCTAAATTTGCTGCTAAGGGGTGCTTGTTCAGTTGCACTTGTTGAAGCTAAGTATCTTCTGCCTAAAAATCAGAGGTTGATGAAGGTCTTGACAGCAATAACTGACTTCTTAGTGCCTTACCTCCCTAGTAACAAGTTGCCAGTGAGCTAGATGTTTGCTATACGGACACAAGTCATGAAGGCTCTGAAACAGGACACTTTCTTCTTTTTTTTTTTTCCCCTCTTCTCTCCAGATTTCTGAGTCCCCTGAATATGCTTATTGGCGGTACTGTGGTGGTGCTGGTGTTCATGGGGTTTGTGTGGGTATCACACAACAAGGATATACTCCGCAGACTGAAGAAGCAGTACCCAACCACATTTGTAGTGGTCATCATGCTGTCTAGCTACTTCTTGATCTCCTATCTGGGAGATGTCATGGTGTTCATGTTTGGGATCACGCTTCCTCTCCTCCGTAAGTATTTTTCCTCTTCTCTGGCAGGCTAGGGGCTTGTGACTTGAGCTTTCCCAAATCTGCAGAGTCTAAATTGACTGTTGCCTTTGCTATCTCTATTGAAACGATCCCAGAACAAAACTGGGGGGGAAGGGGGGACACAAAACAGCACAAGCCATCTTTAATGGTATTGTTAAATGGGTACCTGCAGTTACTTAAGTGGTAGTTGAGAGTTTGTCTTCTTCCAGTGACGTCATGGCATTGGAGTGTGTCTTAAGATGAATGCTGCAAGGACTATGCATTCCTTGGGCATTAACAATTAATAAGTGTGTTTCTGTCATGCAGTGATGTTTGTCCATGCTTCTCTGAGGCTCCGGAACATAAAGAACAAGCTGGAGAACAAGATGGAAGGAATAGGCTTGAAGAAGACCCCGATGGGCATCATACTGGATGCTCTAGAACAGCAAGAGGATAGCATCAACAAACTGGCTGACTACATATCTAAAGTGAAGGAGTAAGCAGCTGCAACGTAGCATTTTTACCTGTTGCAGGAGTGTAGTTGCTATTTACTATTGTTCAAGCTTGCTTTCAGTTTTTGTACAAAACAGGAAATGCACGTGGTACAGATTAATAGTTGCAGGATACAGGTATTCCAAGATCTTCAGGGCTCCTCTAGGAACATAAGAGCAGCAACTTTTTTCTATTGTATAGCAAAACGTTCTGGTGTTTACACAAATACATACTAACTTAAATGTGTTTGCTTGTCTCTTCTTGTGGCGGGTAGAGGAGGAAGAGATGGAAACCTATGGAATGCAGTCTCTCAAACTGTCTTGTAGCAAATGTGTCCATTAAAAGTTAACACCCCTTTCATCTCAGTTCGACAAGATGGCAGTTTAGCCAGTTTATGCTGGGTAGCACCTTCAGGCTGGCAGTGCTCAAGGTGAGCTGGAGCATGTCAAAAGTAGGTATCTCTTGCGTCCTCCAAATCCCTCTGTATTGAGGGTCTGTATTGAGACCACGTTGCTAGCTGAACTGGCAAGTGGTAAAACTGTGCAATACTTGTAACGAACATGGGTTCCTGTCCTTGCCTCACATTCCTCCTTTAGCAGTGGGAAACAGTCTAAATAGATCTAAGCATGAAGAATATATAGGGCACTGTGCCTCTGTCAGTTCCAGTAAAATGCACCTTTGTTCTCTCTGAAATCTTGATCTATAGAAACTGCTCCTCTCTACAGGAGAGCCAAACTTCCTTGCATACTGGCTAAACTCTGGCCAAGCGTGGGAGGAAAAAGAGTTTTCAGATATGTCAGATGAGCTAAGTTTCTACCCTATTGATATTTTTAAATACTGCTACTTTAGGACTTACCTTGTTCTGCTGTAGTCTGTATAGGCTGTTTTGCAGATAGAGGTGTATGTGTATTCTCAAGCGTGGGTCATCTTTTTCTTTCTTCTTAACCAAAATGCAAAGATACAAGTAAAACACGCATCTCGCTGACTCTGTACTTCTGACACTCTTCAAAGGAATAAACTGGATTTCAAGTTTACAAGCAACAGCAATAAATGTCAAGATACAGTTTTTGAAAACCCATTCCAAATTCATGAAGATATTTGCCTGTAACAACTCCTGAAACTGGTGTGTGGGATTCTTTTATATATATTTTAACTTAACTGCCAGCTCTGATGGAATTATCTTGATAACAGGAGCTTGCCTACAATAGTGGGGAAAAAAGTTGTCCAGGTGACACTCAATTTCAAATACTCTTGCATTTCTCTTTTCTAACAAAGGAATTAATTTAACAAAAAAGCAAGGAACCTTAAAGCTGAAGCTTTTATGTAACTTACCGTGCTGTTTTCATAGTGGACTGTGTAGAAATCTGAACATGTCATTCCATTTAAGTGTTAAAGTGATCAGTATTTAGCGGAAATGTCTGTATATTCCAGCTGAAGAGTCAATGGCCTGTTCCTCACTCATAGTGCATGGTCTTTGTTTTTTGAAAACTGTTTCCACACTTAAAGAACGTAGTAGCCAATGACTTCATCGTTACTGTAGAATTTTAAAAACTGCACAGTTATGAAGAAAAATAAACTCCAATGGTGATTACTGAGTGCATTTATTTCGGGTTGGGAAAAGTGGCTGGAAACTGGAGCTTGTCTTTGTTGCTATGGTTGGTGGAACTCCCTAGAGCAGTGGTGGGAGATCTGCTGTCACCCTGCAGCTCGTGCCACAAGCCCATGCTTGTGATCAGCTGCTGGCTTGAATGCTCTGTATTAATTTTGTTGAGGCATGAGGGACCTCTGAGCTGTTGAAAGGTTAGGCCTTGCTCTTGCATGCTTACAAAGGCTTCTTGACAGAGATGGTGTACTTACAGTCATGTTGTTTCAGTCTCTTCTATAACTCTTACTTTACTTAACTGGGATTTTAAATTTCTTTTAATTACCTGAGAGGGATATCTGCTTCTAGAATTACTGGGATCTGTGCCTTCAGCAGGACTAGGAAGCCAGCTCTGCTGCAGTCAAACCAGTAGTGCAGTCTCTGTATCTGGCTGCCTCCCTCCACCCGTGATCACTCAAGAGGTTGCTCAGTGGGAGAACGTGGATCAGTGCAGGGCTTCACAGCTCCGGCTGTACGTACGCTGGTAATACGTGTCAGCTGCTTCTGGGTCTAGGAGTAATTTGCACCTGGCAGCTTGAGTTGTAGATTGTAAAACACTTACCTTTTATTTTCCTCTGTAACTCCCTGTCCTAACTGCGGAAGGCTTAGCTGCACGAGCCTGGCCTTGAAGTCAGTATGGAGAACAGCGTGCTCTAAGAGCTTTCTGGGGAAGCTGCTTTTTGCGCTTGTCACTTGCTGCCGCGCTCCATGTAAGGGCTTGGCTAAAAGTACCAAGTTCCTTCCGTTTCCTACTTTTATCCTTTACGAAAAGAGAGGGCTGTATGAAACCGGTGCAATGAAGATGTTACTTCCTTTTTTATGTCTCTGCCATGCAGAAATGGCTCTGCCCTTCCCCCTTATGTGATACTTAAAAACTACTTGCTGTGTCCTAGGCAATACATCAACGAGGTTTCTCAAGTCTGTGGCATTACAGTTGCAGACAGAAGCAGAGCTGAGAAGCTTTACAAGTTTGGAGGGTGAAGATTTGAAAGAGACCAGGTGATAGATACAAAAAGGACATGGATAAATGAAAACTTGAATTAATGATAGTGGAGGCTACCTTGGATTCAAAGAGATCCTGGACGTTGCTGATACTACAGGACTATTATAATAAACGTGGGAAGGGGGAGCGGGGTGGGACTGGGATTTAGCTGCCAGGGGAAGGTTGCTAAGAGTTACAGGCAGGAGCAAGGAGAAACTCACCTGAGGGAAATCCTGCCAGGAGCTGCAAAGCTGTGCCTTTTGAGCAAGTGTGTCGGCCGCAGGAAGGCAAGGGAGCTGCATGTTAGCAAAGGGAAAGGCTTTGTTCTTTCCCTATAGCTTACAGCTTTAAATGGCTTTCTTTTAGAAAAAAAACCCCACCACCAAAAAAACCCACAACAAATCACCAAAACCAACTGGTCTCCTGTGGATGTATTCCACAAGAGTGTGACTTGCCCATAGCTGCTTTACCAAAAAGGCTTGCAGCAAAAAAAACCTAATGTGATTAAAAAAAAAGGAGAGGAGAAAAAATATCACAAAAATATGAAGGAAAAACTAAGTTGTGTATATGCAGGTTTAAACCCATCAGATCCAGCCCTGCCAGGGGTGAGACATGCTATTCAGACCCCGCACTAGGAGGAATGATGAGTTTCTTAAATCCCTGGCAAAGAGTGGGATAAGGCTCATCCTCCCGCCACTGAAGAGTGGTGCGGTGAGAGACCTGAAATGGCATTTCCATGCACTCCAAGGTGGCTGTAATTAAGGATTACATCATTAACAGAGGTGAATCATGGGGAATGAAGATGGCAGCTCTCAAAACAGAGCATGGCATCATCTTTTACAGGCTGATTGGGTACAATACCAACTAAACTGTGTTCTGCATCAGAGGTAGCTTGAAACCATCAAGCCGCGGTGTTTGATGTACCAGAGCAGTCATTCTGTTCTGCGAGCATCTCATTAGCCATGGAAGTGCTTGCACACGTCTTACAGAGAGAGCTTTATTTCATTTCTTTTTCCTTAGCCTAAAAAATGAAGCTGTATACATGGAAACCAAATACATTTCTCATGGACAAGAGAAGAATAAAGGAGCGTGTGTGTGAAAAGAAAGATAAGATAAAGCACAGCATGTTCCTGCAGAATCTGGCAGCAGAAGGACAAACGTGGAAGCAAAATAGTTTGCTGACAAACTAGAAAGACAAGGTTATTGATGCCTCTGAGAAAATACTCCCACAACAAACTGGAGCCTCAAATCCGCTTGGCAGGCAGATGGCACCGGGATTGTTTGATACCTGATGGAAACGCTTAGCGCTGACTTTTCCCATGCCAGCCATTTTCACCACACTTATAAAAGTGTGTATTGCAAGCTTTGTTCCCAAAGAGTCGTATATACCACCTGGGTTCTGCAGAAAACATCTGCTGAAACAGTTGTAAGCAAAACTTGAATAGTCTTTATTCCAGATTGTTTTCTTCGGGTCAGTCTGGTCTCTCACTCCAGCTGCTTTGGCAGTGGCACCTGGGCAAGGACAGTAAGTATTAGGAGGAGGAAATGTCTCAGTCTGATTTCCCAAACCCATTTAGTTTAATACAAACCTTCAGACACTGCAAAAAGATCAAAAATACAACAGCTGGGAGCTCTAAGGAGCTCTGGTTGGGAATTTCTTTTGTTTGTAATTCCCCACTTGCTCTTTGCAATTCTTAATGCCCAGGAAATCAATTTGCAAGCAGTGAGTCCCACCACGGAGCAAATAAACACACAGCTCGGCTCAAGCAGTAAAACCCAATTTTAGAGATGCAGCTGAGGATATCGAGGCAAATAAGGAGTTACCAAGGTCACACAGGCAGGTGATAATAAAACCCTAATGCCCCAAACCCAAGCCCTTTGGCCCAATGACAGATGACCAAAAAACCACCCCGAAACCCCAACACGTGTCCATTGCTTCACTTTTCCATGAGCTGTGTAGCAATCGTTATCTGACCCAGTTAGGACGCACCGTGAATCGATCCCTCCACCCCGAACCCCACAGCCCTCATTTATAAAAACCTCCCAAGGATTTTGGGGGGAATGGCTGGGGTTCACTATTGCTCCCTGGCACCTGGGTTTCTTAATCGTTGCTGTGCAAAGTGAGGGCCGTGCCCGGCAGAGCACCGGTGCCATCGTCCCCCATCTTCCTGCGAGGCGGGGAGGCAGCAGATCCCGCGGCAGCGACGGACCGACCTGCCGTCACAAGCGCCGTCTCAGCGTGTGCAGACAAACCATGACCTTTACGAGAGCAGGTCTTCTTGTCTTAGACACGGCACCGAAATGCAAAACCTAGACTGGCCTAGAAAGGCCAGAAATGCCCTGAGGAGAGGCCCTGGCTGCAGCCAAGTCAGACTGGCCAGCAGAAACCACAGCCCCAAAACTTGGTTTGGGGGCAGAACATTCATGTTAAACCTGGACCAGGGTCACTGCAGGACCTGCCCCTGCCAAAATTTCAGGACAAACTACTCTGTCTGGAATTACTGAGGGATTACGAGAATTACGAGAGGAAATGGGCTTAAGCTGCGCCAGGGGAGGTTTAGGTTGGAAATTAGGAAAAATTTCTTTACGGAAAGGGTGGTCAAGAATTGGAACAGACTGCCCAGAGAGGTGGTGGAGTCCCCATCCCTGGAAGTGTTTAAAAAACGTGTAGATGTGGCACTTCGGGACATGGTTTAGTCTAGTCTACCCTTGATTGGCTTAGAGTAGACTTGGTAGTGTAGGTTAATGGTTGGACTGGATGATTTTAAAGGTCTTTTCCAACCTAAACAATTCTATGATTCTATGAATAATTATTTATTTGTAGGTATAAATGAAAGCAAAATGTGGCCCGCTATATTAAAATATCAATATTAAACAAAATATGAATTATGAAATGCTACCTGACCATTTTTAAATGCAAAGGGTTTTCTGTCCTCTTCCTCTAGCCTTAGCAACACAAATGGATGCATTGACATCACTAGCTACAGATAGATCAGCCAGCTTTTAGTATTTCTTGAATAACGGTACAATGCAAAGAAATGTAACATTTCAGGATAGCAAAAGGCTAATCTGGTGGCCAGCATTTTGCAAAGTGAGTGGCCCCTGAGTTTGGCATGCAAGTAAGAGCGTCACCAAGAGGCAGCTATCACAGTTACCACAGTTTGGGGCTTGCCCCTCACGCTGAAGCTTTTCATTTCATTTAAACCAGACCCACCGAAGGCGGTCCCGGACCACGACGGTACCGCAGACCCTTCTCGCTTCCCGCAGCCCTGGCCCGGCGGTTTTTGGCAGCGCAGAAGGAGCACGGGTGCTCACCGTGGGCAGCCCGGGGGCCTGGGCACCCACCGCGGGGGCAGGCGGAGGCATGGAGCATGGCCAGCGTGTTGCTGGAAACCCAGTTCCTGCCTCTGTGCGGTTTCTTAAGTGATCTTGGGTAAGTTATTTTGCTGCCAGTGTTTCGGTTTACGCTTTATCGGATGGGCCAAGTGTTGGTCCTTGCTTGTGTAAAGCGAGACCTACAGAAAAACAGGGCTGCCGGAAAGAGAAACATGGTTTTTATGGGGGACTGAGGACAGGCTCATGTGAAAAATAATACCTGTTGCTGTCCTGAAGCAAACACCTTATAATAGCATTTGCCTATCATAACTAATACGCCGTTACTAGCGTGCTAACGTTGAGTTTCTGTGGCTTTGTTTACCCCCTGAGCGAATTTCCTTTCTGTCGCCTGTACGGATGCAGACAGGGACGTGCGAGGCTGCAGCCTTGGCGCTCGCTGTCATTTCCCGGTGCAAGCCGTACCTTAGCGCTGCCGGGGAAACAACCAGCCGCATCCCAGGAATGGCAGCCCGACGCGACGCGACACGACACACACAGCATGCAGGCGCATTTGCAAGCCCCACCGAACGGCCGACGTTTCAAACAGCAGCTCCGGAGCGCGCTGGGTGGACGCGATTCCTTGCCCTCGCAGCCATCGCTAAGCACTTACCGGTTTAAGGTAAGCGACGTTACTCTGACGAATATCGTTTAGTAGCTGATCTCTCGGGGTTATTTCGACGAGGGGAGGTGGCCTTCTCCTGGGAACTGGTTTGAGCGTTTTGATGACGTCTCTGAGGTTGGTTTTCTCGGTGGGTTCCACGTACTCTGGCACGGCGGGTTTGCGCTGAATCTTCTTCAGCTTGACCACTCTGAAGCTGACGGGCTTCTCCCTGCGCGGCTGCTCGGGGGCCGGCTGCCTCGCGCTCTCCGGCCTTTTGCTCAGCGACACGGCCGCAGGGACGGGTGGTTTTGGAGCCTGCGGGGGCTCGTGCATCCTCAGCTGGGGCAGCGACCCCCCCAGCATTTCCCACATCCCGGGAGGCAACCCCAGTCCGTTTTCCAGCATCGTTATCAACTCCTTCTGCTCTTTCATTTGCTGCTGCCTCTGCTCCTCTTGCCTCTTTTGCCTCTGCTTGTCCAGGTTTCTGCTGAGCAGGTTGGTCACCACCATCCTGGGCCCCGGCAGTTCGAAGTGGTACCCCATTTTAAGGAGGGTGGCGTTGGCTTTCAGCAGCCGGGCGATCTCCATTTCTGCCTGGTGGCCCAGCATGTTCCGCTGGTTGTGAAAGCGGAGCTCCGTCAGCGTCTCGTTGTACTGCAGGCACCTCATGATAGCAACGATCCCTTTGCCAGAGATGAAATTGGAGTCGATGTTCAGCGTGGTGATGCTCCTGTTCTCCCGCAGCATGTTAGCCAGCGCGAAGGCCACGTTGTCGTCAGCCCCCACGTTGGCCAAGCTGAACATTTTTACGTTCTTATTCTTTTTCATGGCGTTGACAAAGTCTATCAGCATTTCTTTGGGGACGTTTTCTATGTTGTTCAGGTTGAGCTCTTTCACATCCGGGTTGTTTTTTCGGACTTTCTGCAAACTCTCTTCTAAGTTGGTTTGATTTCCTGAAGGCCTGGCACTTAGCTTCATGAAGCTGGTATCCAGTGCTAACTTTTTGGGGATGTTTAATTTTGATATTTTCTTTTCGCTTTCATTTTCATTTGGCTTTTCTGTGATTTTTCCTGATTCTGTACCTGGTTTCTTACTTATCTGATCGCTGTGATGGTTCTCATTGGTGTAAGTCTGCTTTGTTTCCAATTGAGTCTCATCTTCCTCTTCCTCCTCCTCTTCATCATCTTCCTCATCCTCCTCCTCTTCCTCCTCCTCTTCCTCTCTCCCTTTATCACTTCCACCTTTGTTTGTCTCCCCAAATTGTGTTCCCGAGTTGGACAAGTGCTCATTTTTGTAATGTCTCTCTTTTCCCTCTGCTCCTGGCACCCTCCCGCCGGCCGCCTCGCCGCCACCACCGGCCTTTCCTTCCGTCTCCTCCACGGCGCTTCTCTGAGGAAGACAAAACCTCACAGCTGAAATAATTGAACGTGGCTTTGTTACTTTAACTTTTTTCTTTATTTCTGCTCAAATAAACATGTAGCAGCTGGATTTAGATACCTCTATGCCCATACATTATAGAATAATCCTGAAAAGTGGCATTGGCTGTAAGTCAGGGCTGTGCTGGCTTGCTTGGGAACACAGGAACGATCACTCTGAAAGTGGCTGCAAACCAGTTTCTTATCTTTGCCTGTTAATTAAATCCTGGCAATTAAATCCTGTATGTATTTAATGTTATGTTAAGATGGTCCTTGAACCTTTCGGGGGATTAACAGTTTCTGATCCAAAGTCTGTTTCTGGATTTAGTGTAATTTTTATCATTTCCTTGACAAGAGAGAAAATTTATTTCATATGCTACAAACCATTGGAAATCAGTGTTAACCGCTGACTGTTTGCTCAGCCCAAGGAGGAGGGAAGAGGGCACATCATAAAAACAGAGGAGTCGCCCAGCACACAAGACAACAAGGCCACCTGCTCTGGTACCTACCAGAGCATCACAGCTAAGGAAGCACGTCAATGAAGATGAAGCAAAATCTTAGCTCAGTTTTACTTTGAGTCCAGAGATAGGAAACTGGACTCTGCACACAGGTGTTGCAAGGCAGTGGGGCTTCTAGCATCAATATAAAATTAGTTGCAAACTTCTACCATCTCCAGAGACCCTCCTAGCTGAGATTTTTTTTTCAAGCAACTTTTTGCAGTGGATCCTCCATCACTGAGAAATGCTAATAAAGATCAAGATATTTTCCTAAAAGATTTGCACTAGTTCAGGCAGGGCAGTGTCATGGCTTGTGATTCACCAAAAGTCAGACGAAATGGTCACAAAGTCACTTGTGCCCTTGGGGCTGTGGTAGCGGCTGGGGATCGCCTGAACAGTTGTGAATGCAGCAGACAGCTCTACACTCAAATTCCAGATACAACCTCAGAAGTGGTAAAAAAGGTTGTTTCTTTGAGAGTAAGAGTGTTGCAGGAGCAAAAAACCAACAGATTTCCCCCCCTCTCCAGAGGCAGCCCATGAAACCTGCCCTGGGAAGTCCGTGATGTACTGTGCTGTTGTGTATTAGCAAAAACATTAGTGTTTAAAAAAAAAAAAAAAAAAATCAGTTGCCTCAAATTCACTTGGGTTCAGGTATGGATGTGTTTCATCTGGCCAAGTTGCCATTCCGTTAACCTATTTTTAAGTGTGGCCCTCATCCTGAAAAAATGTCTAAGTATGACTGTAACTTTATTTCAGAGTCATAGGGATAGTAGAATAAATTTAAGGACTGTATTGAAAAGGGTTGGACTAGTTCATGGAGTTTGCATGCTTGGGTGTTAGTGAATGTTTCGCATTGTCAAGATGCAATGGTTTGGGGTTTTGTCCAGTATGGCATTAAATTCTGTCAAGTAATTAGTTTAACACATATGATTAATGTAGTCTTCTATGGAAAAGCAATATGGTGTTGTTCCATATGCAAAGGCAAACAAATTTGAGTTACGTCCTCCAAACCGATTCTATGACTATTTCTCAGTGATTTGCTCTGCTGAAACAGAATTAGGATTTTCTTATATTAAAAAGCTTAAGTAAATATTTAGGAAAAGCAGTTAAAAAATTACTAACTCTGGCATCAGTACAAGCTGGATCCTGACATTGCTGAGGCTTTTAGGATTAATTTAAATTTGTTTGTACCGTACCTTACGTAAGGGACAGAAACAAAGGCAGGTTAAGGTATTAAAGCTATACAACAGATCCCACAGCAGCTGCATAATAAATATTTGTGATTTTTTGCTTGTTACCTCAGAGGGCAAGAGGGTGACGGGAACTCTCTCGTCCTCGAGCATGCGTCTGGATGCCTTCTGCCAGTACAGGTAGTCAACCAGGGACCTGTGGTCGAAGCTCCCCGTGGGGGGTTTCTCTGTCTGATCCCTCTGTATCATCCCAGTTGGGATTTCGGGGTCTGGGGCCATGACTTCCATCTCACACTGCAGCTCCTTTAGCTCCTCAGGGGACAGGTTTGCCAGGATTTCATCTTCATCGATGTCCTCGGGACACACTTCTTCGTCAGAGTTTTGGCTGAGTTCAGACATGTTCTTTCTTCTCTCCTTCCTCTATTACTTTTTAAACCTAAAGCAAAAGATAAATTTTAAAGGATTTTTCCCCCCCCTCACGAGCAGTAGTTAATTCGGTTAAATCGACAACTTCATGTTTTGGTCATGAGCTGTGGCAGCTCTCGGTCTCAGTGTGGGAGACAGACCGTGCAGCTAAGTCTATATTAAGCTGCCCTTGGCTGGATAAAGAGAATTTATGGCAATGCTGCCATGCTCCATTTTCAGCAACCTGTCAGCTGCGCAAACCCTTCTGACATTTCAGTGCAGCTGGTGCATCCCCCATTGAGTAAGAGAGGAGACGGCCATTTTCTAGAGGATTCCTGGGGCACTACGCCTTCCAATGCTTCACCTCCCACTTGAATCGCCGTAGGTGGGTGGAGTGGCATTAATGGTACCCGCGAGGTGTGCGGGTGAAATTCTGCACCTTGGGAAGAATCAGCACAAGGTCTCTGTATCCAAAATGATATCTCAAAAGGGCCAGGGACTGCAAGCTCTTCGCTGCCTTTAGCCAGGTCTAAACCCTGACTGAATACTGCAGGTGGGTTTGGTGTGAGCGCAGCCATCACGCAGTTGATGAGCTCTCCCAAACGCCAGATCCTGGTTAAGGTAAAATCCTCCAAGATGGAAAAAGGCATGTGAACAGTTGGTACAACGCACACCTTGTGCGGGGGGACAGGCGTCCACGCAGGGATGGGCACCAGCCCTCCGAACCGGCCCGAGCGGTCCCATCAGGAGCATTTCCCCACAGCGTTTCCCACAACGCATCCATGCCCTTCTCCCACCTAGTCTGCCCAGGGGCAATGCCAGGGCTCTGTTTCTTGACTGGCCAGTCTCCATCATGGACATTATTTGCACTGCCAACAGATCTTGGCTGACAGTTCATCTCGGGTTCATCCTTTTCCTACTTTTTACCATTTTTTTTTTACAGAATTAATAAGCAACTACAAAGATTTGCTTTGCTAATATTCATAGAACTGATGTAACTGTAGAAGGTTACCTGAAATCCTTTTTTTTTCATTAAGTGTCCAGTCCAGCTAAGTACCTCCTTCTTTATTCAGGATATTTTATAGACTTCTAAATTTACACTGCATACCAGAAAGCCACATCTCCAACACCACTGTGCCCATGGTTGCTTTGTAAAGACAGAGTAGCATGGGCAGGTAATTTTTCCACTACGGTGCAATTTCAGTACGCCGCAGTTTGGACTGTTCATTGGATTAGGAAGATTTCCTCTCATAATTTTAAATATTCTTTGCAGGGGCTATCAAATCAAATCCTCACCTTGCAACTGTGAATGCGTCTTTCATAGAAAAGAAACCTCAGACAAGAGGCTGTGAAACCAAGCCCCACCAATTTTTAAGCCATACTTCTCATTACAGTCTCAACCACACTCTGCTGGAGTCTACCAGCAGCAAGATAGTCTCTGCATGACGATGGTCTCTATTAGCTGTGTTTTGTAACAAGAAACACGGTGTTCAAAGCCCTGTTAACCACTATTAAAAAGCCATTATCCAAAGGTCCTCATTTAATTAATGCTTTTACCCAGTGGGGAAGGGGGCAAAAATTTAAGAACGAAATAAGTGGTAAAGGAAAAAAATAAAAACCCAGGCCAAGAATGTAATGGCTCCATTTGCCCCTTTGGTATTTCAGGGGACATCCTTATTTTATATCCTGCAGTAGCAAGCACAACAGCAGACCCACACATCAATCTATCTGGTCTAGCAGTTTTAACCCCTAGCGACTGCTGTCCATAATAGAGTCCATAAATGGTTTCCTGATGTTGTCAAATAAATCAGTGCTCTTTGGTAGCTGGTATGTTATTCTCCCAAACGATGCTGTTTGGGTCACAGAAGCTGCCTATTCAGTGGTTACTTATCGCTTGCTAATTTCTTGACTGTAAATAAAGCCCCTGGTCACCTTCTTGTATTTCCATGATCTTCAGCCAGGCCATCTTGGGCCATGGTCTTGTCAGGTCTGCTAAGTTAAGTGGGGTCAAACCCACAAAGTCCTCTTGAGAAGGAAAACAGAGATATTGAGAACACAGGTATTTGAAAAGCAAGTTTTCTTTTAAGTAGAAATACACAACTTGTTGATACCACGATTACGAAACACTATACTTCTGGGAGCGATGCCTTCTCCGTCAGATGCAGAGCGAAAGGCTGCCTGGTGACACCTCTCCTGGTGACACGGGTGCTAATCCCACAGATTTCCAAGGTGGGTATCACATTTTGCCTACTTTAGGTCTCTCCTCTATAAATTACCTCGAGTTCAGGATTCACTTCCTTTTCTAACATGTTGCTTAGTGTTTTGGTGCACTGGAAACGGCACGTTAAGGCAACAAATGACACCCTCCAGGCTGGGGACACATTCACGGTCAAATCTAGAAGTCTTTTCCAAGGCAAAACTCCCATCTTCTTCCCAGTAACATTTGCGGGTATACCCTTTGGAGCTTTCCAAAATAATGACTCGTTCCTCAACCTTCATTAAGACAGGAAAGCCACTTCCATCGGTAGCACTTGTTATTTTCACACCAATTTGACACTTGCTCAGGAATCCCTGGACTAATAAGCTGCTGCACGAGGTGCTCTGTTACCAAACAGCAGAAAGCTGTGCCAGCAGCTACGCTCAAAGCATAAGCAGAAGACAAGAGGTACCTGCAGCGATCACAAAGCGATTCCTACAGGTAGCAGCTCAAAATTCATGCTAAGTAGGTACCTAAGAAGTGTTAAATAAAAGCACTTTAGGAGCAAACTGATAGAAGAAAAGGTCTGCCCTTGGTACTGAACAAGTCATACTTATTGCTTACTGTTTCTAAGGCAGGTACTCATGTACGGATGAACTCTTGCATGAAACCCAGCAGGCTCTCGTGCAGGATTGTTTCACTTCATTGATTTTTCTCATTTGTGCATTTTCTTCAAAACTTCCAACATATTTCTCTTGAAAGCAAAAGGGTTAACAAGTTTTTAACTCAAATATCAAGAGGGGCTGACCCCTGTGTCACCATTTGACACGAAGCAGGCCATCAAACCATGCTTCAAGTGCCTAAAACGTCTTCTATTTTTAAGGTAATTGATGGGACACATGCTGACGCCAAATGCTTGACAGCAATTTCTATAATGTTGGCTTTCATTTTTTTTTTTGCTTATAAAACCCACACATTTATTCCCCTCTATTACCAATCCATGGCATTTCCAAGTGCCAAGGCATTAACTGGAACGAGCTGGAGAATGTGCCTGTGTAACATAACCTTGCATCACTTTTAAGAAACTCGTAGGCTCGATGGGGCAATCTAAAATTAACAAACAGTAGCATACACCAAGCATGCCCAGCAATGCAGTGTAACACAATATGGGGATTATAAAGGGTCAGATGATGGGATCTTAACAATAACAACCACTAAGTAACAAGAGCAAGCATAGAGAGACACCCTGTGGGAAAAACACCAGGGATCATCTTGGGAGGAGGGGTGGGGACCACCACACCTCCAAACTGTTAGAGATATAAATATATCAGATTAAGTTTGTTGCTTAGAGTAAGGACATCTGACTTTCAAAGTATTTGCCCAAGTCACTTGGCAGGGAGCTGCAAAGTCAAGCCCCTGTGCGAAGCAGCAGGCGCAGTGGTAGCTGGCATGGGGATGGGATGGAGCAGCGGGGACAGGGGCATGAGGTGCCCTGAGCTGCCTTGATGTGGCTTCACCTGGTTTGGGACAGAGCTGAGGCTGGTTGTGGAATCATAGAATCGTTTAGGTTGGAAAAGAACTTTAAGATCATCAAGTCCCATCGTTAGCCTAGCACTGCCAAGTCCACCACTAAACCATGTCCCTAAGCACCACATCTACACATCTTTTCAATGCCTCCAGTGATGGGGACTCAACCGCTTCCCTGGGCAGCCTGTTCCAGTGCTCAACAACCCTTTCCATGAAGAAATCTTTCCTAAAATCCAATCTAAACCTCAATTATGGCCAAAGGGGGACACCAACCCCTTGCGCCAGGGACCGCCCGGGGACAGAGACCCACTGCTGCCCCAGGGCAGTGCCGGCTCCTGTCTGTCGGCTGCAGCTTGTCTGGAGCACAGGGCAGCACAGGCAGACACGGCACTCAGTCACACACTACCCATGGGCATTGCGCAGGGCATTTACCCCAGTATTGACTATTATTAACTGAAGGCTTACTATTCCAAATCTGTGTGCAAGACAGGCCCAGGCTCAGAGATTCAATACTTTGCATCAGAAATACAAGCTTGGACCATTCATTCTTCACGCAGTCTGCATAAGAACCTGTCTGTGGCAGCATATCCAATTTAGCAATTATTTACTATTAACTCTACCTTCATTCTTACGATTTATTTATGCTCTGCGTTTGTGTGGCAGAGCCTCAGGAGCGACAGAAGCCTCACACTAAAACCAGTAGCTAGAATTAAATTCTAAAATGTCTTCTCCCTTTTGCAGCCAAATTTATAGTTTCCCTCCAAATGGTGCATGGCAAGTACTATTAAATCAGAACTGTTATAACACGACACTCTTGGAGGAGCAGCAGCCATCATCATAACCTTTCGAATGAGCGATCACCTTCACGTTTATATGAAACACTGAATTCAGCACAAGCCAGATCAGATACGATAACAAACGAAGTAATTCTAGGAAACAATGTCACACTTCACATTAAACATAGGGCGTATCTTTCTTTTATAGCGTTCAAACCTATCACAGCCCCATACCTCGTATCGTTCTGCCACTAAAACGTGCCTGCGGGTAACGATGCCGGCAAGGCCACGTGGTGATTTCGTTATGTACGCACGGTGCACGTCCTTCCCTAACCTCAGCCTGGGAACAGGTGGAAGGGTTTCTTCTAGAGTTACTCCAGCTGAGCCCTGGCTGGCTGCAAACTCTTCTTCATCTGCAGCTCTTCGATGATACTCTAACTATTAAATATAAATTGAGACTCGTGCCTGCTGCACTTGAGACAGGCAGGAGGTGCCCTGGGAGATGGAGCACATCCCTCTGCAGTCAAGGACTTCCTGAAGGATTTATGGTGATTCCCTTCATGAGGGACAGACAGATAATGAAGTTGGACAGATGACAAGGAGATGCTTCTTGGATAAAGGTCTTGCTTCTCTTTCATGAAGGCCCTGACTTCTGTGTCCCATGTCCTCCTGGGCTACCAGCACCGATCACGACTCACATCATCCCTTCTTCCAAGGAGGAAACATCACGTCAGGTTTGACTTGCTGCGTCAGAGCATGGGGTAATTGCCTTGATGATAAATCTGCCCTGGGAGATGATCCATGTGGTCCTGAACATGTGTCTATGAGGGGAAGGGGAAGGTCCTGCCAGACAAGGCAGGAGGTTGTGTATCAGGCAGGGTGTCACCACCCTTACCCACTGGTAGCATGGGCATCACAGCAACACTGGGAACGGGAGAAAGTGTCGTCTTTGGAAAGCTCAGCCAGGCATTGCGGGGACACTGTCCTGGCATGCAAGGACACTTGGCCAATTTGTGACAGGACAGGGCAGGTGGAGCAGAGAGTTTAACAGAAGGGAAAGAGGGTCCAGGCCTTGGGTGGGATCAACCCTGAGGTCCCACCCTGTAGGTCCTAATGCTGGGGTCGGGTTTAGAGAGAGACCAGAGTCACCAAAGTACCAACCATGCATCAGTGTGGGCAAGGACCATTTCTGGAAATACCAGCCACAACAAAATCCATCATACAACGCTTATACCTGAAAACATGAACAGATGCCACACGCAACCTCATCCTTCCCTGGCAACATCATCTATACCAGGATGAAGGTCCATTTTCTCACTGCTTGGTGAAACAGCAAACATCCATACATGCAGAGCTACCCAAATTACATAAATCCAAATGCTAATTGAATCTAATGAAGGCTGCATTATGTGGGAAAATGTGGGCTGCCCCCAGGCTAGAGCTGTAGGTCCCCTTCCCCTGCTCAACACAAATACCATGTTCATTGCTTCACTTGATTGGAAAGCCAGATTATCCCCGACCGATCCGAGGAATGACGTGGGGCTCTCCATGCAGTTGGTGTCAGCAGCCTGGTGCCTTCCAGCATGAGAAGAACAAGGGCAAGAGCAGGGGATGCGGCAGGGAGAGGCACGACGCCCAGTGTAGCACAATGAGAAAAAGCACACAGAACTGTTCATGTCTTCACACATTAGCGAAAGATTTTCCGCCCCCCACACACTGTATTTATCTCAAACATCTGCAAAAAGTGACAGAAGTAGTCTGAAAACCTCTCCAAGGAGTTTCTGTTAGCAAGAAGATAAAACGTTCCTAACAACACAGAGTTTTTCCCCTGGCACAAGATCCCTTGTGGGGGGGGAAGTCCATGGAAAACAGATAATTGGACTTAAATTAATAAGCATTAGATAAAATACAGACAATTAAAAGTTTGCCTCTATTTGCTTTAACTTGATAAATTTCAATCTTTGTGCGAGGCCCTGCTGTAACTGAAGCTCTCAGCTTTCTACCTTAGAAATTTATTAAATATGACAGAAAAGCACAAAAGAGATCAAAGAATAGTGTAGAAAGCAGAGATCATCTTAGGAGAAGCGTTAACTTACCCAGAAATGCCAGGCAAGCGCAGTGATGAGGAGCTTCTCCCCAGGCTCAGAAGCCACCTTCAGCAGCGGCTCTCCTGCATTAATCCCCAAAGGCCAGGAGATGGAGCAAACCTTCAGCCCTTCTAGGATTTCCTACCAACATTTCAGGACTGGCTGGGCCACGGTGGAGGCCGCTCACCCACCCAGGAGCCACGCAGCCTCGCCGCGTGCAAAAAACATTGCTGCAACGTTGCTCACATGTGAGCTGAACAAGTCCAAGATCATAAATGAAAAGTCAGCAGAAACCTGCAAGAGTCACATCACATATTAAGTCACCTTGGCCAACAAGTTTCACGTAAGCATACCTGGGTGATTTTTAAAGATTTGTGATCTTTAAAGATTTGCCTGTGCTCGGGGAGGGGGCTTCCTGGTCTGAGCCTCATCCCTTGCCAGTCCCTGCGCCGGAGGAATGTTGGACACCAGCCTCCCGCAGGGCTCACGGCAGCTCCCACGGGAGTTTGTCCTCCCACAGCTTGGAGTATTTCTGTTCAAAACAGCAGATAAAAACCAGGCAGCAATTAAAAACGTCAGGCATGGCTTATTTTAGCACAGTGCCCTAATGCCTTTTTAAGGATTCCTGGCAAGGACTGGTTTTTCTTTTTCATCCATCAACTAAAAAGCACTCAGAAGTGCTCCATTACATACAGTTTTATGTGGGCTTCTATTTCCCCTCCGCACTCTCATCAGCAGCACGCTCTACCTTCTAAAGAGAGAGGTTTGTGACACTGTAAAATTGAACCCTGGGGGTCTGCGGGTGTTGTTTTTCACATTGTTCACCTCTTGGCTTTGTTCTGGATCATACTAAATAAGAATTTCTAAATATTTCTTCCAACTGGAAGGGGCAGGAAGGGTTTCAGAGGAGTTGGGAGGCAGGAAGGCTCTTCTTGCCAATGCTGCTGGTCAGTCACTAGATGTCCTCGGTAGTCCTGGTGAGGAAAGGCTGTGGTTAAACAACAGAAAGCACAGATGAGGGAGGCATTCAGACAAAGCACCAGTAATTTGTACTTCAGCTGTGAGCAAATACAATAATACTAATTACAAGCATGTCTTCATTACCTCTTCAGCTGCATCATACAGACTTGGTCTCTGTGAAGTCGTACACGCACATCAAAACATCGCTCCAGAAATGCAGTGCAATAAAGTTGGAGGTCTGCAAAAGGCAAAATTAAGGGCCCTGGGGAACAAGTGTGTTGCCCAAGCCACGCAGCATTGCCAGCTCCCTTGCTGGCGATGGGCAGGAGGTCCCACGGGGATGTTGTGCCCTCACGCTCCTTCCCTGTGCCACCCAAGGCTGACCCCAGCCCTCTGCTACCTGCCCTTGCCAACACCTGTGGAAGAGAAGTTAGATGATCTTATTCCCTCCTCTTCTGGGCCTCCTTCTTCACTCTGTACTTCCACCCTTCATAAAAGTTTCTAAGAGCACAACTCTTGCATGGCCAGGCATGCGAAGAACGACAAGAGGGGTTACAAGTGCTGCACCGCCCGCGCTACCACCCTTCGATTCCCAACTCCTCTGCAGCTGGAAGCTGCAATCAGGCTCTGAACTCTGGCCCTAGAGGTTTTATGCCCAATATCCCCAAATACAGCAAACCATCCTCAACCCAAACCCACCTCAAATTCCCATCTTCTCAACAACATCATCCAAAATTGTCCTGGTCCTGTGCGAGCAAGCTGGGAGAACAGGCTAAGTGCCAGTGTTGTGCCAACACAGATGTGTTAGACTGAGCTAAATGCTGAACACTAATGGAAAAGCCAATACAAAACTCAATGGTTACAGCATTAAAATAAAGGAATGCAAACAACGCTTTAAATGGGGCACAGACCTTGTTAGACACCTCATTTCCTTTTTTTAAATTAAAAGCTTTGAGAGTGCTGATAACTAACTGCCAGCCCACACCAACACAATTAGTTCTGGGTAAGGGACTGGACTTCATACTGCTCAGCTTCCTGCTCAAAACACCGATGTTTTCTAACAGCAGCAAGCATGATTCAATGAATTAAGAACTTGTGGAGAGAAAAACCTCAAAAACTACTTGGAGAAATGCAAGAGTATGATGACATGGGGGTATTTTTAGTGGGCACATCTGCAAGTTCTTGTTAATACCTATTTTCACCAGCAACATGGAGATAAGCATAAAATTCAGTGTTGGTGTTGAAGCTTATGGATGCCACAAGAAGCGGGAAATGACAAGTAACTCCAAAGAGAGGAGAGTGAGACTGAATAACCTCAACTGCTTGGTGACCAGGGTGCAAAAACAATTGTACATCTAGAAGCCAAGTCGCTCTTCCAGAAGGCGGGCGTCTCAGAGGACACAAACTCAAGAGGACCCAGCAGATGAGCAACTCAAACCCCCAAGAGCCAAACTCCAAACGGGAAAGGCTGCGGCAATTTTTAGGTGCAAGGATAGATGAGGAAGAAGTCTTTCCAGAAACACAAGGCCACCTCTGCCTGTGCATCACTGCCGAGCTGAGGCTGGGCAGCAGGTCCAGGGAGAGCAACCCTCCCCATGGGGATGCTGCATGAGCCCAGGGGCCCCTGCAAAGGCGCTGACACCACTCCTTGCACCACCAGAAATCCAGACTTACAGATGTGTTTTGGGAGGGTCTGAACTGCCCCGGGCCAAGCTTCCCCCAGCAACAGTGTGGCTGTTGCTGACTCCCCTGCCCCAGGCTGGGGGATTTGCACAGCAGCCAAGGCCACTGACCCTCAGCACCCAACCTGACACCACAAGCCAAAAGAAATCAGACCACGGTGATTTACTCTTTCTTACTTTAAAGCCCTGAAATAACGCACACTGCACTTTTCCAAGCACTCACGTAGAAACAGGAGGAATGCTGAAGTGGTTTTGGTAAGCACACTTTTTAGTTTATTGACCTATACAAAATAATAGGTCTAAAAAATTCAGAAGTAGTAAAAGAATAAGCAAAAAGAGCTTTCGCATTTCTAGGAGGCTATACAAATATGCAAAACCAAGGAAATAAGTTATTTTTTATTTTGTTTTTGTTCGTTTAACTCCAAATCGCGACTCTAATAATACAAACGACTAAGTACCAGCTTAACAAGTGTATCCTTCTGTATATATTACATGCTCTGGAATACTGGTAAAAAACGTCAAAAAAGTTTATCAGAAACATTTCTATTCACAATATGAACAAGGAGTAACTAATCCTTTGTATAAAAGAAAAAAAGAGCACCATTTATGGAATCCTGAAGCACAGTACAGCTGAGAAACGAGAGAGATTTTTACCATATGCAAGCGAGTTGTCGGAAATCACGCAAGATAACCCATGCCAATTTGTTCCTACAGATAGATGACGTGAGGTAGGTTTATCCCTCTTAGATCAAGACTGCAGTCGCACTTTTTTCCTACACAAATGGTTTCATGAAAAATGCTGTTCTGTCACTTAGTGACTTTGCAACACACCTGGCAGTTCAGATGACTCGTGGTACAATCCTAATGCCCCTCATTTTAAGGCACCCACTTGGCTGTTTGTGTTTGCATCCACCTTAAAATACTGGCCGTTACAATCAAATTGTTCCCCATGTGATCACTGGAGCTCCCCACTGCAGAGCAAAGTTGAAAAAATTTTTCACTGTGGCAGTGCAAAATGTAATCGTCACCGGATGAACAGGGGTCACTGTGCAGCCACCATGAAAATTTGCCTTCTCTGCACAGTGAAGTTGTACCATGGAAAGGTCATTATATGGGAGGTTATTAATTACACTTTATCATGGAAAAGAGTTCAAAGTTTACTGCTTCTGTTTCCAAAATCCACAACCACCTATAGTTTTACATGACATATTGTGTCAGCAAATTCTTTTCTTTCCAGAACTTGCCTGTGGTGCTAACAAACACTCTTAACAACACCCCAAAAAGTGGATAAACTCATTCAAACCTCCATAATAAAAAAATTCCAGCCTTCCTTCAAGTAATGTTCCAATACTGATTAAGTCACCCTTTGCCTCACTCACACACACAGTATCTATCCTTCATAAGCTTATGAAAGTCCTTCCAGGTCATCATAAGCCATGGCAGAATAAATTTTCATTTCTTCTTCTTTCAGACATCAGAATTGTGCTCCTAGAATTCCTGGTTTTTCCATAAGAGTCTCCTTTTCACATTTTTTTTTTTCTCTGAGGTTTGCCTTCAACACCTTCCAATCTTCCAAAAAAGTGCTTGCTAAATATAAATACTTCAACCAAGTGCTGCGTCTAGTCATAGATTAAACCGTGGCTTGCCCTTGCTCGTGTAGGCTATCTGGATTCAGAAAGAAACGTCATTCGTGGTAAGACTTTGTCATTTTGCTACAGTCCCTCTTAACGCTGAATTTAATCTTTCCCAGCAAAACAGCCTGCTTTCTTTTCTTGTTCGGTTTGGAAGTTCCACCCGAGATCTGCCTCGGAGTCACAGCATTTTGTGCAAGGCACGCAAGGGTACGAATGTGGGGCTGCAGGTGGGCTACACGAGCGTCCCGGGCTTTGAATCCTCATGCCAGAATAACCTCTGCTCATTGCTGTGCAAGTCGTCTTCCAACCGGCTCTCGTCATCGCCACCCAGCTGGCTCGTCTCTGCATACGCTCTGCAAGAGAGACATGGCATCAGGGAGCAGCAAGAGCTGAGGGTCTTCCCCAGACCCCCGAGGGCTGCACGAACTCATGCAACTCCCTTGGGCCTGAAGTAACGCTGGTTATTGCGAGTTCACCCCAGCGTAATTTGGATCCAAACGCAAACCCATCTTTTGTGCTGTAATTAGTAAAATTGTGTGCAAGAGGATCTCAGCTGCTCAAAATTGTCAAGGCTGTAGGGCGTATTGATTGCTCATTTGCCATAATCACATTAAAATAGAAAATAGATGAATGATTAGACAAGTGATTCAGAATATGGAAAATTAATAGCTAATAAACCTAATTTAGATAAAGCTGCCAAAATAAGCAGAGTTTTCAAAGCCCAATTATAGGAAGTTCAGAATTTAGTAGAAACTGTATTTTTAAACACTCTTACTGTAGCTCTTTTAAATCACTACAACAAAAAAGCCCATGGCATTTAGCTTAGAAACAAAGATCTAGCAGAAGCTTTCATATCTTTTCTTACACATTCATTTATTTTAAAACAAACAAAATTAAAAATTCAGTAATTTCACACAAGTCAGCCTGGTAGCAAGCACAAGCTGCACCCCACGAAGCAGAGGGCACAAACTTGGGATACTTACTACAGCTGCCTACTCTTAGCATAAGCGTACTTAAACATGATGGCATTTGCGTGGGCAGTCATTCCCCTGGACAGGAGGCCTCTGTCCTCACTGGTAACAGCTGGCATACGAGAGCAGGGGTAAGGGACTGAAAACACCAAGTAGAAGCAGTGGGAGAGCTGCAGGAATTTCTGCAAGGACCCTGGGCTCCCCGCAGTCCGTGGGAGAGCCCCCACGAGCAGGGTGGCTCTGCAAGCAGCAGCCGTCCCACCTGGTTCCTGGGTTAAGCTCTGCCAAGCAAGATGCACTTGGCAGATGCAGTATCACCTTTGAATGCCATCACTCAGATGTTGAGGTTGAAGAGAGTTGTTTCCTTTCCTTGTTTTTCCAACGGTCTATCAGCACAGGCACTACAGCTTCAGAAACACAGCAGGGCTGTGCCCTGCTGGACTGCTGATGGGGTGCAGGAGAGACCTCCTGTCACAGGAGGTGACAGGGACTGGGCTCAGTGGGTGCTCTGCCCACAATGCTGCTCCGAGCATTGCAGCTACCAGGGATTGCAAGCTCTGCGATGGTCCAGCATCAGCCAGATGAAAAGGCTGGGCAACAAATGAGTTCATCCTTCACTACGACCGCTTTCCCTTTCCTTGAATATCGGTGGTACAGTTGGTGGTGGTACAGCTGATCTACTCCACATAGAGAAGACTTGCTCTCACAAAGTCAATTTTATAATTACTCTTCATCCTGGCCCTTTGAAATCAATCCCAGAAGTTTTAACAGCCTGTGAAATGCAGGAGGAAGAGCAGAAAATCTTGATACACCCTACTCACCTGCTCTGCAAAGGAAGGTTGCCATAAGCATTCCCGTAACAGCTGGCATAAGAGGAATGAGACAACGTATCGTAGTCTGAAAGTCCCAGTGCAAGTGGGTTTCGCCAGTTCCCGGCAGTGTTTGCGGAAGATGCTAGAAAGAAAAAAAAAAAAAATTACAGCAAGTTAGATCTTTCTCCAGCTAAATCAGCTGAGACAAATGAGATGATTGCCATTAGCAATCTCTGTGGGTTTCTGCAGGACACACAAGCAGATGATGCAAACACAAAATGTGAATTTACAAGCCCTGTAGGGAGGAAAGAACTGTGTGGGTGGTATTTTGGAGCTAGGGAATGTCTTTAAAAAGACTTTCTGACCCATTCAGTGATGCTCATTGTACTGTATTTTGGAAGCCATCATGGCAACTGCATTTACATGGCTTGAAGTTTTTGCACATTGCTTCTCGTTGGTAAACCCGCCTGTTTGAAACCCATATGGCTCTTTGTGCTTCTTTGGACTACTGCGATTGCAAAGTGTAAAAGGCAATTTTACCCACAGGAGAAGACAACAAGCAAGTCTGTCTTCCCAAGCATGGAACAACAAGATCCTATTCAGTTCCTCATCTACCTTTCAGGACAGAGCTCTAGCCTTGCAGAATTTGATGCACAGCAGGGACTTAGAAAACTACTCAGAATAGAAATCAGACATTACCCGAAGAGAAAGACGACACCCGACTGCTAGGAGAGCACGGCACCTGCAGACCAGCAAAGCCCAAACTCCTCTGAGATCCTCTGTCAGACTCAAAGCCTGCCTGCAGGCTGTGACCCTGTTCCTTTTGACTGGAGGCACGCTGGTACCAACCACGGAGATGCTCTGCTACTAAGGCCTTGTGAATGTTTTTGGTTATATGCTCCGTTTTAGCAACTTGCTTCCTCGGAAGCCTTAGGGTTGCATATGGGTTATGCGGTACTCTGTCCACTTCATCCTCATGGTAAGACCTGAATTCCCTGTAACGGTCATATCCGTAATGTGCCGATGAGCGATAGGAAGGATTGACACTGTACTGTCCCTCTGTATCACTCTCATAAACATATCCTCCATTGTAATAAATGTCAGATTCGGTGTATGGGGAATATCCAGAAATATAGTAACTAGAGGAAGGCTGCTCCTGACTTTTGTGGTAGACACCATTGCGAACATCCTTCTGGGCAAGATTTGGCATACTTCCTGAACTTGCAGCAGAAATGTTTTGTTTCTTTGACCGTCTTCGCCCCCTGGTCCTGTTGTCGAGCGTCTGAGTAGTATAATATGGATTGGGAGTAGGTGTTGCGCAGCAATATTCTGCACTTGACTGGCTAGTGTAGGATGATCCATCATCGAGGATCTCTGTGCTGCTGCTTCGCTGGGACTTTGAGAGGGTGAAGGCTGCCTTTTCAGCAGGAGCCTCGGACAGCAGGTGGGTTTGGGATTCCAGACTTCCGCTGCGCTGCCGGCAATGGTGCGGGGAAACATCTGGCCTGAAACAACACAGATGTAGGTTGGTTAAAGGCAGTCACACACAAAAATACACACAAGAGTTGGAGAGAGCACGCATGGGCAAGTCAGGCATGCTGCCTCCCCAAAGCACAATACAAACCCAGTCTTATCGTTCCACATCGAATATCTGCACTGCAAGAAATTCAGCTTGGCTAAATTTTAGATTTGCTGCAACAGTAGGAGATCTCATATAAAAATCTATCATGGTGAGCAAGGTTAATCTGTGACAGGTATACATGCAGCAAAGCTCACAAACTCACATTTTGTAACGATTTACAGGAGGGCTCTCAGTTTTTAAGGAGGTGAAGTCTATGCAAGTAACTGAGCTAGGAGCAGAACATAGGAAGATGAGTTTCCTGTAGCTGTGTCTCAAGGCTGCATTACCCCAGCCAAATAAACCATGAGCTCTTGGTAACGTTATAAGATTTATAGCATCTCTCCTTTCCCAACACGGATTCTCAGCTGTCTGATACTACAGGTGAGCGCACATTGCAGCTTCTTCCCCTAGTAAGGGCACTAACTGGGATCTCTCTCAGCACTTAATTTTTCAGGAGGCTTGTAGGAACGTAATCTACAGCAGGCATCTGCCAGCTCCTGAACAAGCTTTTGTGGAGAGACCACTAGCTGACAGACAATACAATTTCATAAGACTCACTTTGTTAGAAAACGAGACTACAAAGGAAATGCAAAATAAATGCTGGCTATCTCACAAGTATTTTACAGAAACTTTTTGAACATGCATTACTTGTTAAAACTCCCTATAGGTGCCTATCTGGAAATGACCCTTCTCCTATAGTCTTTCATGATCAGATAGGCAATATTGTGTGCCAGCTTCCATCCTACTCCTAATTTTGCAGACACCCATCTGCATGTTCTGCTATTTGCCCAGACAGGGTTTGTGCTCACACAAACATCCTCACTCACATGTCACAAAGCTGGTGCAGAACTGTGCCAGAAGATGGTGGCCGATAGTAAACTTGTGCCTCCAATGTCCAGAAAAGACATTTTGAGAGCCTGACCCTGCTTGCAGGGAAAGCTGCAGAGCAAAGGACCCTTTGCCCTCTTAACACCATTTGCCTTCATTCTTCTGCTGCCCAAGATGGACATCGCACTTAAAACAAAGCCCCCTTACCGTAAGTGGCTGCTGCTGTAGGCGTTGCGTGTGAGCACAGGCGTTGTAGGCATGCTTCTCCCCCCATGGGGCTGGGCCGGTCGGTCCAGGGTTCGGTAAGGACTGCTGTGAGTTGAAAGCGGGTCCCTGCAATGAAGGAGACAATCCCAGTTAGGTTAAATGCCATGCAAGTTGCAACACACAGAATATGTGCACCCTAAAGTCTTGAAGAAACAAAACAAAGGGCAGAAAAAACAGGTAAGGGCATAACTGGATATGCTTCCCCATATAAAGAACAGAATCACTAAACAGGAAGAAAAATTCAATCCCTTCTTGTGCTTCAAGGAAGGTCCTCACAGGATGACCGGTAGGAAAAGTTGCTGCCAAAGGACAGAAGTATGAAGCAGAAGAGACAGAGCAGGTAACAGAGAAGCAAAGGAATCGGGTTTTAAATTGAAGCACATCACAGCTAAATGGTTGCATATGTCTATAATTCAACTTCTGAACTTCATGTGGAGGAGCGTTCTGCTAATCTTGAGGGACAGATGAGAAAAACACAAAGACATGACATTGCCCAAAACTTTAAAACATTTTTAAGCGTGCCTTCAACAGCCTGCTCATGGCAAGACACAGTCCAAGAAATATGAAAATCAGTGGAAATCCTTACACTGAAAACAACTAGCACCATATCAGACCCATACAACATGATCACACAACCATCAGCAGAGCTGCTGCTATCGATGCGCTCCATGGAACTGTTCTTCTAGCTCAGAAAGTGCCCAAATCCCACCGATACATACAGGAGCCTCAGCCAGTCACTGCAGCTGGCACTGCAGATGGTAGCTGGCTGAATCCCAGTAACTCTGCTCTTACATGGAGAATTGCCCATCAGGACTTAACGTGAATTCTGTATGCTTTGACAATGTACCTGCTGAAATGCCAATACCATCAGGAGGTATGGGTATGGTTTGGCATTATCAGAAGCCATTAAGCACAGTCACCAGGAAAACTACAAGTTATTAATTAATATTGAAAACAAACCACAGAAATGGAGACAAAGAGTGACAGTACTGGTGGGCATGAGCAATTCCTTAAATACAGACCTTGCTATTCAATTTCTCACCTGTCTCAAACCTCTTCACAAAGACTACACTACCCTACAATTTCAGAGACTGTGACAACTACTTACACACACTTATACACACTTCTGTTACTAAACAGAAAATTTAGCTCCCATCACCAAATCCTGTAATCGCAGAGTCTTGCCTGTAGTAACAGGAGTCTTGGCAGGGGCAAGACGAAGCTATTGCCAGCAAGGCAGTAAGCACAGTGGCAGCGAGACGTGCCCTACCTGGAGTGTCTGGTTTCCAAGAGCTGCTCGTTCATGGATGACTTTCTGAGATGAATTCTCTCCACCCCGAGGGACTTTGGTGGAGGAAGCCTTGGAGAAAGCTGCACAGAGCTGGGTCTCTGTGCTGGCACAGGAAGCGATTCGCTGACTGTTGGAAAGGAACATGTATTTTGTTAGCAAAATCCTCGATATTTTTGCCCTATATACAAATCTGTGGCCCCTAAGCAGAAAGGCTTTGCACTACGGAGACAAGGATAGAAGCTGTGAATCTAGAAAGGCTCTCCTGCCTGTACCGAGCTCTCCTCCACACAGACAGAACATCGCAGAGGCTCAGACAGATCTCAGCAGCACTGACTCCTGCAGAGATTACACACAGCTTCGGGCTGTGCCAGATCACAAAGTGGAACTTCCTTGGGAAAACACCTGTTTGCAGCACAATCCTCCCCAGAACCGAGCAGGCAAGCTCAGCCTCTGCAAAGGCCAGTTCTTCTCCCCCACCTTCCAGCTCTTCACTTGAAAATGACATTTTATGAATTAATTTTGAAATACAACCTAAAAGGGACTGACTTCAAAAGCAACTGAATGAGCAAAGACAACCGACAGACACATTTGGCTGAAGGCAATTGGGAAGATGCTGGTTTGATCCTTGTTCTCACTTTGCTTAGGGCACAACCCAAGTCCTATCAGAGCCAAGAGGAAACTCCAACTAATACATATAAATGCAGGACAAGCATCATAGAGAACACTTTCAGAAGTCAAAGCCTTGGCTCTACTTCTACTTGTACCAGCAGGAATCAGGTGTCACTCCATTTTAAAGCACCAGATGGGTTGTACAAGTCTGTAACTGGGACAAAGAGATCAGAATCAGGCCCTAACTGAAAAGTGAGTAATAATTTCGATAATGTTTGTCCCCAGATGATGATTATCCAGTTTAAGGGAGAGGCAAGCCAAGTCCTTTCCACCTTGTGGAACAGGGTGTGAATGTGTGTGTCTGTGGGTGTGTGTGTGAAACGAGTAAGCTGAGCAAACACCATGCCCATGTGAGATGCAAGCTCGCTAGGTAACAGATAAACGTAAACAGATCGTTAATACCTGTGACTATTCTACTTTTTTTGTAAGTTTTATAGTAGCTGTGAGGACAGAAGGGCTGGGCAAATCCTCCCAGCTCATAACTCCTCCAGTCGCTCATCCACCTCTGGACAGATTCTAGGGATGAAGTATTTGTTTGAAATTCAAAGCCTTCAGCTTGCAGGTTGGTCATGTTAAAACTGATCACCTTCCCTAAAGACAACTCAGATTTGCTCACAGAGCAGAAACTTTCAATAACTAACCCATTATGAGGAAAGACGTTCATGATTAAGCTCTTTTTTCCTCTGCTATAAAGTAATTTGTCATCTAAAGACACCAAAGTAGTAGGCTAAAGGATGTTAAGTCAAAGGAATGTCTCTGAACAGGCACACTTCATAGGAAGAAAAGGATAAGCAACATACCATCGTCATAGGTGGTTGTATCGGACAGGGAGCTGCTCTCAGATGGAATTATATCATCTGTGAATGAAACCAAGCACTTTAGGCATAGGAGACCCAACATTAATTTCCAAATATCACATACAGTTTATTTGCTACAGCTTCAGAGACAGCTGCCACTTGTAACACTACAATCTGTACGCTTTAGCCCTCAATAGCCTGAAGACAGTCGTGCTTTGGAGTAAATCATGACCTAGTTGTGCTCGCTGCAGTTCAGCAAGCTACCTATGTAATTATCAAAGGAGATTTTTTTTTTTTTCCAACTGCAGTGGGAATCAGGCCAAGATTTACAAAGGTGTTTTCCACCCAACTTCCAACAGAACTCACAGGGCGTTTTGGTGCTTCAATACGAGTTGGGAGCCTACACAGACATGTAGATCTTGGCTGCTAGCACCTAATCTCTTCTAGGTACACCTGAAATCCCACCAGGTAGGTACAAAACAAAATGCCTTTTGAAATTTGGCATTCACTTTTGAATGTTTCATCAGCATACAAATTCAGTTTCAAGTCAATTAATATCAATCCAGAATAATTCCACTGATTTCAATCAAGTTATTGCAAATTCCAACAACACAGACAGCAGTAACTGTTGTATGAACACTGCAAATTTTTTCTGTTTCTTTTACATTTTGTTATTTATTCAAAGTGCTTTATGCACCTGCCTGTCCTCTCATCTTGATACTACACACTACCACTCGCTCAGAAACAGCCTGTCCTTGCTAAGGTTTAGAACAGACCAGCAGCAGCAGAGAAATAGGCTGGTGATAAAAAGCGGCACTAGAGATAATTAACCAAGAGCAAAATCTGTTCCCAAGCCATTTCTGGCAAGACACAGTGCTAGCAGGATAAAAAGTCTACAGGAACATCCATGCATGAGGGGAAAGGTGCAGCAAAAGAAGACAGCAGCAGTCACTTTGTGTGTGACTCCTGCTTCTTCCACCAGTCATCATGAGCACATGCAATGTACGTTGCTCCCTTGCTGTCATGCTTTGTTGAGAGGAAAGGTCTGGTTACAAGAATTTGGTAAATAGAGCAGCTTTTCAAGAACAGCAAAACATCAGGGCTGGCCCCTGCCCTGAGGGGACTTGTCAGACTACCGAGGATGGGTTGCAGCTCTGCTTGCAACCTGACACTGGGAAAAAGTTTCAGGGGAGCTTATTCATGTGAATTTGACCATGTGGTGGTGAAATAATGGAACTGGGCCCAGTGCAACGAAGAAAAAACCCTACCCAGAGCGGAAAAAAAGCCAGCCTAAAGCTACACTACTGGATCATGTGGGGTCTGCAATGCTGACATATGGCGGAGCTCTGAATTTAAATCCCAAATCTGTGCAATTCCCCACGAAACAGGAAGAAACTCTGGGCTACAGACGAAGCAAAGGAAAGGGAGAGTGGAACATGGGGAGCAGGAGACTGTCTAGTATGTCCTTCACCTCCCATCCCTTGGGGGCTGGGATGAAAATAGCTACGGTTTGATTCAATGAATCAATGTTACTATTTAACAGGTCATTTCCAACAAGTCATTCCCCAAACTCACAGCTGCAAGTGACTCATCACTGCTCAGCTTTCTGAAACCATGTACCTTGAGCCCGAGAGTACAGTCAGCAATGGTGAAGAGGTTATACGTAAAATCAGTCATTGAAGCAGATGACGGTTCTGCTTCAGGTAGACAAAACCACATTGCACTGCAAGAGTCAGGAACTGGAAGGGAATGCAGCTAACTTATTGCTGCCTAAGTATTTGCTCTCTTGCAGTCCCTGCCTGCAGGAAGGGAGACCCTCCGAGACACAGAGTCCAAGTCCTTTCTGGCTGCGTCCGCCTTCTCAGACAGCAAACAAGGATGTCACGTATCAAATGTTGCAAAACAACGGGCTGAATGAATAAGGACCAACTCCTAAGTTGCTTGTTTGCACAAGAGGACAAAAAAACCCTGCCTGCAACAAACAGCAGTGACTGCGCACGGATGCTGCCTCACGGGGCTCTCGCTACTCACTGGCCTTCAACAGCTTCCTGGTCGTTACTACTCACGTGTCCCAGGTAATACAGGACCTCCCACAATTAGCATCCAGATTGGTGAGCAAGAGACTGGAAAAACAGATGTTTTCCTCATCTCTGTCAATCAGGAACTAGCTGAGCCACATTAAATAGCGATCATCAGCCTTTCAGAATAAGCACTTTGTGATGATGGATAGCCCAGCGCTGCCGTGGTTTGTGCTGGGTAAGAATCCAAACCAAGCTCTCAACAGGAATGGGGCATGGTGAAGGTTTCCCCCACAGAAACCTGGCAGCGCACAGGAGAAAGGTCTTCTCCAGGAAGAATACATATTGGCAAGATGTCTCATCTCAAGGATCAGTAAAAGGGTATCAATATAAACAGCAGAAAAATCTTGCATTTTCTTTCCCACCTTGCAATTCCCAGGAAAAACCTGCTAACCTCACAAAACAGCATTTCCTCTGGGACAAAGGGGAAAAAAAGAAATCAATTAAACATCAACAATTACCCACATATATTTTCCACAGAGGGGAAGAATCAAACACATCCTAAAACTGTTGCTCACTATAGAAACTAGAAGAATCTGCAACAGCTATGAGCTTTTACTACTCCCAAACTCCCTCCATCGGCTTGGATACTAGCAAGTTTCCATGCTTTTATCCTGTGAAGCAGCAAGAATCTCACCTCCCTTAGGAAAATCCCACTTTCAGAATGGAGAGGGCAAGGGTACCTGCTTTCACTGTGCTCATCAATGGCAAATGCATTTAGTCAAGAATCTGTTTGCCACTATTTGTATTCATAAACTCTTGAACTTCGCTTACGTCTCCCTGGCAATCAGTAATTTTTACTCAAGAAATAAAGTCTTTGATCCTTATTTCCTCAGTCCTGTAGAAAAACTCACATGCTCTATTTTTGCTAGAACTGAAGCATTGAGGAACGGATGGGAGAGAGATCTTGCATGTGGCAGCTTAGACGTACAACTGCAGTTGATACACTATGAATTCAGACGCCACACCAGTTTCGGCTGCGATGCTCCTGCCAGCCGTTCTATGTATAGCACCTTCGGTCTGTACCTGGTGCTGGAACGTGTCGGCACTTGTTCCTAAAACTGCAGCTTATTCTGCTCTCAGCCTATAAGCAGTGCACTTACCGTATCAGATGCAGCAATTGCATCTCTATTTTTCTTACTTAACTGCCTTGGAGAAGATAAAAATCATATAGAGGAGATGTAAACAAAACTTTTGAGCCAGATTACTTTTTTCCCCTGCTTTCACCAGAACACGGGTAATTCTCTTGCCTACCTGGTAGAGTAAGAGTTGATTTCTGGGTTGGTTTTTTGCCACACTTGATTCTATATTCATTTATGGAATTTTCTATCTCTTGCAGCTTTTTTACAGCATCAGTATATTCTTGCTTCCTTTTCTTCTTCACATTTTTACAGATGTCTGGCTCACTGGCAAGTTTCTTTGCAGCTTCCACCAGCTTTTGCTGTATAATAAAATTGCTCTCCAAGCCCTGCAAAGTGGGATCCTGCAAATTCGTGAGATCAGTTATTTGCTTCTCCTCTGGGTAGAAATTATCAGTGATAGTTATGGCATAGAGGATCTGTTTTTGTGGTAATGAAGTGAAATCTTGAACACAACACACAGAAATACCAAAGTTTATACACAAGACAATCTAAGCATAGGAAACCCTTACAGAATATTTCTCTGACAAGTGTAAAATTATGGGAGGTCTTAAGAAAGGTCCAAAGTTCTCAAACCTGGGTGATGTAAAACAGACACCTAAATTCAGGTTTAGACCCTTCTGTTACACAGGCCAACCTGCAGGCCATTAAACCTCCCCTGCTCCAAATCCAAGCCTGAAAACATCTGTTCAAAAATCTCCCTCTGCTTTAGAGAAAACAAAAGTGGCAATTGAAATCACCATACCTACGTAACAGGGAGTTGGAGGCTTTAATAAATTGTTTGCAAACAACTTTGAGGGGCTCAGATGAAAGGTGCTGCAGAGGTGCTAAGCAACACGTTATTGAGTCTGGTCAGTAGGATTTTGTTTCAATAGCACCAGTTTGCTGCAGACGCAGATTACACCAGTACTCTAATCCAGGGCAGCAAGTTTTTGGTGAAAGACAGATGCAAAGTGCCCAATGCTTTTTTACTATTTGCTTGATATAGCTTGTTAACAAATCTCACAAGGAATGAGGGGGAATGGTATGTGTCCAGAAACTGCATATATCTGAATTACAATATCTCCTGAGTCTGTCTCTGCCAGCAAAGTTACTATTAGCTTCTTGAGCAACATACAGAGCTTTTACTTAGGTGGAACTTACATTAAGCCAGAGATAAATCTCCTGCTGTCACCTGTCACACAACTATGGGCACAGACAGATGATTTTGCAAGGGTGACGGTGCACGCCCCTGCCACGTTCTGGGTTCAAACACAGTCTCAACCCGACACAAATCAATGCTCGAGAAAAGCTCATAGCCATGGGTTGCCAAATGGCATGATGCACCTGCTCTTCTCTAATTAGCAGCAAAATGTCCATTACAATTCAAGCAGCATGGCCAAATCAGGGGTTCAGGTCAGGGGATTTTAAGGCCTTTTGAAACGGCCAACTTCCCAGTCATTCCAAAGGGGGCATGGCTGAAATAAGGGTGGCACCAGTCTAAATTTCCCAGCCTATGCCAAGTGAGTGTCCCAGCTGTCTCCTCTTAAACAATCTCACCAGTGGCTTTGGCCACCAGTCTGGCCACCCCACCTTTGCTATGAAAACAAAGTCCAGCACTCACCTCTTCACTCGGGAGCAGGTTGTCATCCAGCTTGAACGCTGTGCCAACACGTCTCCTGACCTGGGGAGGCTCCTCTCCAGAGCTCAGAGGATACTCCTTGGGCATCTTGCCCGTCAGCTCCTGGGGAACAGAGAGGGCTCCACATGAAGGCTGGGAGGAAGAGAAGGGCTCTTGCCCACCCCAACCCCAGCATAAGGTGCAGTTCTCACCGCCTCTCGCAGGCAGATTTTCTTCAGCTCCTCAACTTTCTCAAGCAGTTTTTCCTGAAGGAGTTTCTCTTTCTTCTTTAGTTCCATAATTTTCTCCTTCTTCTGTTCTTCACTGACCTCTGAATCCTGAGAGCCTGAAAAATACATTCTCTGTATCAGAGGATTTGCAGGTAAAAGCTATTTTTTTCTGGTCAGGTAAGCAGAGATCTCCCCAAAGCAGTCCAGCCCAGCAAAACAACATGTTTTTCAAGGTGCAACATCCAGCAAGCAAGCTTTTAGGAAATCCACACTTTTTCAAACCCCCAATGTATACACTTGCATGGTAAGTCCCAATTATACACCCCAAAAATCCACCACCTGGAATATAAATCAATGCATTAGGGTTATCTGTGATATACTTGATGTTCTAGCTTTGACTTTGCAGTCAAGAGAGACTGAGGCTCCTCACTTGGGCACCTACGTGTGGCAGCCAGGCTTTTACCTTCCTCCTTTTCCCCTCCTCCAGAGGCAAGGGAGAGGTCTAAAGTCCACTCCAGAGCCGAGCTTTAATTGGAAGCATTTATCTTCTCTCCTCATTTTTGAGGAAGCTCGAGGCAATTCAACTCCTAGTACAAGCGTTTAAAGTTAGCCTGGATCAAATTTCCCTCAGACTTTGATGACACAGTCATTCAAGGACCGACTGGTAAACTGATATCAAATTATTCATGGACTAACAGTATATGGGTGTTTATCCATCTAGCATATTTTTATTTTCTTATTTAGTTACAAGGCAGGGGGAAACAGCAGATTATACCATTGATGTTACTGTTTCAGATACATAACCTTCACATATGTCACTGTATTTATGGTCAGCTAGCCTTGCTTTCCCTTTTAACATACACAAGCCCCACTGTACTTCACTACCTTGCATTTACACGAAGCATTACCTGAGGAGATCAAGCTGCCATTGCTGGCCATAATAAGCTGGTTCTTTGCCTCCAAAGTCACCAGCTTTGAAACTTTTGGTGTTCCCATCTCTGTCAGATCCATGGCGATATCATCCAAACTTCTGGCTGAAGGAATTTTTGCCTGAAGGAGTTTGGGGGGAAAAAAAAAAAAATCCAGCCTCATTGAATTACCTCTAATTAACTTCAGAACACAGAGTCACAGATGACATTTCACACCTCATCTCCCACAAAATTAAGGGCTAAAGTAACAGCATCACGCAGGAGCTTGCGGTGCACAGGGCTGTGCTGGCATTCCCCTTCCCCCCGCCCCCAAAAGCCTGAACCATCTCCCAACTAAAAATCTCTATTCTGTTTGCACCATGTTCAAAAGGAACACAAGGAGACAAAAGAAAAAACACATTAAACACCAAGAAGTGCAAATTCCCTCTTCTGTGATTACACTTCCATAGCCCTTAATTGCAGGCAGGCTAGAATGGATTGAATTACAATACCGTCGCTAATAGACTGCTCAAAACGTTGACAAAAACGATTTGTATTTTTTCTCTGGGGACTACTTTATCCATGGAACAACGATACACTGAGGGATATACAGGAAAGGTGTTAAAACTTATGCCTACAGTAAAATGCCTTACAACTTACTTTGCTTTGCTTTCTGTCCAAGTAAAACTGGTGTTGACTGATTGCCATCACCCAGATGGACTTGATCAAGGAAGTGTTTGCATACCAGGTTTGCACTACCAGTCCACTCTGACCAAAAGTCCTTCTCGACACTGAAATTCTGAGGAGGTGAAAAGAAATGCAATTTTAAGACAGGTCGTTGAGATTTAAAGTCCCAAATGCGCCCCTCTCAACCGGGCAAGGCTCAGCCTTCATTTTAGAGATGTGAAAACTTGGATTTCCTTCTCCTCACCACCCAGTGCTGCTGTCTTTCCAGACTCCTAACCTTACCTCCATTTTACAAAGTTAAAGTTAAAGCCCCTCCTGGTTGAGCTTTGCAACACGGAGCAGCAGCAACTGCTGCGCCTTTAGTTCAGTAGCGCAATTGTGTTGCTGAGTCCAACGGCTGGGTACGCTGTAAATCTAGAAAGGGCAAGCAGACTGCCATGGGACCCTGAAAGGAGAGATCGTGCAGGATGGAGGGCCTGGGGGCATCAGCAGGGCATCTTGCTGCTCCTCCTGGCCCAGCTGAGAGGCACAGCGGTCCTGTGCCAGAGGTAGAAAGCCGGCAGCAGGAGAAGCAGAAAGGAAGGTGGAGTCAGAAATTCCCCCTGGGCAAAGGCTCTTTATTCTTGGGAGGGATCTTGAGGGGAAGGCACAGGAAAGCAGCCTGTGGGTGAGCCCCCACCCTAACCGGCAGTGCTCCTTTGGGCCCCTGAAGGCTCAAGCTCAGAGGAGGGAGCACTGCTGCCAAGGAAGGGGAGGGCAAAAGTTGAGCAAGAAAGTCATGTCCAGGTCCTGCTGGCTGCGTTCCCAGGTCTCCTGCTGCACAGGCACATTACAGTGGCCTCTCGGGGAATGGTTTTGTAAAGTGAGCAAACTTGGCCATGACAAATAATCCTCCTTCTGCTCCAAGAGCTCCCTCGGCAGACACCATAGGCAATTTGAGAGAAGGACACCCAGAGCTGTGACACATCAACAGTTGCCCCAGGTTGCTCACTGCGGCTGTGACCTTCCCTCTGCAACAGCACGGCACCACTTGTCCATCGCCCACAGACCAGATCCAGCCCTGGTCTGCCCTGCCAAAAGCAGGATCAGGCTCAGTATTGCAAAGCCCAGAGTAAACTCAGGTCTGTGTTGAACTCAGAGGCACCTCCCATCCCCAGCCATTAACACGAGATGATGAATCCCCAGTCTGGGCAAAGATTCATCCCGCTGCTACAACTGCCTCCTCCAGCCTTACCTGCGGGGATCGTGTACTTCCACAGCAAATTTCTTTTCACGGAAATAGAGATTTTCCAGCTGTTTCCATTGAAATAGCTAGGAGAATTGGGAGAGAGAAACAGAACACTGTCACTCCAAGAATCACCAGTCTTCTCCCCCCAGGGTTATACTATTACAGCAAATTACAGTTCCTGTGTATCTTCAGCTATGGCATAGACTCAGCAATAACAACATTCATAACATCAATTAAAATAAGCACATAAATATAAATATGTAGGGTGCCCCTCAAGTAATTTCACACTCTTACAGACAATGCATTGCAGATTGAGGATTTTGCCTGTGACACCATCTGTTTCCATCAATAGCACATTTAATTGCACTGCTAGAAGTTCATAGGACTTTAGCTGTCCTCCCAAAATCTCTTTTCTCTCTGATTAAATGCAAAAAAAAATCTCTACACAAAGTAATTGCAGAGACAGCTATGGTCTCTTCCTTCAGTCAGAATATCCCCAGAGAACGGCAGCAGCTCAGGGAAAAGCAAGACTTTTCTCTTCTGAAGATGCTGGGTGAGATTCAGCATGACGTTTTGGAGCAAGGGTACAAAATGTACAGGGAAAGAGCAGCTAAAGGAGGAAGCCACCCCACAACACATACTTCTGTAGGGAAACCACAGATTTCCTGCAAAGTGCCAGCTGGGAGAAGAGATCAAAGTCAACCAGGGCTTGGCAGCTGCACCCGTGGGATCAGAATTTCACATGAATCTTCTCTCCCTTTGCACCAGCATTAGCCACCCTCCGGGGATGACCCATCAGGGCTTGCATCTTCTCAGGCCAGCTTCGGCTGAGCTGTTCCCCGGCCCCTCAGCGCAGGTTTCTGCAGCACCACCTCCTGCCCCCTCTCCAGCACTGCCGGTGCACGTGGAGACCCGTACGGGTGTCCCCAGGGATGCCACCCGAAGATGACGGGGTGCACGAGTGCAGCAGCACACGCCGCAGTTTACAGCTGGCTGCTTCCCAGAGCCAGAGCCCTGTGGGGCTTTTAAATAAGTGGGAAGGCACTTGAGGAACTTCCACCCAGGCTGGGCAGGCAGGGCCAGCGTTAAGTGGGAGAGATCAGCTTGCAACATCAGGGATCCAGCCCAGGCGCCCGGGCCATGACAGTGACCTCCTCCTTCCCCACAGTTTTTCAAAAGCCTTCAAAGGCTGCGGCCACCACACCAGAAGTCCCCAGGACACGCGACGTTCCCGCCAACCTCTGCCAAAACCCGACACGCCGCGCTCCGACTACGGAAGAAGTTTTAAGTTTTGTAAAAAAACTACCTATTATGCCACGCTTCATTTAAAACATTCTTAACACGTATCGTAAATGAAACATAACCCAGTGCACGTGTTTGTTGGGAAAACTCTGGCTCTTTCAGTGACCTTTCCCTCTGTTTAGTTAAAACTTTCCATTCTAATACTACAATTCATTATCAGATCCTGCTATATGAAAAACGCAGCAAAGAGGAAATGTCATTTACTTAAACTAATAAGTCACTTTCTAAAAGATCGTGGCAGTTTTACCCTGCTGAAGTAAGTTTATCTTTGTATTAAAGACACCCTGTCCAATCACACTGCTTTCAGAAATGCCCTCTCTATAACTTGGCATTGAGCTTTTAAATAAATGCATTTAAAAAAAGATTTTTTTTTTTTTAAAGAAACCAGCTCACGCAGCATGTCAGGACATTGAGCAATAGCAGCCGAGGGTGCTGCAGCACGCGGGGATCCCCAGCACGACCCGGCCGCCTCCCTGCCCCGCAGAGCCCACCGTGCCGGCTCCGCTCCCCGCGCTCACCTCCCCGCAGTGCCGGCTCCTTCTCCCCGGCAAGCGTCAAGGGCGACATGAGAAGAGCAGAGCAAGAGGCGGCCACCGTGCCATCCCCTCGCCGGCGGCGGCGGCCCGTGGGTGCCGCTCGGCTTTCGCCGGCTTCGCCTCCCACTGCTGACACACGCCTGACATCACCGCCTCTCCCGGCAGCGACGCCTCCCCGACCCACCCTTTCCCTCAGATAAAGGGAAAACTGAACCCGGGAGAGAGCAGAAGAGGGTTTCGACCCAAGGGCTGCACCCCTTCAGAGCACCCCGAGGCCTGGCGGGGGGCCGAGGCGGGAGCAAGCGTGGCGAGGGGGCTGCGGGAGGCAGCCGGGCCCCCACGGCGGCCGAGTCCCGGCCTTGCCGGCGTTGACTCACGCCCGAGAGGCAACAGGTTCAACCAGAAGCATCGTGCCGCGTTCCCGGCCGCCCTGCTCCCACGCTCGTAAAAACGATGGGCGTGCTTCAAACATGACCTCCAGAAAAAAAAAAGACCGCCTTGCTGCCTCTTATCGGTTGCGGGTGATGACACCCCCATCCCCTTTATCACTTCCTCTGGGTTTTTCCCCTCCGGACGTGCTCGGCATTCCCAAGGGCTGTGGGAGAAGGGGTCACCTGGCCTAGGGGCAGCAGGGGCGAAGAGGGACGCGTTTGGCAGGGGGACAAAATGCGGCTGCCCCACTGCCTTCAGCCTCCTGCTCAGGCAGAGGGACACGCCAGCCCTCCAAAGGGCCGGGTGGACCCTTCCGTGAGGAGCTGCCCGTGCAAATCCAACGGCAGGTGGGCGAGATGCGTCCCTGATCACCTGTGTGCCAAGAACAATTAAAAAAAAAAAAAGAAAAAAAAAGAAAAAAGCCTTTGCATTTGTAAGGAAACCTGCACGGAATTGCCTCAGGATGTGGGAAGAGCTTTGCCCCATTTCCTCCCCACCCTGTGAGATCCATCCCAGCCCAAAAAGGAGCCGACAGGCGCCCGAAGCACTTGCAGCCAGGTACATTCAGCACAAAGATATTCGCCTCCTTACCCAAAGACACGCGGGACTGGGATAACTCCGGCTCCCCTCTCTGCTGTGGCAGGAGAGACGGGGAAGCGAGGTTTGAAATCCTGCACACAGGACACATTTTTGCTCTTACGGACTGAAAAGTGCCCTGTCCTTAAGCTATCTCACTTAAGGACAATATAAGCTCCTTAGCAATCAACTCCTCTGACAAACCCTCCTGCAGTCAGGTCCTTAAAAAAAGACCAATGATTATATTAGTAGCTACAGAATAAGTTGTGGATTAATAATGTTTACAGAGGTGCAGTTAAAAATAATCATGAATGAATGTGTTAACAAGTTTCTGCCTAACATGCCTGGATTCATGAAGACAAGAGGAAAAAAAGGCCTCAGTACAAACAAGGGCAAAAAAAGTAATAAAGAATAAACCAGAGTAAACCAAATGAGATTCTACAAACTCCTTCAAATAAAATTTTCCTAAATTGTGGTCAAAAGGCAATACTCAGGAAACTGCCACTGCACCAGAGTTTTCGTGCTCCCTTCAAATACTCCCTAACTCTGTACAGACATGTTTCTAAATCATTCCTGAGTTCAATTTTACCTCAACTACATGCATATTAAAAAACAAAAGAGTTGTTAAAAAAAAATCTGGAAATCTGAAACAGGTTTTTGAGGGCTGGAAGAACAATTAGGAATAATTAAAATGTTTTTGTGGAAGTTTTGCAATGTATGTTCCCTTTAACCAGATGATTAGGTCCACCTGAGCTAATGAATGTTTTCTTAATAGCCTTCCCATCCATTTAAGATTGCCAGATCCTTAAAGGCTCCTGAAAACTCCCATTGAGCATAGCAGGGGCTGCCTGTCCGGCTCCACAGGCAGAATTTCAAAAAACGTGTTCAAAAAACAGGTAGATGTGGCACTTCGGGACATGGTTTAGTCTAGTCTACCCTTGATTGGTTTAGAGTGGACTTGGTAGTGTAGGTTAATGGTTGGACTGGATGATCTTAAAGGTCTTTTCCAACCTAAACGATTCTATGATTCTAATTTGGCCTGGTCAAGGTTTGTTTTCTGGGTCTTTTTGGAGAAGGCAGAGGTGCAAAGCTCACACCTCATTACTCGGGCACCTCTGCGCACCTGCCAGACTCCTACCACCCACCTGCTGCTTTTGCCAGCCCATGAGCTTATTAAGCTTCCTGCACTTCTACTGTGATCCTCTTCAAGATACTACGGAATACTGACAAAAAGATATCACCCTCCTAACCCTCTTCCCCATACAAAAAGAGCTGTAATTGTAGTCTAACGAGACACAAAGCAGACACAGACTGCTTAAGTAGTCAGACACCTTAATAAAAGAAGCAGCTGGGTTTTTTACCTGGCTGATCTTGCATCCAGTTTTGAATAAAATGCAAGTTTGTCTGGGCCTGACAGCAGGAGCTCACTGGCTCGGAAAAACGGCCCCATCAGGACCGCAGGCAGGAGCTGGCAGAGCCCCCGCCTTGAGAGACGTGCAAGAGAGCTGCTCAGGAGTGCTTTGCTTAATATTCCTATCAGCCTGATGTATTTTGTTTAAAAAAGATTAAAAAAAAAAAAATCTGCTTTTTTTCCCCACAAGCGTGTGAAAAAACTCTGGAGAGGAGCTGGCTGGAGGGGTTGCATGACTGAGCACTTCTGCAGAGCTGCAGCACCAGCCCCGGGCACAGCACATGCCAGGCTTGCACCCGGGATGTTTCCAAGGTTGACAGCAAATTCTGACCAAGAGCTAAACTACCCAGACACCTGAACTTCCACCCAAGGGATCATTGGGTAAGGTCAGTGTGGAAGCACAAACCGTGCTGCAGCATTTGCAGCAGCCTTTCCCTTGGGAAGCACTTTCAAAGCACCTCGTGGTACACACAGCGCCTGTAAGGAGGTTTGGTGACCAGCATCGCAGGAACTGGCTGGGAACAGCAATCTCAAGACAAATCTGGCAATTCAGACCAAGGAAACATAAAAGATTTCTGCCCACAGGAATGCACCCCACCCCGATGAAGGAAATTACCACCCTGTCGGCAACACTGGAAGAAGGGCTGCATTTCAGCCCCTCCACTGCAGTTTGCTGTCTGGCATGCTACCTTCATCTTTTTGTTTTAAATTGCTATGCCTGGCCATGGAGGGAGGCACTTGAGGAGATAGCACGAGAGCCAAACTACCCCACCTGCAGCAACTTCTGAGAGGAGGCAGCAGACGGCTCCCACCTGTGCCAGCATAAATTGGCAGAGCTCCCCTGGAGGCATCCTTCATCTCTTAAATATTAAGCCAGTCCTCTAAAAACCTCTTCAACCACTTTTTTCCTAATACATTATGATCCATCCTTGCCCAGTTCTCACTAGCATTGGCATTAATAAGAATGAGAGATGTCTCGGCACCAAACAAACCGTCCCAAGAACACATGTGTTTTGGGGCAGGTGACACTCAAGCAATTTTCCGCACATCTGGAAGGAACTGAATTTCAGAGCAGTCTCGTAACAACTCTGTGTTTATTTTAAATAATTATGCACACTTAGTATCTTATGTCTAAATCAATGGCTTCTACTTGGTGAGAAATAAACACAGTAAAAGAAATCTCTGTCTAATTAGATCCGCCTGCTGAGAAGCCTGTACAAATGCTGTTGTGTTCTGAACCATTCAGCAAAGCAGGACAGCAAATTTACATTAAGTAAATGTTCTGCCAGGGAAAACTTTCAGCATCAGCTCTTAGTATATGTTGAATTAAAAGAAAAATATCATAAATATTACCCATTTCAAAACTAGTATACTCTAACAAAAACACTTCTGAGAACATAATGTATTCAAGACAACCAGCAGTAGAATCTAAATTCCTGTAGATCTGAAACAATACCATAGCAAGATTAGTTCTTCAGACATTATAGTTCATTTATCACCAGGGAGTCGCCCACAGAAACACAATGAAGTGGGAGAACAAGTCAAAAAGCCAGCAAGCTGCCTTCTCAAATTCCTGTCCCTCAAGAGGATCACCACATATTGGCTGAACACAGAATAAACTCAACTCATACCCTAATACACGCTCCATAAACAAGACGACGCATTGTTTATCTCACCAGTGAGCAGAATAGGGGGAGAGATAAAAGGGAGATCTATTCTGTTTTAAAACAGCAAACAAAGTCCCGGGACCTGTTTTATGCTTTTCCTAATTGATTCAGAGAAGACTGGGGACAGGATCTTGGCATGACACCCCATAGCAAGCAGGAGGCATCTCTCGGTATTAACTGCAGCTGAAGGGAGAATTTGTTTGCAAAGCAGCAGGACTGCAAAGTTAATCCCAGGTCTGAGCTGAAATCTGAACAAGGGTTGCCAAACCTAGTCTTTTTATGCCCTGTGAGACTTCAGGATTATAATCAACTGAGCTCAGTGTAATCTCCAGCCAGCATGGAGCCGCTGCTTTTATCTGTGAAGAAAAAGACAATTTTCATAAATGACAAAAAAATAATTCTCCATTTTCAGTCTATTACAGCACTGGAGCACAGTGCTCCCCTTGGCTCCCATCAGCTCGCAGTCCCAGGCAAGAGGTAAAACATGGGCTCGCTTTGCTAGAAACCGCTTCCGAAGAAATACAAGCTTTCCGTAGTGACTTACGGCAACAAAACTCCTTTCTCCAAACCATCTCAGGTCAACCAGCAAAATATTAATAGCCGGACTCAGACCTCCCCAGCCAGCTCTACACAGACAGACAGACACAGCAGGTTCTCCTGGTCCAGCCCTGTGTTACACACCGTCCTCTCCAACAACACACATTCCCCTCGCAGATGATTGACGGTACATGCGCAAGCGTTAGCAAGGCTGGGCGATACGGATCTGGAGATTGCTTCATCCAGGCCTGTCTTGCAAGTTGTTTCCTGTGAAGAGTTCTCAACCTTGGACTTCACACAACAGTGTTGATCCAACAACAAAATCTTGGGATAACCACTACGCTCCAAGGCTCGTATTTAGGTCTCTTTGCCTAAAGACCTACTTGGATAAAGCCAAAAGATTTCACTTTTTGAGGATGGTTATATTTTTGGGGAATTGACACTGCATTAATGGGTACAGTTAATTTCTTTTAATATATATATATATATATACTTTTTCTTCTGAATATGGACTTAGCTCTTACCAGATGCCTGTGATGAACACATTAAACAAATGCATCTACCTCTGATAGCAGCCATTAACACTGCACAAAAGACACAGGGAGCAGCATAAAACCGCCTGGTGTCAATTCAGCTGGAGCACAGGCACCAATTCCTGTTCAAAGCCTCCCACCTGAAACTCAGCAGCTTTCCCACTGCAGCTGGTATCCAAGAGGTTTGCACACCCAGAGGTCACTTGTATCTTTAAAATTAGGAAAGGCCAGCTTGGTCTTCATTAGGCTTGGACTCAGCCTTTCCCTTTTATTGAGTTAATCAGCTGCACATATATTTAAACATCACTAACTGGAGAAGTGGAGCACAATAAGTATTCTCTCCCCCAGATGGCTAGGGATAAACACAACAGCACTTTTGATACACAGTATAAACAGCAGGATAACACCAGCACATGGCAGTTGTGAGTTTGGCTCCATCCCGAACAGCAAAGCAAGAAAATTCTTCTAAATCCAGCAAAACTAGCACCTCTGCTCCAAAAGACAGGCATAGTTTACACGCCTACTCCCCTCTTGCATGCTGCTTCGGAAAGGACTGTGCTTGCTGACTCCTCAGAGATTCAGACAAGCTATACAGTGTCTTGTCTCTAAAACATATTCTGATACATTCATAAATATGAACCAACAACAATTCTGATTAAAAGGAAACTTCTGCCTGCCACGTCACAGGCAGCAAGGCTACAGCTACACTGAAATAAATAGCAGTGTCTCAACATCTTAACTCCAAAACCAAGTCTGTTTTTTTACAGACATGGGTGTCTATAGACCCAGTGTCTGCTCCCCCCCCTCCCCCGCAAAAGCGATCTGATTGCAATTACTTCCATGGATCATATCAGAAATGCACTTTGCATTTCAAAACGTGAAACACCTTTTTTATAAAGAAACTGTTTGCATATTCAGCTACATGTTAAAAGTAGTCATGACTCGTGGCTTAAGTCATTTTTGTCCCCTCCTATTAACACCAAACACAAATCCGTATGGATACTACAGCCATATCCATCCCCACTTTTTCAATCAGCTTATTGGCATTAAACCTTCCCTCTGCATTTAGGCTCCTCTCTCTCACCTTCCCTTTTAATCTCTATCATCTGTTGTATGATTATAATTACAGTAAAGCAGACAACTATTATAATTTCCATTGTAACACTTCCACTACAGAGGTGACCTTTGGTTTTTATTTTATTTTGCTTAAATACAACTCCTGCTGTGCTCAAAGACAACGCCTTGTAACTAACTGTAGCAGGGCGTGACTTGGTATCTGGGCCCTGCTGACCTTAAAAAATTTTCTTAGTCTGCCTGGTTTATGTTGTAAACTGAAATCCCACAAGCATAAAAACTGCTTGGCGAAGCAATGCTTCTAGCCAGGCAGGCTGCATTTTCTTGGAGAGCATTGCTGGTCACAGCTGGACACCTTGGCTAGAGAATGATCCATGTTTGACCTGACCGGAAAAACTTGTAGATGTTGCCTAAAAACAGGGAAGTGCTCAAGAGCAAGAGGAGCTCCTTGATGTTTTCCTTTGACGATCAATGGCTTCATTAACATTGAGTTGATTTTCTAGGGTTCCTCTTGTGTCACTGTCATTTAGAACAGGCATGGTAAGAGAGACCTGGGACAAAACTATGTGCTTTACTAAACAATGCAAAGGAAGGACATAGGAGTTCAACCTTGGACACACAGGTATATATATATGTACCAAAAGAAACCAAGTTATAGCCTGCTCTGGAAAAAGAGAAGATCAAGTTGGGAGCTTGAAGGGGAATTACTCTTAACAAGGAAGTTTTGTTAAGCTGTGTTTTTTTGGCACAAATACACTAAACTATCATTTTGCAAATATAAAATTCCCTGGCAGGAAGCACTCACTTCATGTGAACTCCTGCCCAGATCATTCCCGGGGAAGAACAGCAAAACCCTAGGTCTCCCATCTCCTCACGGCTCAGATGTTCCGACAAAGACATGACCAGAAGAAACCACACACCCTCGACCCAACAGCGTGGCCCCTGCACGTGCAGTGCTGGCTTTTCCCCTCCAGCCAAGCGGGTTAAATAACTCTTCAAAGACTGTCAGGGCTCAGTCCTGTTGCAGGGAGATGTATGCGGCTACAGGACTGGGCAAGCTCCCAACACATCGTGTGCTTGGGCTGCATGATGGGTTTCCAAGGCTGCCGGCAGAAGAGCCTGTTAGGGCTGGCTGATGGGGACTTTGAGGGAGCCAGCAGTGCGATACGGGACCCTCTGCCCTGTTTAAACAACAAGAGAGGTTGTTGGCAGAGTTCACCCTGCAGGAGACGCGCTGGGGAGCACAGGGGTGGAAAAAGTAAAGAAGGACCTCCAGTATTTGGCATTTACTCTCAATCCCCCCTTATAATTTGTTGCATCATGGAAACATACAATTGCCTAAACAGGCCTGCAGTTTCACGCAGTTCCCCTCGTATTTCATGGATATTAGTGGAGCCTTTATCACTTCACACACGAAAAACAACTGTGAAAGCCAAGTGAAAACACTGCCTGAGTACAAGGCCTTTAGTTCGGGACTTGCAGAAACCCAACTGCTTCATACTTCTGCAGTTATCCCTGGAGGCTCAAAATTCCTGCCCAGATTGTCCTAAGACCACCAAACTCAAGATGACACATGAGCCAAAGCTCCCAAAGGGAGTTTCCACTATCTGTGCGAGAGGGAGAGTTTTACTGCCTCAGTGCCAGCAGAATTCTCCTTCTCCCTCCAACCCCTTGTCTTTTGCTCACTAGTCTAATAAGCAACAGCTTAAAAAAATATATTCTGATATGCAACACCACCTGCCTCCCCCCGAAAAAAAACAGTCAGATGCAAAAAACTTACTTTTCTCGGCTTAACTTTGTCTTGTAAGTCGTACTGGCCTATTCCTTTGTAACTTATTCCAAGCCACCACGGGATTCCTTGTTTATCCTGAAAAATGGACATCTACATGAACCAAGAGCTACTTAAGAATTAAGCAATTCCAAGATTACAGCCCATTTCATTCTGTGATAAGTACGGGTAGGTACAGAAGGACATTTTTTGCAAACAAATTGATGTGAAGTGGGTTGCTGGGGTGAATGTTGAAACTTTCTCCCCTTGCCTTCTCAGGCAAAGACAAGAAACTACATGGTGGTTGTGCAAAGTGGACAAAAAAGCGACAGTGCTGCTGAAACTGGAGGGTGACACTTGTTGCAGGAGTAGCTGTGAGGGGGGAAGGATACGGGACAGAAAAAAAACTGTGGCCAGTGACTGCATCCACTAAATTCAGGCATGGACAGCTGCAGGAGAAGAGAACAGCACCAAACATCAGCTTCTCAGGTACCACAGTCATGGCCATGACTCAAAAGTAAGGAGACATCATCTCTGCTGAACTCTTCTGCCCAAAACACTTTTGCCCAGGCTCTGCTCTACGGGAATAAATGGTGCATTTCCATCGCTCTCCAAAAATATTTCTCAACATTTCCCCACTCCAAGTACGCACCCACTAATCACCTGTCACTTAGAAGTAGTCTTTTCTACATTGTATTTTTTTTTTTCCCCCTCATCTTGATTAGAAATGCCTCTGGGGAAACTATTAACTGCTTCAGATCTAGAAATGATATCCAGTTTAATTAAGCTGATATGAATTTAGCTCCTGATAGGATTACAGAAGGTTTTACAACTAATCTTTTCTGTCTTTGGTAGCAGATAATGCTTTGCCGCTCTCTGGAAACAATTTTTAAAGAATATTGAAGGCGGGGAAAAATTACAGAGGTTGAAAAATGTGGGTTTTAATTCTGCTAAAAGAATACTGAATCATCAAACTACTCCTATAGGAATGTAATCACATGTAATAAGCTAAGCAATCACATTATCTATGTGCATTTACTAACCTTTACTCCATAGTAATGAACTCCATATGTTGGCAAGGCTTCTACCACTTTCATGTACCTGTAGACAGATTTATAGCCTATCAGATGATTTTCTCTTGAGGGAATAGTATCTATTAACATATTTTTTTCACACATACATTCAGGACATGTCATTTATCATTTGCATATTTTGAAGGTCTTAATAATTGAAGACCCATGTTTTCAGAAAAAAAACTTAGCATCTTGGCTCAGGGAAAGATGTGGTATTTTGGCCTAGCTAAAGTGAGTGGAAAAATCTCTCATAGAGCAAAACATTTAATCTCTTATCAGAAGGTCAGAGAACTGAATGTAAAAATTCTGAACATGTGAGCCTTTTGGGAAATGTTGGAGGTAAAGACCTGCCTATAATTACTCCGTTATGGTGCTTTGGTTACAATGGATAGGCTCCAACCGAAAGTGTTTATGCAGTTGTATGACTGTTTCACGAGACAATTCAGGCAACCACTGAACAGACAATTTTTTCCCTTGTTCCTATTGAAAGAAGCCCCTGAATTGTTGAGATGAGTTACAGGCACCGAGCTACATGAGAAAAACTGCAAGTTGCCTACATGCAACCACGGCAATCATCTCCAGTGTCTCATTTCTTACCATGTATGTGTTTGCCTGTAGGAAGTACAGCAATATTAACGGTAAATTAAAAAAATTAAAATTCCATGGGCTCTGTATGCATCCTGGAAGACCTTGTTCTTTTGAAAGCCAAATTCTGAACACTTCAACAACCATGCATTTGGGTTCTTTATAGGATGTAAGGTAATACTCGCCCTTAAGAGTTTGGTGTGAAAGCTAATTGATAGCAAGCAGGGTATGGAGAAGAGTCTTCCGATAAAGTAAGGCTCACATAATTTCTTTTATATTTGAGGTATTTGAATGAGTACACACAACCTTAACTGGAAGCCAGTGAAATCTGAAACTAATTTAGCTTTGAAATATAACTCAATAAAAAGAAGAATCTGACAGATACAAATGGTAAAGTTTGCAAGCAATAACGACCAAAGCATCCTGCATTGCCACTTCTCAACAAAAAAGAAAAAAGAAGTAAAAATATCATCTTCACAAATTAACAAGTGTCATACTCACTGAACAATGGCTTGTCCTCTGGTCAGACCTTTAATTTGTGTATAATGCTCAATTACTCTGTCCTCGCTGCAAAACAAGCACAAACCCCAATTTAGAGGCTCAGTGACTTTTCTCATGTGTGACGGCATCTGTCGAAATTCAGACGCCTGCTCAGCATGCAGAGAAGCGTCCCTCTGTACATTTCTCGCCCTGCTTTACATTCTGTTTCTTACTGATTTCTTTCCCACCCTTCATTAAGCAGCGTGGAGCTGCCTGGCTGATCCCTGCCATCGCATGCCGCGTTCCAGACTAATTAACGAGTCGTTTTGGATCAGCCTGCTCTGCTGCAGATGCTGCCTGCAGAATAATGGTACTAATTGTATAAATTCATTTTCACATTCTAAAGGACCAAAACTTCAAAGGATGGTTAATGCTCCATATGTAAGACAGAAGAAGTTAAACCAGAAATGTTTTCCTTCCAGTGTATTTTCCCCTGGCATTTCAAAGGTGAAAAAATACAGATTTGTCAGCAATGACCTTTTTGCATTTTTCCTGTTATATACTTCAACATTTTGTTTTAGCGGAATGTGAAATAAAATATGCATTTAAGTGTCAGACACTTGAAAGCAAAGCAAAACCCAGCAGTATTCATTCTGAAAAAAAACCATCTTAAGCAAGTACGCGTATACTTGAAAACCCATCAGGTACACATCAAGCCTAAAAAAATGAAACAAATGAGGGAGTCAAACTTGCACAAAGGGCATCAATTCCAAGGCAATAATATTGTTGATTCATCCCAAATGCTGTGTTCCTTTACAGCAGATTCAAGCCACAAAACTGGACCTGCCTTTCTGTTTCCAGCTTTTCTAGCTTATTTTCTCCCCCTGTCCTGTTGAGGAGAGCAGGCAGGTGGGCATCTACCAGCCAGCCCAGGTCAATGCACAACAGAGGCTCCAACTGTGTGACAGCTGAAGAGCGAGGTGCTCTTTGGAGACCCAGGCTTGGCTGGAGTTCAGGTTTCAGCTCTTTCTAATGCGTGGTCCCCACATATTCTGATCCAGCAATTTAATTTAAGTGAACTTTCAATGAGGGATTTGCATGGGATCTTGCATAATTTATAACCTTCTAAAAACTGGAAATGCTTGAACACGAGCAATTAACTCCAAGCCCTATATCGTACAGGCTGAAAACTTTTAAAAGAGTTTGCGAAACTGTTTAGAAGTGATCTTTTCATTACCATTCAGAGTGATGATTTACATTTTAAATTAAATAGCTCACCAGTAAGCGAGTGACGGATGCTCCTGCAGCGTCTTGGTAGGAAAAACAGGCAGTGTCTTCAAGTCTTTTCTAGTGTTTTCATCACTAAAAACCAAAAATGGCACAGAGTCACTGCTAGTGAATCATAGATGAAATCATTAGTTTTAGCAGAAGGGAAGGGCTGTATTTGCTACCCAAGAACACGGTGCATTGCCCATATCAGGCTGTCATAGCAACGTAACCCTATAGGCCCTCTCACATGACAGTGGTGTATATGGTGTCATGCAGCCTCATGTCGTAACTCATTACACGGACACATGATTCTCAGGCCACTGTGACGGGAGCACCGTATCAATATTTACCTCGCACACACTCACTCCATTTGCTGACTGCAGAATGAGCCCTGAAACAGCTGCGGAAGGAAAGCCTCTGCGCAAAAGCAAGGCTTGTAGTGCTGATTTTTGCGCTATCTTTAGCTAAATCCTACCTCTAGACAGTAAGTTTCATGAAGCAGCATGGTATTTCTCAAATCTCAGAGTTTAATGCTGATCTGATTCAAAACAAAGGATGTCAGTTCATCCACTTTAAAACATTTGCACTGAAAATAGTTTTCCTGGACTGCTGATTCCACAGAAAGTTCAAGTATTTTGGACTCCAGGCCCAGGAACAAAATAAAGGGTGTTGAAGTATGGGAATGCAATTTGTCACGAAAAACCCCAGCAGAATATTTAAAAACCTATTTACAGGCATCAGTAAAATGGTTAATAATTTTTTCCTTATATGCTCCATTAATTAATCAGCTGAAACTTGCATGCCTCATTTCTGCAGGATTTCTGCGTGCCTTCACAGCAGCACCAACAAGCACGAACATGACTTTTCTATGTAAAGAATGCATCAGTCACGTCCATCAGCATCCACCTCAACTTCTGCATCTAGGCTTTCCTTGAAGGTGTTTTCCTGCTCCCAACCTCTGTTTTCATTACATTCCACTATTAGAGATGTCATCTGAGCTACGTTCCCCCTCTTCCCTCAAAATCAGCACCCTGTACATCAGTAGAGTGGACCAGAACACAGAAATCTGCTCTGCGGGCACCATGGATCAACCTCTGCAGACAGACGAGGCAGCAAACCCCTACCACATTTCCGTCTCACACGGGAGACGTCACATGGAAGGCACAGTAAATTAAAGCTTTTTGTTCCTTGACGAGCACGGGCTCATCGCTCTGCAACCTTCTTCCCCAGCCCTGACAATGTGCCTCAACCCTGACTAAGAGGGACCACCTCTGAGGATGAGGAAACAGTTCAATCAACAGCCTATTTATTCTTCAACATCTTTGATGAAGTTGCCAAGAAGGGGGTCAATTAGCGCCGAGGAGCTGTTGTTGCTGAGCTTTGCTGGGCCAGTGCTCTTCTGCCAGGAATACGCACTTTTCTTTGCAAGCTGGCCAGCACCCAAGTGCCACAAACTGGGACAGCTGGGGAGAAAAATCAGGATCTCTCCTCCCAACACTCAAATACAGCCAATGCTTACAAAAGCTGAGGGGGTTTTATTCACCCCTTAAAAGCCCATTTTGATGGGCTCAAAAGGCTGCCAGGACATCTCAGCTTGCAGCGAGAAGGTAGATGACCAAGGTTTTGTAGGGACATATGAAAATACAGACCGAGCACACCCTCCTGAGGCCTCAGAAACCAGAGCAAAAAATAAAAACCCACCCCGAACCAAAAAAAACCAAGCTCTGAGCAACCTGGCCTGATCTCACAGCTAACTCCTCTCAGAGCAGGGGGGTTGGGCCAGACAACCTCCCAAGGTCCCTTCCAACTTCCATCACAGACTCACAGGATAATTGATTAAAATAAAAATTTCCTCTGATTTTTACACCTGACTCATAACTGCAATGGCTGCTGTAGCAGTCAGGGTTGGCAGGAAAATACAGCGAAGTAAAGGGGTTTTGGAAGGAAGCAATACCAAGATAGCTCATTTTTAGCAAACAAAAGGGCTGTTCCTATAAATATGGCTTCTCAACCCACAGCATTCACAACCAGAGGTTTAATGGCTGGTCTCTAAACCCCTATTTAGAAACCTCGTTGCCAGCGAACAACAAAACGCCAAAGCAAGGGCTGAAGCCCTAAGGAGGCTGATGCTGGGAAGCGAGAGCTGAGCTCCCGCAGAGGCAGCCAGGTGGGGGGACAGGTGACCCCCCCAGCTGCCACCACTGCAGCCGGGTGGAGAGGTCCCAAGCTCTCCTTTGACCAGCTACTACAGGGCCAGTAGCCTCACCGTCACTGAAACTCTGCAGAAATGCCACGAACCCTGGCAGCTACGTCCTACCATGCTCTGAAATGCCACCTTTTGCACAATTCACGGCCTCGTAGCAGGGCTACTCGCCTTCCCGTTCGGTTTTTGGGCCCCTCGCCTCTGGACCTGGTTGAGCAGCTACTTAATTTATCCCCATCAAATGCTAAAATGAGGGCACTAGCTAAGCTTGAGTGATGAGTGGCAGCTCATCAATATGGAAATGTCTGCTACTGAATTTAAACTGAGCACCAGCCAGCCAGCGTACCCACCTCCCCAATAAGGTTTGTGGGCTCTGAGCTGGGACATATAGCGACCAAAGGGCTGCAGCCACGTCTGTGCCATGATGCAGGGCACATCCCTTCAGCACTGACCCAGAACCATGGGCCCTGGTGCAGTTCGTTAGCAGGCAAAAGTCCACGGAGCTGTGACAACTTACAGCAGAGCTGGACCTTCTCTGTTCTTCTGCCAACCTACAAACCCAACCAACTTCTCGCAAGAGCAGAGAATACACTTTTACGAGGCAAAGTTGGCCCTTGGAACTTGCCTTCCTGAAGGGACCCAACCTCATACCCTGAGGTTCAGACACACCGTCCCATCCACCTGCAGCTGGAGGGAATCCATCAAAATGGACTTACAAGGCCTGAAAGTCTCCGAGGAGCCACATGAGGATTTTATTTTTGCCTGCACAATTGTAAGATAAAGCATGAAACAATCCTAGAAAAATGTAAAACACCTCGGAGAAACAGGGCACAGCTCCTTGGACACTGGATGCCTTCAGACAGCGCAGGCTGGCACGTGGCAGCCCAGAGGATTAGCGCTTGGGATGATTCACGGCTTCAGGGGTAATAAAAGCCTCAAATAGTCCTCCCCCTCCTTCCACAGAATTCATTATCGCTTCATCTGCACCAAGGAGCCCGAGCACGTCTCCCCTTGACCTTCAGGATCACTTTCCCAAGCCCTCCGAGACCCAGCTGTTCCCCAGAGGTGACAACTCCAGATAGCAGGAGTGACGGTTTGAATTATTACCTGTTCCTGTTTGGTTTCACAACGATCACAAGGCAATACAGAAATCACAAGGCAGACAGCCCCAGCTCCAGATGTCCAATCGTCTACGCTATCTACCAGCCAAACACACCAGTGTTGTATCTGGCGTGTCCATGGTCGGTTCTCATCAGGGCAGGAGGCGGCGGCGGCTGTCGGGATGGAGAGGCCCACTTGCGTTTAATCTGACCTCTGCTACGGAGGGGGCTTCTTGACTGGTGGTTCTTGGCATAATTTCAATACATAAACTTAAACCACCCAGAGTCAACAGGACTGAATATTTTTTGGCAAAAGGTTTGTTTATTCCCCAGGAGGAGAATATAGGAAACTCTCATCTCAAGTCTTTTTCCACTATGGAGAAGAATTAAAGAAAACCAGCAGACAGACCCTTTTTCCTTCCAATTCCACCCTCTAAATGGGAGTTTTCTCTCCAGCAGCTATCAAGCAGAACTTGAACTGATCTAGGCAATGTAAATGAAAATCTACATCAGACCCTCCTCACGCTGAACCTCAGCTTGCATTCTTGGTACTGTCCATATTTAATTTTCTGTCCCAACACAAACAAGCGTTGGGCAAGATGCTGTCCCCAGCAGCACGCCCTGCTCATCAGTGCCAGCTCTATGGAGATGGAAGGGCAGCCTGTCTCTAAAATAACAAATAGCAGTATTTAACCACATACCTTACTATGAATAGGAGTTCCACATTCAAACTATCACCTCTAGCAGCAAACCAGGACCAATCCCACATGCTTCCTACAACCTGCTGATGTTACAGTGAAATTTTAGGCATCTTGCTAAAACCCCAACAAAAGTCTGGGAAGGAACCAAGCCAGACTGTTATGGCACACTCTGCCTAAAGCACATTACTGAAAATTAAGAGACTTACATATTTATGCTCCCAGAAAGGGCATCTTCACAGCTTGTAATCGAGTGATACAACACTCCCTGCTAGGCAAAGATTTACAGAACTGTGCTAATTAGGACCGCTTGTCAACGGCTGCCCCGGCCTTTCCCTGCTCCCACTGTCAAAAACAGCTTACGCCTGTTGCTAACGCAGGTAAAAGCTTAGATGCAGTAAGATGTGGTTAATGAGATTAGTGTGAAACGTGAAGAGCAATAAACACACCCAGAGCAGCAAAAGCAATATATTGGACTACAACATAAAACTTTACCAGCCCACATCACCTTTGTAAATATTAACAACTTGTTAAGCATGGGAATTCAGACAAGTTTTAACGGACTAAAGTGATGGCAGGTGTGTCTGCCACCACTGAATCATGTTGATAACACTTTATAAGGTAGGAATTTATCACTGGGGAAAGTGCATTGTATAGTGATTTTCCTCTATTCTCAAAGCCTCTTGACCTCACATACTTACTCTTGTGTTGCTATGTGATCATTAGAATAAGTCACCTCCTGGGTCTTTCTGAGTGTCACTATTTCATCTTTGGTTAATTCCTGAAATGAATTTTAGGCACACTACAGGTAGACTTTAGAAGTGCCTTGTTTTTTTAGAAAATATTGACCAACCTCTCAAGTTAACCTGAAAGGACATGGACACCTAAAAAATAACAGACACTTCTGAGAATCGCATGTGAGAGATGAGGAAACGTGGAGCTTCACAGCTAAAGGACGATACAATTATTACCCTGCATCGTGAAGATGCTTCAAAAAACTTCCCATTGGGATTTTTTTTCTTATTCTATTCAAGATATTTAAAGCTAGCAAAATAAACACATAGAAACAGCACACAATTAGACTAGATACTTGAAAGCTTGACAATCTAAGTTTTCAGAGGGCTGGTCAGGTTACTCAGATGATGTTAGCAATGGTCCTATTTCTTGAGAATAACCACTAAATTCCTTGCTATGTGATTACAAGCAATGCTGTAACAGCACAAAAACATCTTGTGTTGCTGCCCACACCCCACAGCCTGGTCCTAAAGCGACTTTCTAAAGTAACCAGACTTAGAGTAGCATTGGCGTGGTCTCCAAGGTGCTCCATTCCATACGTTCACAGATGAGAGCCGGCAACACGACCATCACACTGCAGCTGGACTGCTTCAGCAACAGGTGCCTTTTCTGTAGGCTTTTGTTTTGTTTTAAAATAAATGGAAGGGCAGAGCATGGCAACCTCACACTCCCGTGGAGGTTGGTCTGCCTTTCAAGGTACCGCAAGAAACAGGTGTGTGGAGGAAGCAGCAAGGCAACAGAAGGGAAAAAATAAATGAAGGAGGTTAAAAGTGCAAGAGAAAAAAGGAGGGGGGAAGGAAGACAGAACAGGGAAGGTACAAGGAGAGCCAAGGGATTTAGCAGCTTTCGAGTATGTCAGAGCAGCAGGATCTTGGCAGCAGGATTTTGAAATGTGCTCTCTGACAAATCCTCTTTTGTGACAAGTGCCAGACGTTTCCCATCATTTCCCAACCTTTCAGTTTATGGTCTGCTGGCACACTCAAGAAAGTTATTTTTCTACTGAAGGAAGACCAGGATCTGGAAAGGCCACGAACAAGGGGCTCCCATTGGCACAGGACAGCCAGCACTGAACCCCAGCGGGGAGCTTTGCCCGGGGCAGGGCTGCAAATCCTGCCACTTGAATACCAGATAGGAACCGCCTGCTCAGAAAGGTATTTGAAGGAGCATTTCTAAGAGCCTTCCAAACCGTGTACGCAAAGAGGAGCACGATAAGCAGCGCAGATGGCTTTTTCAACACCAAAGCTTGTTGTCCATCTATGCTGCGGCTGTGCTGTGGATTCCCACGCTGTGCTGCAACAACAGCTTTAGATTCACAGCTCGCAAGGGACCTGTACCAAACACAAAGCATGGCTAGGGCTGGGCAACCCTTCCCCACACTTCGCACAGGCTGGACCACAGCCTTGGACCCCTGGGCCTGACCTCCAGCTCCAGCCCTGCTCCTTTAGGCTAATTTCTCTGCTTCCCGAGCCCTGCCTGACTCTCAGAAAGAGCAGCAGCAGTGCCTACTGATCTCACAGGGGTTTGGTAACCCTACTCATTGGCTTTTGGAAGATGGACAAAGAGCACCAAGGAAAAAGCAGAGCTTCTCGTATCACCTACATGCACGCACCTCTCTATCTGAGGACGTGGAGACCAGACAAATGAGAATGTGAGTAGCTCCCAGAGCCACCTTGGCAGATTGAAGCACCGTTCTTATTTCCACTTTGCAGATGAAAAACAGGGTGCTGAGGAAGCAGTTCTCCATGGCTAGAGAAAATGTGCAACCTGAACCTGCCCTAAATTCTCAGGTCTTCTTTTACAGCTCTTGATGTGAAATATGAATATTCTGAAGATAAAACCCTTTGGACCTTGAACAACACACCGACCATTAGTGACGGCTCATAGTCACACGGATCCGGTACAGCATATCCACGTTCACAGGGCCGCTCAGCCATACCGACGGCACGCATTAGCAGTGCTTCTCTATCGGACCAGACGGGAAGCAGAACAGCTCTGCTTTACCTGGGGATTTACTGCAGAGCAAAAGATGACTATTCACGGTTGGTACAACGCTTGAAGGATCCCAATCCCTCCCTCGCAACAACAGACTGTTATTACTAACATTCACGCTCTCTTCCTGTTCACACAAAAGTCAGCTTAGCTGTATTAGTTGTGGGTTTTTAGCATGTCTGAGTACAGCAGCAAAGTTTAAAGCTTGTTATCACAGCCCTGCATGCTGATACAGAGATACATGGAACCACAAGAAAAATAAAGCATCCAAACAACGATAAAGACCTGATAAATCTGCAAAAGGAAAAAAGCTGAGGCTGAAAAGCTGTCGTTCCATTTCCTCAAAGCACAAATACACCCCACGTGATAGATCCCAACCACCACGGGAAGGAAAAGCAAGAGATAGTTATTTTTGCTTTTTTTAAAGTGAGGATGTTGTTCGGAGTCAGACCAGAGCCCAAACTCCTGCTTGCAGCTGACTGTGCAAGACTGGAGAAACACTCTGTAGACCTGACAAAGTTTTCCAGATATTCATTCAGCAGAGGGGAGGTGAATACATTATAATACAAAAGCCATGAAATTTAATTTTACAACAGGAAAAGGCAATGTGTTTTAGTGCTGAACCTGTACTTGGGGAATTTCTAGGGATAAGGGGGAGAGCACCTTTTACTTAAGGCTGTGGATGCCATGATGCTACTCCAAGCCTAACAGCTACAACAGCAACATGTCTCCAACTTGTCCCCTTGTGGGAGACAACTTGCGGGGATGATGAATTTTCTGGCACCATGCTTGCCTTGTCTCTCATCTGCTGTGGATGCAGAGCACACACAAAAGCCCTCCCTAGGTGGCTGGGTTGTACCCACTATAGCACTGCCTCTCTGAGTCAAAAGTGCCTTAAAGGAAAAGAAAGAAAAGAAAGAACCGTAGAGGGACAACTAAAGAGGACAAAACACAACCACCCTTTTGCTGCCCCTCAGGAAACTGTAAGAACATCATGCATACGAAACCTAAAAATACATGTTCCTTACCAAACTGCCATAATTATGTGCAAATATTAGAAGTTACACTGCCTTATACAAGTAGTAAATCCCATGAGATCAGATTAAGTTACTGAAAACATACTTCCCCCCCCCTTCATCTAATCCTTTTGCTCATTTCACCCACAGTGCTTCCACCTAATTCATCTGCTACATAATAAGCATACTATACGAGTTCCTTAAGAGCCCTTACAGAACTGCTTTAAAATAGGAAATTGTTAAAAGAAAAAAAACCATCAAAATGACATCATTGCAGAGACTATGTGCGCTTTGGTCTGCCCTGAACTGTATGAATCTACAAGTAGCACCAGCAGAAAAAACCCTCTTGCTGTTAAAAGTCTAGCAGAAAACTGGGGTCTTAACTATGCATTTTTTTGTAATTGCACCTGGTTTACACAGTGAATTTTCACTGTGTATTGAAAAATAAAACACCAGGAGAGAACACCATTTTCATCTCAGAACTGCTGCCTGAGTGCTCAGGGAGATGGAGTTCAGGGGCTCCCTGCCCGGCTCCCCTCCGCACGCTGCCTTGCCTCAGCTACCTGTTCCTCATGGTACACTGGGGTGTATAACCCCAAAAACGAACTGCAGTGACTCATCAAGAAAAGCGAGACTTGCACATCGATAGAGAAAAACTAGTGCAGTTTTCAACCAGCTTTCTTTGAAGAGGGTATAAAATCCAATATAGCAGAGAGATCTTTGGGAAAGTGGGTATCCGATACCTGTCAAGTAGGGAAATCATTATCATTGTATGAAATATGTATCAAACATGACTTCCCCTAAACTTATTTCCTCCCTTAGTTCATTAGATGTTCCCAAATAAAGTGAAATAAATAATCAACTCCCTCAGCAAACAGACTCTAAGTTAATAAAGCTTTGCTCATCTTGTTTCAAAATAGTTCTTTATTGCAAAAGAGCGAGCTCAGGAAAGCACACAGCTGGGTTTGACTGAGACAGAGTTAATGGTTCACAAGCAAGTGCCTAGCAAGGTATTTAAAGAAAAAGTGTGCAGAGTCGCAGCTGAAAGGCAAAATACACAATGACTCACTTGGCAAACAAGCAGCCATGGAGCACAAGAAGCACAACCACAGCACCAGTGCTGAACACTGATTTACAGCGAGGCAGACGCAGCCCACGGGGAGCAGTGGGTCACGCTAGGGAAAGCCTCTGAAAATACCAGTGCATGGGCATTTAAAAAGTGCACTTGCACGGAAAAGAAAAATCAAAAACTAAACCACCAGATGGATGCCCTGGGAGTGAATCCTATGGTGACCCACCACCTCTTTTCTATCACCCACTGATACACATGGAAGGAAATCCTCGCGGGCTGAAAGAGGCATCCAGACCGTGATCAGGTCTTTGGCCTCCACGTGAGACCAGTATGGATGTCCCCTTGTAACCATCCCCAATCCCAAAGGCCCTGGAGAAGAGCTTCCAGTGAACGGTTCGCAACAGGTCTCCTTCCTCAACGGGGCAGCCTAAGAGGAGCAGCTCTGTGGAGCAAAAGGGTTTGTGCTGGGGACCTGACACCCAACACCGTACCCGTTTCAGGACTTTCTTTAGGCCAGCTCTAGCCTGGTCCCACAGCCTGAGCACCCATTAGTGGCTAGCACCCATGAGGTGGGCTCCATTCATGCCATATGGATCCAACCTTGAGGCCTCTGAGACCTCTCCAGGATGCAAACCAGAGAGGTGAGTAGCAACAACTGGGAGATTCAGTCCAAATTTTGTGTTTCTGCTCCGACCCCAGTCCTGGCTGTGGCCACGCCCAGAGTTTTGGTCATATGAACCTGGTGAGATTTCCAAAAACAGGCTGGACAAGCTGCCTCCAACAAATCTCAGGTGTGTCCTGTTTCTGAAGCTACCTTAATCTTGGGGTAAGCTGTACAGTGAACAGGTGCTTTGCTATCAGACAATTATCAACTTCTTCCAAGCAGCTATCTTCTAGCACTGCCCACGTTATCTCTTCCACATTCTTTTCTACCAAAAGATTTTCCAATTCATCTGGCAAAAGTCATCTTCGCAAGCAAACGCTACCCAAAAATCTAACAGTGAGCACTCACTCTTAATTAGGAGCAAACTGATAATACCAGTTTTCCACACCTAGACCAAGCACTTCATTTCTTCCTCAGTGAAGTTTGTAAATTCAGGAGTTTCTGAACCAATAGCTGCAGTTTGTGGGGGTATCTTTCACAGAAACCTTTTCCTTTTGCAAACTGCATTTATCACTCATGTAATGATAAACCCCGGTGCCTCGCACATGTCAGCTATCAGGAATTCATTATTTTGTCTGTGTTATGTTATACCAGTCGGGAGTTATCTTTGCAGCCTACAGGCCAGAATCAAAATCGAATGCGTCAGCTATTTAAAGAAAATGGAAGCCCTCCTCCAGCAATTTAATTACATTTCAGGGAGCACGGCTGCATTTCAGTCCTGGAAATGTTGCTGAGGAAAATATGATCCAAGATCACCAGTCAGAAAACAAACTCTTTTTTAAAAGTTACTTTCCTCATATAGTCCCTCTAGCTAATCTGATTTCAATAAACATTCTTCTGATGCTGGAAGGACAGCATTTAGGACATCTCAGTTATAAACTGTCTCTTTCATCAAGCTACAAAGAAAAATAATACTATATACTATTGCACAGCATTTTTGAGGGCAGATGCTTAGTCTGTAAACTAAAAACAGCTAAACCATTTATTTTCCCAAGGAGGCAAGACTTTTATGTTGCATATTTACACAATGAATAATTACCAGACCAATCTATTATTTTGCTTGCCTGCCAAGACATTAGCTTTCTTTAAAATGTAAATAAAATTTCTAAAATAAATAGAATATGGACATTTTTCCAAAAAAATTGAACCATGCCAGAAGCTGCAACTTGAATCAAATTCTCTTTTTAAAACCCTTGCATAGAGTTTAAAAAACAAGATTGTGTAAAATCAGGCTTGCAGCTTTTTCTGTTTCATTTGCAAATATGAGAGTGGAGGACTGCAATTAATGAATGCAGAGTTTCCAAACTACTGTTAATGACTAATACTTTGCTTTGGGTTCTTATTACAGGAGCTGGAGGAAAACTGATAGGAATTCAAGTTTAAACAGAGAAGCAGTCAACTGGAGGCCATAGATGAGTCGTGAAAGGTGAACACGAGCTCCTCTTGAGCAAAATGTGCCCAGTTGTTGCACAGGAAGGTGGAGAGCCACAGACTCGCCAGCATCCCAGTCTTGCTGGGAACATCAGAGCTGCAGGACTATCAGGAGAAACCGCTCTGCCTGTGGCAGCTCCGACACTGTCCCGTGTAAGGAGAGGAATGGCTTCACCAAGCATCCCTGCGACACGCTCTTCATCACACACAGGGGGTAATTATCTTGACTGGGATCACCAGTTCAGTAAACAGGAAAAGGAACCGGGTGTGCGGTGGGCTACGCCGATCGCGGTCCGCTGTCATCTTTGTTAATCGTTCTTCCTGCGGCCCGCAGTCATTTTAGCCTGCCTTTGAGAAACCAAAGCCATCCAAAATGGGCACATACGCAACGGACATGCTGCGTGTGCAATTTTGAAGCACATACTTAAGTTTTATCAAGATGTCTTAAAAGCCAGAGACCCCTCCAAGTAGGACTTGGGGTGTTTTATCTTACAAATAGCCTCTCTCCGAACGCTGAGATGCACACCCTTGTCCTAACAGCCCCAGCCCAGGACCCCAGGGTCCTATTGCAAACCACCTGCAAAGGCCAAACCCCAAAGACCCTGATACTTGCACGCTGTCAGTGCTACCAGACTGCAAAGTCCCTCCAGAATGACCTGTGCAATGGAGAAATCAAAAGTTTTTACCTCCTCCAAACACCCGCACATCAGGTTTGCTCACTGAAAAGAAACAGATTTCAAAAGAATGTGCTCACCCACTCAGCACGGGGTAAAGGGAGGGTGTTTCTCAGGAGATTGCTTCTCTCCACCATCAAGACATTATCTGAGAATTTGAGCAGCGGATTGGGAAAGGGATTACTGCAGAGCCGCAGGAGTTTGAAGCGTTCAGACCCTGGTACTGATCTGCTTGTTCCCAGCTGAAGTCAGCAGGAACGCCACACAGTGACCCCACCGCGGGACATGTCCCTGTGGAAAAGCTCCCTATGGGATGTGTGAAAAATCAGCCAGGCAGAGATCACCAGCGTTGTCTAGACTGGCCCATTTTTCACTTCCAGAAAGCTAATCTCTAGGACTTCAGGCAATTCCTGTATTTACCCGTGTTCATTCAGCACTAATCCTGTATAAAAAAAAAATTAACCCATGTGTTCGCACGTATGCATAAACGGTGCAAGAGCCGCATTCCAGAAAGTGATTCAAAGTAGAGTTGCCAAATAAGAACGAACATTCAACACACCAAACCCCAAGACAGTGCAAATAGAGGCAACCTCACCGCACAAAGAGCACCGCTGCAAGGACGTATTCTTGTATCACTGGCAAGTTTGGCAGGGGACATTTGTTAAGATATGCTGGTAATTAAGCTAGTGCTTTATCAGCAGCGGTCCAAACGACCACTTGTGATATGTAAAATGGAATTCCTTCACTTCTGGTACACTCACCGGGCCTGGGACAGCTGGTCATGCTCATTTGCTATGGAGGCATAACATATGTTTTGTTTAACAGAGGAAACAATCACTGCAGCTATTTTCATGCCACTGGTAGGGGAAGAGCTGTAGTTAGGAAATCAGTCTTGTAGCACAATATTCTTCCCTCCAATTTGCTTTAAATAGTTTTAAAGGCAACCACGGGCAATCCACTCCTTGCAACGTGTCCGTGGAGGCATGGAAAATAACCACAGATGCAGTTCTTGGGCATGCGAAGCAATACTTAGAAACCTATTTATGGCAAATGATAAGGAGTCAGTGTTAAGTTCAAATCACGTAAGGGAGGTTTTCTCCACAAAGGTAGTTTTAACCTTAACCCCCTCCCTTGAGAACTGAAAGCATGTGCCACCAGTTGCTACAGCTTAGCAAGTTACTTCTTGTCAAGTAAGCCGTGGTTCCCGGGTTATCTGTGCCTAAACTGAGTTAAGCTTAGGGTGTCTTAAGGTGTCCCTGTGAGATCAGGCAAGATGAGCGGCCTTTCTAGAGAAAAAGTCAGCACTTTGGCTATAAGCAATACACTGAGTCACAAAGCAGGTCTACAGCATGAATGGGAACAGAAATTGTCTGTACAGCCAGCCCATCGAGTTGATCTTAGTCACAAGGACATCTTTTCCTCCCCGCAGGTGCAAGAGCATGCCAACAGAAAGGAGGAGGTTGTGATGGACTTCACAGAGCGTGTCCTTCAGTGCAGAAAGGACTGACATTTGGAGAAGAAGGGGTCTTGGGCAGCAGCACTAGCACTTGACAACTGTGTACTGAAGGAAAAGCAGAGTACGTCACAGCTGCAGGCTTCGGCAGTCATACGTGACTTGCTCCCGGCATTTGAGCAGATAGCTCTTTACTGAGCATTTTCAAAGCATGGTTCTTGAAAGTCATTGTAGCTAAAGTATAAACACACCTCTCTTCCCATATGGAAATTCAGCAAGTAGTAGAATATTAACGTGACCAAAGCCAACCTTCTGAATTTCTATTTGCTTAGCGAGCTGTTTCTAATTGGAGGTTTTTCCCTTAGCTCTAACAGGTCTGAGTGCAACCCCCACCTCCTCCCAACAGCCCCCCATGGCCACTTATCATAACCAGTGCATGGTAAAAAGCCATTTCCAAAGGCAAGCTGGTCTGAAGATGCAGCTTTAGACAGCTAAAGCCCAGCAACCGGGTTGCAACGCCAGCTACAACACAACTGTCGGGTCAAGTGTGGGAAGGGAGAGGCCCCGTGGGGCAGCTGCAGAAGAAAGCGGCTCATTGATCTCCGGCGCGGGCAGCTGACGGGGCTCCACGTCTCTCCGCACGTGCTGCCACTGTACGGGCAGGGTTGCAGGGAAGGTTGCCCGGATGGACCCAAGCCGCAGTGCAAAGCACAGGCTTTTCGGGTAGGAAAGAATGGGAGCTTTCTCCCCGCCCCACTTCAGCACCCGCATTTGGGGAGGGGAGCAAAGCGGGATGGCCTGGAAAACTGTTTTGACTCAGAGCCTGCTCACAAAAGGCATTACTCACCCTGCAGACTCAGATTTTATCCAGCCCAGGAGTGCATTTCACTTTCTTCAGCCACTGCTCGCGGCTGGACTTTACCCCCATTTTTGATTGTGTGCAATACAATGCCAACACAGCAAAACACATCCATCAAGCACACTAGCATTAGAAAGGAAAACGTTATTACCTGGAATAGTCCCCTTTAGCTTCCTACAATTGAAAAACAGTGACAGAATTAAAACATGATCTCTTCAAAAGTCCTCGGTTTTCCCAGCATTGTTCACTTCCCCACTCCCACAGCTCTGCGGCCAGATCCTGACCCCAGTTACGCTCCGTGCAAAGCATGGAGGGTGCCTGCATGTACTCAAGAACAGGGCTCAGCCCTTTACGCTTCCAGCTGTAGATTATCCACCTACACCATAAATAAAACCGCTTCACAAGGTGGGGATGAATTTCACATTGCAAATCAAGTGTCACTTTTACTGCACGAGAAGTGAAATACAATTCTCTCTCCGGCCGACCACATCCAGCTAAAGGTCGGCTTTGCAGGCAGGTCAGCAGTTGAGAGGAATTGTGCTCACTCGAGATGAGAACAACAGTTCAGGCAGAGCAAGCCACTGGAGCTTTGCTGTAGCATTTTGTCCCTGAGAATGCAGTACAAAAAAAGCCCCAACTTTTTAAAGGTAGAATTTTATTTCATAGAAAGTGGTAAATAACCAGAGTTTAAGTCTGAGTACAACAAAGCTTGATTAAAGAGAGGAAAAACTGACAGAACATAGTTTAACATAACAGACATATCAAAAACATATGCTCTGAAAGAAAGATACACAGCAATAATATAGCAAATTCAGCCACAGTATTATATTCTTTTCTTCCCAGATTTCCAGAACATATTTAAATTAAAGTAAGTAATAAATTGGATGGAAACCTGCCCAAATAAATTACTTCCCTTGATGAGTTTTTCCTCTTTCCTTCCCTCTTTCAATTTAAAATTCCTTAAGTAAATGTTTCTCTCTCTAAGAAAAACAGCTCTCAAGTTTTTTAGCTTTTCTTCTCCCCCACCCCCAGCTGCAGAGACTCTAAACAACACTGCATGGTCTTGTCTTTACTGGGGGGGGAACAGAAAAGCAGAATGCAGCTGAGCTAAACCAAATCCAAGTTACCGGCACCAAAAAGCCGACCAAACGCAGGAGGAAAGAGGCGCTTACCTGCAAAATCAGAGCTGCCAACTTGAAGACGGTCTCACTTTCCACTTCAATCTGCCCCTGCGCAGGGAAGAAAGAGCAGAACGTGAAGCGGACGCGCCCCGCCTCGCCGCGGCAGCGTTGCCGGCACCCGCACCCCGCTCCGTACCCCGCGTCCAGCGAGCCGAGTTCCGCCCGCGGGAGGCGGCGGGGCGGGAGTCCCCTCCCCGCATCCCCTTGGCCGCGACCCCCGCTTTGTGAGCATGCACACACACCCCCGCCCAGCGCCTTCCCTCCTCCCCCCCAACCCCTGTCTCCGAGCCCTCCCGTGGTTTCTTTACAAATCTTTCTTTTCTCGCATTTTATACTTGACGCTGCTCGGCGTTATTGCATCCGACGGCGCGCGCCTCGCCTGCACGCTGCGAACGCGCACGGAAAACTTGTCATGAAGCTGGGAGGCAGGGTTGAACGCGAGGCATTTTTATGGCTTGAAGCACACCGGCTCCTCAGGGCAGAGACCGCGGTTCTTTGTTGTGATGGTGGTACGCACACCCCTGATGCTAGATAAGTAATAACTACTCACAAGGATAGCATAACTAAGCTTCCTTCGCCCCACACAGTCTGGATCTTACAGACTCCAGTCCTTGCAAGTACGCTGGAGGTGTAGCGCAACATTCAGAAAAACTGTGTGGAGCTCCGTGCTGGAAATCTCCCGTGTCCTGACCCCACTCCAAAACCAGTCCTGGCCTGACAGCACCGTGCACTCGGTGACTTCAGAGGTGTGCAGCTGATAAATGCCAAAACATCAAAACCAAGCAACGCTCCTTCTTTTTTTCCTGCTTGCAAGCTTAAGGGCAATCTTTCAAAATCAGTTTCTTGCAAGCAAAACCCCTGGTCTTGGTTCTACACTGGGACCAGCAGTAACGCTGGAAGAGTAAAGGGGATGCATTTACAGTTGGACTCTTGGGTTATCGAAGCTACCCCTTACACCTACTGCATCCTCTAAACTGTGTATAAAGGACAAAACTGAGCCCATGAACCATCCCATGAACAACAGATTTTTTTTTTTTTCTTATTGACCTTCTGCAAGTGAAGACAGTGGACACGATGCCTATCTTCTGCCACTGAGATCCCAACACACCCTCTGTCCCCAAGATCTGTTGGCTGAATGAGGGGACAAAGCAGACGGAAAGCTGAAATAGTGCCAAAACCAGGGTAGCAGGAAGATCTACAGAATTACATACAGATACAGGGAAATGACATCTCAAAATATATAGGGCACATCTGGAGCTGAGCTAATTTACCACAGCTGCAGGTCTGGCCCACAGAGGCTAAACTCAAAAGCGAACAAACAAATAATTCAATTTTCATGGAAAGAGTTTTTTTGCCAGCTTTGTCAATAAAACATTCCAGCAGCGCTCCCCCAGGCTGCTCCGCAACAGCAGACCAAGAGGAATTTCCCCTTCCCAACAGGTGTGGCAACAGCTATACAGAAGTAGCCTCCAAAGCATTCCCAGACATTTTATTAGAAGAGGAGGGGCACGTCACAACTTAGGAGGGGGAAAAAAAAAAAAAAATACCTTCAAGTTCATCCTTCCTTCAGATCTCTTTTATATTGACGCTTAAGAGAAGAGGCAAGGATTGCAGCTCAAAATCTTCACATAGGTGCAATTTTAAGGCAGTTTGTTACTTCCAGGTCTGTATCAGGTTAGTCTTTGTCATGCACATCTGAGCTGCCTTTTTTTAGCTGAAAATGCATCTGCCCAAACAGCCTCTGAGGCCAACTGTGGCAGTGGGAGAATTACGGGAGATCAGGTCATCCCAGCACCGTGCTCTGCTGCACCAGCAAGCAGGGGACCCAGATGTGAGAAAACGCCATCGCAGGGAACCTCTGCTCAGCAGGAAAGATGGGCTCTAGTTCAGCAAAGCTGTCCCTGGACCACAAAATCAGGGAAAACAGGGCCAGAAGGGACCTTAAAAGCTCATCATCAAGACCATGTCCCTGCCCCAAGGCAGAAACAGCTACATGCTGTCACCTTTTAAGCGTACAAGAAACTCATCAAGATTTAACTATCCACATGCAATTCTCACATCAAAGGCCCTCTTCTCTTTGTCGCTGGCTCCAAGAAAAACTCTGCAGCACCCAGTGAGCTACTGCAGCATCGAGTCTCTGCTGACCCATAGGAATAGCTGCTGCTGGCATTACAGGGGTGTTTGGGATTTAATAACCAAGCACCTCTTCACTTTTCATCTTCAAAGCACCTCACAACCATTAACTAATTAGCAATAGTAATTACGAAGCTGCTTTTCCATGTTTATTTACTTGGTCCTAAGTACAAGCGTTAAGAAACTCTGGTCACTTTACGAGGCTGCTATGGCATTGCCACAAATGTTAAAAGCGATCCCACAAACCACTTCATTTAGGGTTTTAGGAGACCAGACAGGCTGAAGGGGGATCTGCCTTCTTCAGGTGATGGTTTCAGTCTTTGCTTTCCTGATGAGGGTTTTGCCATGTCAATGTCCACAGTTTTGAACGCGTTCACTTAGTAACTGTGTTGAGGAGTGAACAGGTAGGAGGGTCCTCCCTAACCTGACCTCTCTCAAACAAGAACTGAAGGTGTCTTGATCAGAGCAAAGGGGGCAAACAGGACACCCCAGGAGCAGGGCTGCCACCACAGCTCTCCAGTTGTTGCAAACCTCAGAGCAGGGTGGAGCAGCCCTAATTATCACATATCACCATACAGTAACAGCAGCAGGAGACTGGGGCCACTGAGGGAGGCTCTGCACCAACAAAGCCCCCCAAAAAACCCAAAGAGCAATCAGAAGAACCCCTACCCTTTAAAGGGGCTAAAAATCAAAGAAGAAAAGAGACACAGGGAGGCAAAGGGACAGCCCTGTGGTCAGCAGTAGCTAAGCAGCAGAGCGAGGATTTGAAGCAAGGGATCCCAAAGCCCAGCTCAGCCTTTATCTAACAGACTAATGCTATACAAGTGACAGCCCCTTGGACAACTCCCTGAGCCTGGAATTATTTTCCATCATCATGTAACATTATTTGCCATCTGGTTCGCCAAGTGGCCATTGCTATACTGTAATCCAGCCCTGGGCTGTCAAGGAGTGTGGACAGCCCTTGGCTTGACACAAATCCATACAGCGATCCGTGTCACTCAGGAGCGCAGGACCGCGACTCTTCCCACTCAACTCAGGCAATCTTTTGCTTTCCTAACCATCCTTCTGCCCCCGAAGCTGGCAGACGGGGGCCTCCATTTTAGCATCGCTTTAACAGCAAGGTCAAATTTCAAAAATAGATGGGGAAAAATGACTGTAAGAAGATTCATTTTCAATGCCTGCAATTGCCAGGGTAATTTAAGCGGAGACTTCAGTGAGCAGGCAGCGGGCCCTGGGAGCCAGGGCAGCGAATGCTCTCATGGCTGCATGTTGAAGATATAGATGGAAGGTTTTCCTAAATTTATCCCAAGTGAGAACGAGGTCACTAGCACGAGGTTAAGTAGATGGATGTAATTCAGATAATGGAATTTGAGTCGTCTACATCTTACATGTAAATAAGTTTAAACAGACTAGTGGGTGCAGCTCCAGGGAGGGGATGAAACATTTTTCAATTAGAGTTTGCACAAACACCAATCATTTTAACCAGCGCGACAGATTCAGCCCCTTGCGTAGCTCTCCAAAACGCCGCTGGCTTATCCAAACACTGCAGTTGGTCCAGCAGATTCAGGTGGTGGCTTTTGTCATACTGACAAACATCAGAATAATAAAAGGTTGTAGCAGATGTCCAAACCGGGTGGCAATTACTGTAGAGCAGGAATAGGTCACTGTCTCAGCAGCTAGTAAAGATCAAATTCCTGCCTTTGGTGCCCATGGGCAGAATTTAGCCTCCAATTCAGATAGGAGCTCAAGTCTTTCACTGCACAGACGTAGACTTATGAATGTGATAAAAATCACAAGGCTCGGTCACGAATAGAGCAGTGAACCCCCATTAGACACAGCAACAACACTAGAATTTACTGTCACAGAGATACAAGTCTGAAATCCCAATGAAAACACAGATCAAGAATGAAGATAGATGAGCGTTAACTGTGCTAAGCAAATCTTTAGACTGTAAACTCAGATTAAAGCAGATTAAAAAAAAGAAAGCAACACAGGAACTGTCACTTTTAACTCTTTAGAGCCAGAACAAGAACTGAAAACTGATACGGTTTCTTCAAAGCACATGTAACCTCCAGAAGTTAAAGACTGACAGCAAAAACATTTCACCTGGAGATTTGAGAACTGAGATACTAACACACCTCTTCTCTCAAACCGACCCCTTAAAAAAAATGTATATTAACCAAAGACTCCCCCAAATACAAGCACTGTGATTGAATAGCCTCAAGACAGCCACAATATTGAATATAATTATCCATGATTACTGAAAGGTGGTTAAAAAAAGCTGAGAGAAAGAAGGGTGCAATTAGACAGAGGGAAAGGAAGGACCCAAATGCGTACAATAAGATGTTCAATCCCATGCAATTAGTTGGGCGTGGACCCAGCACAAGTGAAGAAAGCGATACCAGCGCCCGTGCCCTTACCCAGCACCGTGGTGACCGCCCATAAGGGATCCAGTATCCCCCGCGACGGCTCCTGACAGCCAGAGGATGCAAAGGCAGGTCCCTGCAGCGCAGAAAGCTTAGTGGCGTTGAAGGCTTCTTTGAGAGCAGAGGCTGCAGAAGGCAGCCCGAGCTCCTGGGACGGGCTGGGGAGGGGTTGTTGGCCACAACCTGTTACACGGCAAGTCGAGCAGCGCGGGAGCAACTAGGTCAGGCAAATTCAACAGCTCTGTCGGTGTGGCTGCACTGGGTAATTTCACCAAGGAGGCAAACAATAGCAGAAACAAATAACCCTCCAACTTTAAAGCTCCTGTCCTGATTACCAGCATTCACACCTACGTCTCAATCCCCGTGGTGTCACCTGCTGTTCACACTGCCCTGCGATGCACCGGACGCCCCGGCCCCATCCCATCCTGCATCGGAAGCTCCAAACTTTGCGGAGTACCTCAATTGGGACCAATTTCCCAAAGACAGAAACACTAGGCTGAGAAAAAGCACAAAGTGAGCGACCACCTCCAGTACATTAGGGAGGCAAAGGAAAGCACTAAACCAGCACGAGATACAGAATACAAGCCCTTATAGGAGCAAATTAAAGGCTGGTCCTTCTGACCCTCCTCAAAAGGGCACTTCAGATTTGCACTTGTGCTGCATTTACCCCACAGGGAGCACAGCCTGGATAGCTCAGGAGGCCTCACAGCATTTACATCGTCCAGGACATCTTTAATTTCATCCATTAAGCCCCACAGCCCTTCCTACCCACGAGAGAGAGCACGACGTGCGACCAAACGCAGCTCAGTGCTTGTGCGGCGGCCACCACAGCTCTCTCCTAGTAGGACCTGCTGCTTCCCACTGCAGAGGCTTAGGCCAACCCCAACCAAAAAAAAAAAAAAAAAAAGCTGGTAGCACCTCATGGTGAGCAAAGCTTCAGGTTTCTCTGTTACACCCTTTATTTTGCCATCTCTGCCAGCCACCCCCATCCATCTCCCTTGCTTGTATTTTGTGCTTCAGCCAACACTTAGATGAAACTCCAGGGACAGCAGCAGCTACTCTGAGACTTGCCTACACAGTTCAGCGCAACAGGAGCACGTTTAGTGCTGCTTTTTTGGCATTAATATAAGAGTAAAAGGAGAGAATGGGGGAAGGACATAAAGACTTCCCTGTTTGCAAGCCAGGGTATATAGCAGGCGTCATTAGACTTAACATATAATCACAGCCTTTCGCTTTCCTACCACAGCACCACAGTGAGATACCCAACACACCCCAATAACAGAACTGGCTGAGCTGTCGCAGCATCTTTACCCTATGGCCAGGAGATCAAAGGTGCAAAACACTCCATCACAATTAACGCCAGTAGTTAGGCCCAGGAGGAGGTGACTACATCAAGAGATGCGAGGTATGAAACTTTGACTGCAAACCAACTAAGACTTCATACGCAATGGGCCAGCCCAGCTGAGACTCAACCTATACCTCCCCTGGCAGGAGTGTCAACAGGTCCCTGGGGCACCATCACCCTTTACAGAAGGCAGCCTTGGACCAACCTCAACCATTCTCAGAGTGCAGAGTCCCTTGACTATAGCCACACTATGGCCAAGTCCCTCCCCAAGCCCCCAGCACAGCCCCATGTGAGGTCTCATTGGCTAATGACTAGGGGAGCCCCATGGAGATCTGCCATCTTACACCAGCATAGGGGTCCTGCCGCCTCCTCCTGTCACATTTTGTTCACAGGTATAACCATGTTCCGTCCCTCTCATCTGCTGACATGCTACTGGGGGTTTGGGCCATGGAGGTGGCTGCCAGCACCCATGGAAGGTAACAGCCCTAGGTGCAAAAGGCCAACTGGCTCTGCTGATCCTCATCCCAGGCTTTACGCGTGCCATCTTCGGGAGCAGAACAGCAAATACAGGCAATGGACAGAGCATATTTTAATAGCCTTGGCGAGGATCAGACTAGTCTGTGTTACAAGCCTGTATGGGAATGCTCCCCTCTCCCTAGAGATGGGGGAGAATTAGGAAATATCTGTTATAAAACTTTCGAGAGCTCTCTGATATATGACCACTTTGCTCTCCACAAGCTGGAAGCCAGCCAGGCTTCATGCTCGCACCAGGGGTCTGTTTTAACAGCTCTTCTTGGTAAGCACGGGTCTTCAGGCTGCCAAGCGCTCACAAGCATTGCTGTTCACAAAGCTATCACGGTTACAGACTCCTCTGAAAACTTCCATTTCCTTTAACTTTTTTATCTTTTTTTAAAGCAGCTCTTGCAAGACCTTAAAAAAAAAAAAGGGAAATTAAATAAATAACCCCCCCAACACCCAAATATAGAGAGGAAAAGGGGAACACAGCCAACTTGACCAAGATCTTAGTTTACAGAACATATTTTAAGGACTGGCAAAGAGTCAACTGTATGGCTGTAGAGCTATATGGAGGTTAGCTCTAATGCATAATAAACTTGACAGTGCTTCGCTAGCCAAGTAGGGTGTTATTTTTTCAAACTTGGCTGTTTTGAAAGAAGAAAAGACTAATTTATTTTTCCAAATTTATCACCAACATGTGCGTGACCAGTTCCGACTCACCTCCTTAAAAGTATCCCAGCTATGGTCACGGGCTGTGTAATAACACAGTGAATATGTTACAAAGGTCCCCTATTCCTGTGCAAACACAACGCTGAGATACCCATTTCACCTGAAACTAAGTGCTAGGCTTTCACTATTTTAAATTCCAGCTGTACAGTAAATTTCAGAGACCACTATAAATCTAATCCAGCTTCTTACAGCCAGTGACAGGAGAGAAAGCTTTTAAATTGAAGTTGTCACCACTGAAGGTTTTCAGGCAGCAGTTCTCAAAGCCTTGAAAAAGAGAGGCAGGTAGGAAAACAGAGCCCAGACACACACAAAGCATCCTTCCAGCCATTGCATTCTCCCAAAATACACATAAATGAGTTTATAACTAAGTCACTTGGAGGTCCTTCCATAGACCTGGAGATCTAAGTTTTACCAGCTCCCACCTCCTGCTCAGTGGCCCAAGCTGTTCCTGGCAGTGGATACGGCTTCTCCAAGCTCCAACCCAAAGAGCACGGATGCTGGAGAGCAGGAGCCAGGCAGCTGGCTGGACCACACAGGACCAAGAGAGCCTGGGGACTGCAGCATCAGACCAGGAAAAAAAATGGGCAGCTCAACATGAAAGCAGGGTAGGGCGAGAGCACTGGCAGCATTTGTTGTATCGGCTGGAGGCCAAGGTTTATGCACGCACCAGCGGTGAGGGAACGCCGGGCACTCTTACAAGTGGAACAGCAAATGTTTCGTTTGGTTCATATGCAAGGAGATACGGGGAGGGCAAGGCCAGCAAACACCGACCAGGTCACGGTGGCAAATCCAGCAGAGGAAGTTTATTCTCCAGGCGTGTAAAGCAGCGTTACGTTACACTGTGCAGAAGGAAGATACCGGTGCAGTGGTGGGTTAAGATGGGGGTGCAGTGGAAAGGAGCAGCCACGGACGCCTTGCGCTCAGCGATTCTTTGCTCTGCGTGCAGAACTGTAATGCTGCTAAAACATGATTTGCAAAAGTAGAAAATAAGGTCTCTGCCCTCTTGTGCTTTGGGCAAAGGGGATCCCCCTGGCACCCCAGCTGCTCGCAGGGGCTGAGAGCAAGGCAGAGGGGGACTGCGCAGAGAACACCACAGGTCAGAGGATGCACAAGCCTGGGGTGTGGCAGCAAAGGTCCCAGAGGCACAAAGGAGCTTTGACTTCATAGAAGAGCACGGAGGTGGGGGAGTGGGTGGCAAGTAGAAAGAAATACATTTTTGGCATCAGAGATTTTATTGTCTATCTTGTCTCTCCCTTGCCAAAATGTCTACAGAAATTGCAAAATGCACAAGCCCCAGATTCCTCCAACCCTTGGCAGGGGAAAGTGGTACCAGATTTGCAGAAACGAGTGGAGAGATTGGCAGGAAGGAATGTGGGGTTGAAAGGTGAGAAAGAGCAGCGTGGCGGTGCACTCCAGAGCACCAAGCTAGCCTTCTTTGTTTCCAGATATTTTATGCAGGGTTTGTTCCCATTATTTTTTTTGGAATTTCTTGTATTTTGTAGTATTTTATATAATTATTCATATATTTAAATATGCTATATTATTTATTCTGAATTTGTATTCAGCTGGGAGCAAAACCTCTCTGGAGTCATCTGGGGCAAGACAGCCAACACACATGGCTCAGCAGCTCCAGCCTAGACCCAGAGATGCTGGACTTTGTTGGGGAGATACCATTCTCTGTGGTTAGATACAGCCACTTACAGGATTTCATACGCAGGATCGTCCACAGATCTCTCGAAGAATACTGTAAATACATTTATGATGCAGTCTCTGAACCTCATAAGCCATGGATAAATCCCCTCCAGAGGAGGGACTGGCATGAACCTTCGCCAACGCGCTGGCTGTTTGCCCAAGCCTTGGGTTGGCTCTCGTGGTGCGTCCTACACGCACGCAGGAGCGCCGACATGCACCATCTCACGGGCAGGGCAACCTCACCCTCTCACCCTCTGCTTAGGAAAGCATCATTTTCCTTTAAAGCACACAAGCCACGGAAGCACGAGTACCCGCACACTGCTGTGCTGTCAACGCATGCCAGCGCTTAGGAATGTCTAAAAGACACAAACACAAACTCCTTCAAGCATCAGGCCTCTGCACCACCCTGGATTTGGGCTCTCCCACCCACCGTGTCCCCTGTGGGGAACAAGCTACTGTGAAAACGTTGGAAATAGCTTTGCGAAAGCAAAATACACAGCTGGCTTTTAAGCAATCTTATCCACGCAGGTCTTCTCACACCCCAGTATTGCAGCATTTATGCTCTGAGCCACATTCCTGGCCCACACAGAGCAGCAGCTCCATGCAAAGATCCAGGTTAGGATACGGCCCCTGTAGGGCATCCTCCAGCACGTGTCATGCATTGAGGAGCACCCCAGAGCATGTGGGCTGGCTGTAGGTTGCTGCTTTTTAAGACGCTGGGGTTTCCTCACTCATGCAGCAAGGAAAGGAAAGGGGAAAAAAAAAAAAACCCAAAACGGAGAAAAGCTAAGCTAAGGCAGTTCTAACCTCCCCAAGATGGATTAACAACTGAGAAATACCAGGGAACATTCCTCGCTGTCATCAGCACGCATCAGCCACTAGCTTCACGGGAGCTGGGATGTGCTCATATTCAGGAGCCGACACCGCCCGTCCCGCATCCTGCGCCTCCTTCCCTGCAGCACAGCGGAGCCTGGCAGCACCGTGGGAGCATGCACACTGCGCGAGCGCATCCAAGGTGCCTTTGTGCATCTTCTTGTCCACGTCCCGTGGGCTTAAATATGAGAATTGGTCCGGTGTGCACTTCATGCACCACTTGAAACCTAGAGACTGACCGTAAGTTTACTAAGTAGGATAAAATATTTTTAAAAGACCTGATTTGAAGGTTAAAAGCCACTGGACCAAATGTATCTTGAAAGTAAATAAACCGGCTCCTGGCGAAGTCGCTGCAGGCTTCTACTGAAGCTGGGCTGCGAAGCTGCCCAGCACAGAAGGTGCAGCAGGCAGAGCGGGGGCTCTCGGCTTTCATTACGCGCCGAATCGCTCGGCACTGCCTGCGGAGATCCTCCTCTTGGGAGGAAGCGGTGTTCCTCATCCCTCCGCTGCCTACAGAAACTGGACGCAACAGAAAACCCTCCCTGCTTCTGGCAGTTTTGCTTGCAGGAACAGGGAAGCCGGCACGTCGGGTTGCTACCAATTAGAGCAAACACCTTGCAAGCCATGGGGGGAAAATACAAACCAGCCTCCACTCAAACCTCTCCCCAGCTCCCAAAGCCCTGAACTCCTCTGGATGATGCACAGGCTGCTTACCGCAGCACTGCATGCACCATCAGCGCTTCACATGCTATCAGCACTTCATTGCAGTAATGTGAAGTTACGCTGCTTGAATAATATTTAACCAGGCCAGAAGTGACTCCTTATTGGTTTGATTACATGCGTGTGATCAGCGAGGGAAGGGGTTTTTTTTATGCTGCTTCTCCTCCTTTGCTCTCATGTGCATATACACATATAAACACATATACTTGCACCAAATGTTTTGATGTTGACAGTATTTGTTTCAACAGCAGTGGCATTTTTCACATTCCATCCTAAAGCCAGACCCATTTTCCAATTCCAAAATTATTTGCACTTTCTGTTTAAAGTGCTCCAGTATTCCCTGAAAGGATGACTACAAGTTGCCAAGACCCTTCATTTAAAATGGCAGATATGCCAAATAGAGATTTGCTTTTTATTAATCTTAACCAGCTAGGCCCCAAGTTCTTCAAACATCTTTAAAACTTTAGCATGTTGTAAAAAGGCCCAAATTTCCTCCACTCTTCCAGAAAGCAATTCCTGTACACAGCACAGTCACAACTTTGCCATTAACCACTTTCACATCAGGTTTCTGATCCCACCATAAAATAACAAATACTGGATACTGAATAAGAATCCTCTAAAATATGAAGCGTATTAAAGGTGGAAACTTCGGCCAGCTACACCAAGCTCCACCACCCGCTAATGATACAGGATTGTTTTCCAAGAAAAGATTGTAAGAGCCAAGTGACCCTTTTAGACTGATGGAACCACGAGTAAAATAAAAGAACAGCCAGATGCCGGAGTTTGACATTAACTGGAAAATCCCAGAAGCATCAGGCATTGCTGGAGTAAAGCTCACTGAGCTGCAGCTGCTGTTGCACCACTGGTTATTAGGGGCACACCGAAGGTGCCTGCCACACCGCCCTTTTTTCAGACACCACAATGAATCTGCAGATCAACTTTTTTTTTTTTTTTTTTTGAGTTTTGGCTACCATATCACAAAGTAACTTTTAAAAGTATGTTCTACCAATTCAAACATTTCAAGAAAATGGTGGAAGCTTCTTAACCAGAGAATAAATAGAAAAAGTATTTTAATTACTAGTCTTGATTACTGCTTTATAGGGTTTATTACTTTACTACCTCACTGAATTAAGGCAGGAAATCAGGGAACTAGGAAACAAGTTCCCAGCGTCAGACTTTCCTCACAGAGCTTTTGTTCTTGAGACAAGTTTGACTTCAGATCAGTAAAGAGATGCTTGCCTTGAGCATTTACTGTGCAGTGTACAGAAGGATACGCCACCGAGACAGAACCTACCTGTGAAGGTACAACCCAGATTTCAAACAACTTAAAAGCTTTTGAGTATTTAAGACTTATTCTAGCACAGTGAGCACACAGCGGGGCTGTGAAAACAGGACAAGGAAACCATCATCATCCTTATCCATTTGCTTGGAGCATCAGCATTTAAGTGAAGGAGGAGAGAAAGCACGCTGAGATTTTAATACTTCAATAAGATCTAGAAATTAGACGCAGCTCCTAGCAAGTCTGCAGTACCGTGTAGACGGCAAAGGAGCAATAAATGGAAGATGCACAACAAGGAGCTCCAATGGAACGCTGGGACTTACCTGGTGCACACAAGACTTGGCATTCAGAAAGAACAGCTCGACCGTAGTTTTGTCCTTGAGAAAGGATATGCTTTCAATGTAGAACCTGAAAATTAAAAAAAAAGTTACTTTCTTGAATAGGTTTCATCTTCCTCCCAAATCATTTTGTTTCCTCAATGTTTTGTTCTCTAGTAAAAAAATAGCACAGAGGAACTATGAGCTACCGCACTTAATTTCCTGCCTATTAGGAGGGAGCAAGCAGCAAACCATGGGCCAACAGCATGCAGAGAATGACAAACTTCTTGCTCAATAGATCAAGGTATCCGATGACTTTTCATCTCATTTGAAAACCCTGTCGAACATTAAAGCAGCAAAGCCCATCCCTCCTATGCAGATAAAAATCATAGAAGTGGAAGAGGTAACTCCAAACGGCACGCTGCAGGTCAGGAAGCCAGCCTGGTGCTGCGGAGGAGAGGGGCTGGCTGCTCCGCAGGACCGGCTTTCTTCCAGGAGAGAGCAGCCATGGGCTGAGAGCCATTCACTTTGCTCCAAGCAAACAGAGACAAGCAAAAAAACCATGAGGAACGCTTTGGGGTTGGCTCCATCCCATCGGGCACATCCACCCTAATGACAAGGGGAGCCCCAAAACCAGGGGTGTATATGGAAGGGCTGCAACTGGCTCAGCCTTACAGGCGCCGCTCTGCACAGCGCTCGCTGCCTTCCTCTTCCCAGGGCCATGGGTGCATCAGAGGCAGACACCGACAAAAGCAATCCCACGACTGGTTACTCTGGCCCAGCCAAGGTTGGCAGATGGGTCCCGGTTTGTTATAGAGCTACACCAAACATCACGTACGCCATTGGCACTCTGCAAAATCGCACACAACCTGTCCGTGCGCTTCTCTGACTCACCCGGGGCATCAAACCAAACAGCGCTGAGATGTATTAAATGGTGCAGAGAAAACACATCTATAATTTGAGGAGCACGGAACTGCCAAGTCAGTTTAAAGAGAGACAAATTTGTGTGAACGTGGTCCTATCAGTCCTCCTTCAGGTGGATCTGAAAGTAGGATACCTGTGCTTCAGCTCCTCAAGGAGGATGAATGCACTGGGTCCAGACTCTCCCACCCGATGCTAGACACAAGGTGCACTTTTTTTTCCAGCCAAGCAAAGACTTGGGCCACCACCACCACTGCCCCAGCAGTGCAGACCACACCAGGGCTTCTTAGTGTCTTGCTTTTGATAGCAGGAGAGTTGGATGGCCAACACAGGGCACGCAGCCCACTGTATTTATCAGAACCAAGCCAATCCCTCCCGCAGCCCCGTGGCACTCCTAAGGCTCCTCACAGCCTCAAGCTCCAGCCACTGACCTCTGCACAGATGATTTGCAAGACATTGGAAGAAGTCCAAAGCAGCAGCATGGAGCACATGGTAGGAAGCGGTAAAGCTAGCACCTGCTGCTCTTGTTGGGAACGCATGCAGTATTTACACTGTGACTTGAGACAAGCAATACATTAAACAGTAATTGTTTTAATATTTCGCATTCCTGCTGCATGTTCCATTGAATTAATTTTAAAGCACTCCTCAGAACGCCTCTGCAGGATAAGGAGATAATTTACCCATTTTACAGGCATGCAGCCTGTCCAAGGGGCAGACCCGTGCCCGGCAGCCTGCCCCAGATATTTGAAAGGCTATTTTACATTTCCATGACTCACCTTTCACTCAGAACTGTAGGAGCCACAGGTATTTCCACCCTCTCAGTGACACCCAATATAATTTTCTTTTTTTTTTTCTTTTCCCCCCAACATCTTTGCTAAACTTCACTTGAAATACACTTGAGTGTTTCTCTCCAGAAATGCAGCGCATCAGAGGGCAGGAGCCTGACTCTTCGTCCCTTCCCAACCTGCTGCCAGACTGGCCCTTCACAGCATGGACCTTCCTCAGCCTAAAGCCTTCCTCCCCCCACTGCACCACAACGGTGATTTTCCTCAACTAACGACCTCATTTGCACTTGCAGTTTCTTTCAACTAAGAGCCAGAGAAGGCTGACAACCTCAGAAGCAGGATAGTACCCCTGGCTCTGAAGAGAGGTAGCTCCCAGTCACTGCTGGTACAGAGCAGGAGACTGTAGGGTCCATGGATTTAGGAAGAGCGCACCGGGGAGGCGTTGCCCCCTGCCCCAGCCAGCTCTGCATGCTCTATTTCTTCCATGGTACAAGCTGTACGCTCTTATCACCACAGTACAGATGGGGAACGCTGGACCACAGAGATAAGGATGCTCAGAGGATGACAGCCATGTTTGGGAACACCATAAAGTATATGTTTGGCTTTTATTTCCGATGCTGTCAGCATCCTTGAAACTGGAACGACATTTTAATAAGTCCTAAATCTGCATTATAGAGCCCTTCACCAGCTGCGTGTACCATATGAAAACTTACATGACTGGATTGAGTTTATGCCAGCTGAAGAAAAATAATTAAAATCTGAAAGGATTATCATGTGTTTCATTACTGAACAGCAAAAGCTCAGGGCCGAGGAGTTATGAACAAAAGGCGGGTCAAAACCAGGTATTGGGGGATTCCCCCCATTTCCAGTATTGCTGCTGGAAACTGCCCAGTGCAGTGCCAAAAGATACTGAGAACTGATGCTGTTGCACATTTGCCACTTGTTACGAGAACAGCAGCTCAGTGCCCTGCCTCGTTACACTTGCATCTCAAGCAAAAGCGACACTGAAGCAGTATTTATTCTATTCACGGTTAAACTTATTTCAAACATGCAGAAGGCATAGCCCGCGCAGGAGGGCTCACCCAGCCCAAGGGACACCCTGGAGCTGCAACAGCATCCACTGCTGTCACGTCCTGCACCCCAGAGACTGTCCGGCTCCGGGGAACGAGAGCCAAGAGCTGGGGCTCCCTGCCCAGCCCCTCCGTGCCACTTGCCCCACGCCCAACTCCGCTTTTCTGTTGGAGCCACAGGCACACACAGCTGCAACTGTATTTCAGCTGCTCTCATGGGAGTTTAATTAAGGAATAGGCTAGGACAAGGCAAATGTGTTCACATAAGATAAGTGTCTGACTAACCACCCAAGGCATATGCCATGGAACAAAGGCCTGGAGTCCATTGCTTATCCAAAAAGTTGTAAGAAAGAGCTGCAGATTTTGAAGTGGCTTTTCTGCTGGAACATCTATTTTCTACAGATCGGACAGTTTCTATATTGCTAATTATTTCTGTATCCTCCTCCTGGCTCTGCTTCTTGCTCAGTGCCCACCTCCTTGGCTCCTAATTGCTTGTCTTGGATCTTGTGACCCTGGACCAGTCAGGCTTAAAATTAGCCTCTAGAAGCTGCTCTTTCCAAGCCCACTCTTTACACATTAACTCTTGCCCAGGTCTCTGCACAGCCTGTCCTGTAGAGGACTATCTTGCAACACAGAGGGCCAAAATAAACATCACGAGCCAACAGCATTAATCCCAGCCAAAGAAATGCTCAAGTCATACGATTGCCTTCACAGCTTTCTTGGGCAGTCCTAGATTTTAACCTCCCAAATCCTCAAACAGTGAACACATTGAAGAGCCCATCATCCCTTTTAAAACTGATTTTTTTTTTTTTTTATTCTCCTGTTAAAAGTGGGGAAGGGAAGAGAAGCTCTGAACTCCATCACAAATAAGCACATATTCAGCAAAAACAAAGTGCCACTTGTTTGAACTGTTCCCTCAATGACCAGGGTGCGGAGGACATGGCGAGGTGATGGTGCCAACCGACCCAACTACACAAGAGGCTCTGCCTTGGAAGTGCTTCAAATAATTAAGCACACAAGGCATAAATTTACCAAGATATGAAAAGCAAATGAGGTCAGTCTGCTCTCGTTTTCCTCATAGACTGTAAGGAAAACAAAAACTGCAACAATATTAAGAATATGATGCTTGGTCTTTTCTGCCAGCACAGCTCTGTCTCATAGGACTTGGGTTTTTTCAGGCCCTTAACCAGCAGAGCTTTGCCAGAAAAAGCCCTAAAGTAATGCAATTACATTGGCCAAAACGATCGCTTTGCCAGGGATTTTATTCTCTCCTGGGGACTGGCTTAAGCTGTGTGAGCAAAGAAGCCATCAGCAATCCCTTTTGAGTACAGACAACCCTTAAGTAAATATAAGAGAAGAAAAACTAAGTTTAAACAAGCCGTATTAAAATTTAGCACTGTTAAAGACAAGTCAGGCAAAGATGATACTTAAAATATGGGGTTTTAAACAAAAAACCCACCCTAGGAACGGTATCCTAGTAACAGTTTAAAAAGTAGCAGGTTCCAACCTACTTTATTTCATAGTTAAATACAAAAGAGAGCAGCACTTATCCAGGACCTTATCTCCTTCTAATAATAATAAATAGCTTTGACATTTTTTTCCTATATCAAATCTGTAATCAGTTCTTTTAAACAAAAACCCCTGGTGATAAACAAACCCAAGTGGTAATGTATTCTTTGTGGAAACAATTACTCACCTAACAGCAAAGTACAAAGTTGCCGGGCCCGGTTTCTTGGGCAAATCATGGTCCAGGACTCGGTGATCCAGCTGCAGCCAGACACTCTGACCTCTGCGGAAACAGGTTGGGGAGGCAGTTAAAAACTGGGACAGGAAATATAGAAACAGGGTTTTTTCAGTGCTCCTGTTTACTCCAAGTGTTACTTTAAAAAGAGCGAGATTCAGCTCTGAGACAGGCAAATATTTCGTCATTTTCTTTCCTTTTTTCCTAACTTTCAGATTTTGATGTCATTCACTTTTGGACAGTAGAGAACGCTCTTTGTGGTTGTATTTTCAGCTGCAGCGCAAAAGCCATAGCATGGCACCCAGAAAAAACTAAATATTATCGAAATACCCTTCTTTGCTATAGGTGGGGATGCTTCCATTGACTTCTTGTGTCTAGCGGGGGGATGCAATGTGTAGCAGAGGCTGGACATTTGCCTACAGCAGAAATGGCTCTGATCTCTCAAGGTCCCTTCCAACCCAAAGCATTCTATGGTTCTATGATCTCTTCTGCTGCGGGGGGAACCGCGCAGCTCCACGGCCGTATCCCCCCCTGCCCCAGTTCTGCACGATCCCCAGTCCCAGCATGCGATAAACCCCCATTTCAGAGCAGAGGGGTTTACCACAGGCACACTCATTAAATGAGGCAGGTGTATAAAACACGCTTCTCTCTGCAGCGGCTTCTCTGCTTGAAATGGGAAGCCAGAAAGAAAACAAAAATCCCCCAAACCCCACTAACCTCCCTCAAGACCCTGGGGCCGATGGGGAGCACACAAGCCTGCGGCTGCCCCGAAAGGCTGGGGCATGGGTGCCCTCCAGAGGCCACACGCTCCCTCCAAGCACCCAGCCCAGCCCCATACGCCCAAGGCAGCCTCTGGAGCCCCACTGGTGTTTCTGGGCAAGCCAACAGCTTTTAGGTAATCCCCTGGCAGCGCTTTAAAGCTCACCGTGAGGGAGCGCCAGCAACCAAAAACCTCGCGAAGAATTTCATGGCAGCTCTTCTGGGGGGAAAAAAACCTAAGCCCAGCGCAAACAGCATCCTCAAGGGATTTATAGAAGAGCTGGAAGAAAGTATTTTTCCAACACTTGAAAGGACAAGGATGCAGCAAATATATTCTAGGGAGAGCCCAAGATGAGAGTGGCTGGTAAAAATGTATTTTTCCAACACTTGAAAGGACAAGGATGCAGCAAATATATTCTAGGGAGAGCCCAAGATGAGAGTGGCTGGTAAAAATAACACGCTGCTATGGTCAGGGTCCCAGAGTGAGCACCTCCTACCAGCTCCACAAACAGCAGCCCTGTCCCCAGGGCCAGTCCTGCACCTGCAGATGGGAACTGCCCCAAACACGGCTCCGATGTGATTGTAGGTGAAGGCTTCCATCCAGGACACCGTAAAAGCAGCAAGGACTAATATCATTGCCATTAGACAAGAAGAGGTTTATTTAGGGGCTGTATTAGTGCACAGCTCCATTTCCCCACTGCCCTAAGCAGGTCTGCTCCAGTTTTTTTGCAGAGCTGAAGGCAACTCTTCTGGAGACACCGGCCCTGGGGAGCAGAGTCCTGCCTGTGGGTTTCAGTCCTGCACCCAGCAGACGTAGGGAAGCATTTCAGTGCAATGCTGACAGATGAGCCTGAACACCAGCTGAGATTTCAATTAACCCAGCCCATTCTGGGTCAATGCCACAGAAGCAGGTCTCCCATGGCACTCAGGAGCCTGGCCATAGCATCTCACCCAGCTGGGCAGCGGCCACAGGCAGAGGGTGGCAGGGGACAGGCAGCAGCTGCCTGAGCTGCCCCACTTACATCAGCAGAGATGAGAAACTGCCCCCAACCCAACCCCACCGCACACTTGCAATAGCCCAGCTGCTGGGAAGGGCAGGTTGTGCATCTTGAGCATGTTCTGCTTTTGCAGCTCGTTTTGGTAGTCTGCAGAATAGCTTGGATACCTAAAAGTAATAGGGAAGCTAGAGGAAAGTTGTTTATGGGAACGACTAACCTCATACTTCACTGCTGCTAGGGAAGTTTGGGTTTAAAAGACTCAATAATACATTGAGATTAAAGTGTAAAACAGTAAGAGCAATTTATTTTGAAAATAAATGCAAAAGCTTTTTGTTGCTAAAAGTGCAGAGTAGGAAAGCTGAGGGTGTTCACATGGGAAATTATTGCCGAATCAATTTTTTTCACCTTAAGAGACAAACATGAAAAGTGAAAGCATCAGGAAGGTATTTTGTAAGTATTCTCTGGTTTGTGCCCAGAAGATATTTTCCAAGTATTTTCTGTTTTGTGCCTTCCCCTTTCCTCAGCCGAGCAGCACAAGGTCAAGGTAGGAAAATCTTTCTTCTTCAAAAGTCGTTTTTCCATCATGCTGAGCTGCCACCATGTTGGGGATAGGTTTCACACTGCAATAATCACACAGCTGTTTAAAATAAATGAACATACTTACGTATCATCTATAAACGTTATCCCAAAATACTCCTTTTCTTTCAGGTTGAAATGTGAGGCCACCAGATCCAGTAACTCCCGAGACAAAAGTTTGGGCTATTGAGAGAATAATAATAATTTAATTGATTTCAGTCCAGGCTTTTCATATATAATAAGAAGCTTCTCTGCAGATATTGACAGTTAAGTACACGTGGCCAAGTTAAAACCCTGTTGTACAACTCAAATACAGAAGTCGCTCCATCAGACACAGGGCAGGAGGATACGGCATATGGTGTGTCCGTGGAGCCACGGGATGTGCGGAGCACGGAGAAGCAGTTATGTACTTAACCCACAACATCAAGCTGATGCCTGCGGACTGACTGCTGCTTTCCTCTTTCTGGGAAAAAAAGGTAGTAGCTCAGGCTCTCCTGCACTTACAGCAGGAGGGATTTTTTCAATTAAGAAAATACTGTGTACTGGAGGATGTTGTGCTTTGTGTTCTGTTACGGGAATAAAACACATCCCCAGAAATACAGACTTTTCTTCCCTTCTAATTTACAAAATAACACCACCACGAGGGGTACGTTTAATACGCTTCATGAATTCTGGTGAAAGCAGATAAAAAATTGAATGCAGAACTGATGGCAGGTATTTTGCCCACTGTGCACCAACATCCAAGGGAAACCTTCCTGCTAATTCAGGTCTGAGGAGGGGTATGGGTGCCGGAAAGCATGCCCATTTATTCCACTTCTGTTAGTCGCTCTAGCAACTTTTCTCCAAACATTACTTTCTGCATCAGCCCCAACAGCACTACTAAACAAAACCAGCAGAGAAATCTGGCACCGTGCTACCGGTGCCCAAAAGAGAGGGGTCTGTACCTGAACCAGCAGTTCCAAGTTCCTGTCATCGAGGAGATGCACCTGGCAGTGCCGGCCCTCTGTCATCTGCAAAGACAGCAACACAGCACCGTGAGGAAGGGCAGGATCCACGGCTTTCCTGGTGTGGCTCAGGGGCAAGGACAGCGCGTAGCAAGTGTTTAATCTACGCTGATAAGGGAATCGACTCCATACTGGAGCTGAGTGTCCTTCTCCAAGGACTCTCTTGGGAGCTGCCTCAGCACTCTCAGCTCCCATCATCTTCAAGCTGGAATTAAGGGTGCTTAGCAGCACTCAGGATCAGATCAAAGTGACCTAAGTGCTGTGAGAATTTAATTTGATGATGAACCAGCCCAGCTAGTGCCATGGCCACAAACAGCAGCAACAACCTTTTGCTCCGGTGAGGAGCAAAAATGACCAGGGACTCATGAAATCTCCATCTATCCAACCCTCTCTGCAGATGGGTCAGCCTAAATTTGGTCCTTTGACAGAGGACCTGGTCCTCCATCTCTAGTCTAGATGGAGTCTCTACCGGTACATTAACACTCTCCCTTGGATAACTTTTCATTAGAAGTCATTGCCTCCACAGGCTTCTTACGTAGATGCTTGCACACGTCAAGACAGGTGCTTGAACTGAATGATTAAGAACAGGATGAGCTTTGAAACCTCTAACATATCTGGACCACCTTGCTTCCCACTTCATGTCACATTTATCTTTGGCAAACAACATGTCTTTCTCTCTTTAAAAGGAGAGCAATTCAGAAATAGCTGCACATTATGTCCTTTTAATATCTGCCCTTTGAAATCTAATAGATTTCCACGAAAGCTTTTACATTATTTAAAATGTGTTCTAATTCTGGACCTCTCGCTGGCTTTGGTGAAGACCGGCTTCACACCACTCTCCGGGCAAGAGCTGCTGAAGGAAACCTGGCTTTTCTATTTATTCTCCCAGCTTCAGAGTAACTCATTTTCCTGACAGCACAAGCTTCTCACAGACTATAAATTCTGAGCTCTGAGCAGAGGCTGAGGGTGGTTTGCTTAGATAGGGGGTCCCAGAGGGATTAAACAGCAACACACAGTGGTTTCTTCTTTCACATCCCTCTGGCTCCGCAGGGATGGGGACAAGGGCAGGGCTGAGCTCCACTGCCACCAGCACCCCCTCATCACCTCCCATCCTGGGATGCTGCACATCCAAACCTTATAAAGGCTTAAAAATAAATACAGTTTATACCCGATGGCAGTATAACCGAAGAGACCTCCTGCCTCCCCCAGCGCTGCCTCCGTTTCAACACGTGGCTGTTCGCACAGCGAGGGCTGCCGAGATACAGCCTCTTCTGTCACCAGTCAGCCGTGAGCAGCCAAATTAACAAAGCTTTATTGTTTCAACTACTTGAGCTCATTTTGACCAAAACTCGGGAGGGAGCCCCCTCCTGAGGAGCTCTGCAAACAGGTCAGAGATGAGCATCTGTGGGCACAACTGTCTAGCGTCCGGGAAAACGGGGCTAGGGCATCTGTGGCACCAGCGCTGGCAACTTATGGCGCTAATTAAACATGTATCATCACATCGCTCGTCAAAGCGGCAACACTAGTAAAAGGGCCATTTGCAGAGCAAGTCTGGCTGGAAGAAACTGCTTCTTTTTCACTTCTCCTACTGCTGTGAACATGAATTTGTAGAGAAGTACCAGATGAAGATTGACTTCTTGGGCATCCTTGTGCTATCACGGAGATGGCAGCGATGCACCCCGTGCAAACCACGGCCTCACCCCACGGTACTGCACCCCGAGGAGGCGTCGGCCCAGAGCTGCGCTAGCCCCAGGCCCATGCTCCCAGCAGGGCACCACTTCCAGCGCTTTATCCTTCAGGTTTTGGAAGCAAAGCTGCAGCATCCTGCCTCCAGCGTGCTCCCTGCGATTTAACCGCTTGCCAAACATGCTGCCTGAAGCCCTTAAATCCATTACAATCTGATCACGGGTCCATTTGTTCCTGAGCACTGAAGGTCTGCCATCACATGCTCATAAGTCAGTCACATTACCATCAATTAATCATTTCATCAGCACACCCTTCAAGGTGGTGCATATTTCTGGCTCTGACATACTGTTACCAATCTGCCCCTGTTGCGAAGGGTCTGATCCAATAGTGTTTTTAAATCATTTCCCATCTGTTGCTCTGAGATAGCACAAGGGTTGCCATTATTTAATTGCTAGTTGCTTCAGCTTTCACCCAGTGAAGTCACATTAATCACTTCTGACTGTTTTTAATTGCCTCTGTTGTCTATTGTTGAGTAAAAAAGGTTTCTATTATAGCAAACACATCCACAAAGCCTTGTGCGGAGGAGAAAGGAAGGTTGCCAGGAAGATTAAAACATAAAAGAAATACCAACTGTAATCTGTGCTTCTATTCGACTATCCAGGGTAATTGCAAAGCACCTTAAAAGTAAACTAATTAAACCTCATGACACCCCTGAAGATAGGCAAGATATAAATATTCCCAATATTATTGATGAGAAAACCTAAGGGCGTAGCTTAAAAGTCTGGCTTACAGATATAGATAACATTTAGTACGTGAGTCTCCAGGAATCTCATCTCAGAAGAAATCATACAGCTGCTTCCCAGAGTACTGGAAAGCTCAACCAAGAAGTTGCAGAAGGTGCCAGGGTGCTCAGCAATAAAGCACCATGAAATGCCATTACTGTGACACCTGTCAGTTCCCGCCTGTATCCCCAGAGTTCTATGTGGCAGTGGGCTCCTGTCACCCCAGGAATGCTCTGTCGCGTGGTGGGACACAACAGCAGTGTCCAGGGCCATGAGATATCTGCTGCTGGCTATAGCTCAAGGAAGAAGGGGGCCCTGGAGCCCTTTCCATTTGCTCCTTGCACCCCTCTGCACCCCAGCCCATGCACACACACCCAAGGGCCACATCCCTGCTAAGATGCCTTCTCCACCTGGGCTGAGGATGGATACTCATGGATACTGACTGTGTGGCAGCACAGCCCAGGCAAGGAACACAAATCTGCCAGGGTGACTACCAGCTTTGCATTTGCAGGCTCCAATCCCTAAACAAAGCAGTGTCAACTAGGACAGCCCAAACATCAGCCCTTATCCTCCTCTTGCAGACCCAAGGCTTTAGTGACCAGCACCCTGGTTTCTGCAGCTGTGCAAGAGCTCACTCCCAGTATCCCCACCCCATTCCTGATGGGGCAGAGAGCACTTCTCTTGGCTTACTCTGTCCTTACAAACACACTCAGAAGCAAATCACTCCCAGCTACTACCACAGAGCAACACAAGCCCATCCTGCATCAGGAATGTCACCTGCCCAAGAGGTCATCTCCAGGAGACAGCTCTCTCCTCGCATGGAGCTGCCCCCCTGTGCAGACGGGGCTCCTATATACAAGCCAGTACTCACATTTTGCAAGCCTCTTCTGCACAGGGGGCAGAACCAAAAGCTTCAGAGCCTACTGCAGCCACAAGACCACCTCACGAACTTTGGAGTATCAATCACGTTCCACCGGCCCCGTATTGTCCCAGCGCAGTGACGCAGAGGTGCAACATGACTGCGGCACAGCAATGCCACACGCGCCAGCACGGTCACAAGGTATCAATGGTCTGGTCCTCTCCTCTTGCCTGAAGAAGAGCTGGGGAGCTTCAAAAAGAGGACTTCACCACCATAGTTACCACAGAATATATAAAGAATTTTGGTCGTGGAAGAGTGCCTCCAGCTCAGCGACCAGAGACCCTGAGCTCTTGGAGCCAAAGCAGCAAAGGACTTGTTTTCAACTCCCCCAATGACACCGGCGTGATTTATTTCCCCGCAGCACATCCGCTCACAGGCCTCCTTCCTTGGGCTCTGGGAAGGGACCCGTGTTTGACTCCCCAGCTCTCACGGTGCTGGGCTCCTCGTCAGAGGATCATTTTCATCTTTAATTCAATTCGTCTTGCTAATCTGAACAATACAATTGATTTTCTATGTAGTTGGACCAATCCATCATGAGATGAGCACAGCTGTCTGGCTCAGTTAAGAGGTGGCATGAGCAGTCTTGAGATATATATACACACACATCTGTGTTTTCAGCTTCTTCTCATTGATTTTGCATTGTCTGTACAAATGAACAGTTTTGTTACATTTTTGCAACATGCCTCCAAGTTGCTCTTTTTAGCAGTTATTTTTAAAAGCCTGCTAATATTTAAGCTATTATCCAGTAAAAGTAGCAGCAGCATAAAATTAATGAAGTATCCCTGTATCTCATCTCACTCCCAATAGGAAATTAGCAGAGCGACGTAATGCACAGCCCCATTTTTGGCAAAACCATACTGAGATATGGGATGCTGGATTCTTCTTGTTTCCCAGAGTCACTCGTATGCTCTGCACACAAGAAAGCAATAAGAACTCAAAAATGGAGAGGAATGAAAAGGAGACAAACACTGTACAGTGCAGAAATGCAACAATATCAACATATTGCAGCCCTCCTAGCTTACAGTGGGCTTTCAGCAAGAACCTGGTTTACCCAGATCTTCAGTAAAAAAAAGGCAGATAACAAAGCAGAAGAAACACACAATTCTCAGAATCTTCATGTGTGGAAATTAAAGCATAGGGGGACATTGTGATCCTATATAGCAGGTTAACATGTTCAGAAAGGTTTTATATAGCTGGGAGAAAAAAAAAACAAAACATTTTTCCTCCATCTCACTTGTGACACAAAAAGTAAGACAAATTCTTCACCTCAAGTCATTGGGGCAGATTTTCCAAAACATCAGTTCTTTAAAAAGAAAAAACCAACAAGGCAGAGAAAAAAACCCTACTTCTTGGCTACTTAAACCAATTCCCTGTGATATCCTGAGCCTGAATGTTTATTTGGGGAAAGAAGCCATGCAGGATATTTATGCTATTTCTCTTCGGCCGAAACATCCTCCCTACTCGAAGCTAGTTGTTACATGCAATATTTTTAGACGTTCATGTGTGTTATCCAATTCAGAAAAAATAAGAAAAAGAAAAAAGTAATTAGACAGGGTGTAAACAGGAAACCTCAAAAAAACTTAGGTTAAAAAAAAGCTGACAGAATAATGTATCTCCTGAAGCATAGCTTAGGAATGGGAAATCGTGAAGGGTTCGTGTCAGAAGCAAACCCAAATGTGTTGCACTCCCTCCAGACCAGATTTCACCTCCCAGAACTGGGCAAATTACAGAGACATCGCTTGGCATAGCTGGCCGTATCTGTCACTGACTTCTATTTTTAAGCCTTTTTTGTTTTAAGAAGGTCTGGAGTCTTCATTACTAGGGAAAGGCAAAAAACTCCAACCCCTAACAACTCTGCGGCCAAAGAAGAAAGTATTATACATAAGCTGCACAGAATTGAGGCAAAATTGGGAACTGCTTCTACCATCAAAATACTCAGAGGTCTGTGCATGCCTCCCAGCTGCCCTCCTTCGGGACGAGTGTCATGGTTTAGCCCCAGCCAGCAGCTCAGCACCACGCAGCCGCTTGCTCGCTGCCCCTACCCCGGTGGGATGGGGGAGAGAATTGGAGGAGTAAGAGTGAGAAACACTCCTGGGCTGAGATAAGAACAGTTTAATAGTTGAAGTAAAATAGTAATGATAATAACAATATAATAATAATAATACACAAAGCAAGTGATGCACAATGCAATTGCTCACCACCCGCCGACAGATACCCAGACAGTTCCCAAGCAGCGATCGCTGCTCCCCAGCCAACCCCCCCCAGTTTCTATACTGGCCATGACGCCATATGGTATGGAATAGCCCTTTGGGGCAGTTTGGATCAACTGTCCTGGCTGTGCCTCCTCCCAGTTTCTTGTGCCCCTGGCAGAGCATGGGAAGCTGAAAAGTCCTTGACTAGCATAAGCAGTACTTCGCAACAACTCAAACATCAGTGCGTTATCAGCATTATTCTCGCCCTAAATCCAAACCACAGCACTGTGCCTCCTACTAGGAAGAAAATTAACTCTATCCCAGCCAAAACCAGACAGGTGTGCCACGATTTGGGCTTCAGCAGCCCACACACACACACTTCTGGCATGACCGTGTTGCACCGACGGATAACTGTGACCTGCCCGGGGACAGGAGGGCTGCGCCAGGGTCCTGCATCCACATAAATACACGTTGCTGTAAGCTTTAACCCCCCCCCCCCCCGTCCAGCAAGGCTCCACATCATTAATACCCCAAACTCCACAAGCCTCAAGAAATGTTTTGGAAATAGGAACCCTCTTCCCTTTCTCTCAAGATGAACCCTTTTGCTCAGGCACAGGTGTTACTGAGCACCCACAGGGGCTCTTGCCTGGGAAACACCCGAGTGTGGCACCGGGGATTTGGTCCCAGCTGCACAGAACCACGCATGTTATTTCCATAAGCTCCTTGTAGGGTAACCACCTAAAATTAAACTTCACTGGCAGGTGAGTAAGGTCCAGAAGATATTTTACAGGAAGAAAAAAAAAACGCACTGCTGCATCCAGTGATGAGAGAGAAAGAAGCACCATTTCCACTAAATAAATGGCCAGCACACAAAGCCTGCAGTTTTAAAAGCAAGAAATTGGGCTGTGGTGCGTCGTTTTAAAAGCAAGAAATTGGGCTGTGGTGCGTCATTAGAACACGGATTGTAAAAACTGGATCATTCATTCCTGAAACAGGCACATCGCAGTGGCTCAGTGAGAGCACTGAAGAAGATCATACAGATAACAAAAAGCAGAAGAGCAATATTCCCACTCGCTTACAAGATGCACGTGGCCAGTTTGGAAATGCTGGCCCTTTGCCACACCGACCCAGCCTCCACAAAGCCTGCGGCACGGGGGAGCCCCAAAATCCTGCCATCCTGCTTTTGACCGGTGACTCAGAGGCAGCAGCACGGCTTTGCAGGTGTAGGAGCCCAGAGAACCAGCCTTGCACTTAAAAAGAATTTCATCTCAAAATCCCTACCTAAGGTACAGTTAACCAGCTATAAAGCATCACCAGTAATTTCCTGTAAGGGTGGTTTCTCCCCACCCCCACCCCCAACCCCTCTTCTGTAACTCATAAGCCTGTAAGAGATTTCAAAGCTTAATACTGAAGCCCCTACACTGACTTCAGATTTTCCGTGGCATTTAAGTGGGGTTTTTTGTCTTCAGTGCTGAAGGCATTTAGGATCGGATCCTCAGCTGCCTTAGATCAGCACTGCTTCATTGACTTTGATACAACCGGCCGGCTTACATCTGGCCCGTAAACGTGCACAGCTTAATAAAAATATGAAATAAGACGCAAGAATGTATTGCAATATGGAGCTGCCCTAACTAGGCACATCCAGGAAAATAAAAGCCTTTGCCTGTCCTTCTGGAAGGAAGGGCCTGCATGCAGCTGGGGGGAAGAGGGAAAAAGTTATAATGCTTGAAATGACCTCAGAGTTTCCTGGTGTGTCTGTTGGGAGAGCAAAGCTTCGTCATGTTCCAGCACTTGGAGTCGCTCAAAGCTTTAAGGAATAAGCAGAAAAATAACAAACAGGAGTTTGGTTTTATACCAGCATTTCTATGGAAGCTGTCTAAAGGATCTGCATAGGTCTCCAAAAATGCCTTGATGCACACATCTTGTCAGCCTGCGGGTCTTCTCTGACCCAGCATGGGTGCCCGTCACTGAGTATCCCATGGTGGGAGGCACTTGAGGGGCACACAGATGGACTGGGGGGGTTGGAAGCACTCCACCCTCACAGGGGTGTAGATCTGGGGAAGGGCAATGAACCCCCAATCCCACTGTGCGCCTCTCCAGCACCTCCTTTGCCAGCAAGGGGTGCAGTGCAAGAGCCCCCAAGTGATGCCTCCTCTGCCTGGTCACCCTCCCCTCAGTGAAGTCTCCTGGACTCAGCAATACCTCCTGCTAAACACAAAGGTTGGCTCTGGGTCTGAAAACTCAGGTTTCCCTCCGGTCTCTGCACATGCCAGCCTGGGGCAGCCAGTGGCTTCCCCGCTGCAGCACCTCAGCCTGGCTCACACAGATGCAATAAACTTGATGTGATCCCTTCGAAGGTGACAGCAGAGCTTCCAGCAGCTTTACAAGGGGCAGACCATATTTCCAGACATACTGCCTCTCCTTCCTAATCTTCAAGTCATAAAGAAACCTTTGGCTAAAGTGCTGGCTCCAATGCAGTCGATTAATTTTGCCCTTAACTTTAGTAAGTCCAGGATTTTGCCTTAAATCGTTTGTTATCTTGCTATTAACCTTAACAGAAGCCAGTATCTGCTTAATGTTAAATAGCCAGCAGTGCACTGAAGCGGCTGGCTACATCTCTCACCCTTCATGCTGTGGCAAGCAACCTTGCAGGACCCATCTCGCCTCACCAGGGTGACTCCAAGCGCCACCCCCGCCCTTCCCAAAGGCTGCAGAGCCCACCCTGACAGGCTGGAGAACACTTACATAAGCGCAAGCTGGTACAAACGCCCCTTTGATGATGCTTTCCATAGAAATGTTGGCTCTGCTGAAGTTTGGCAAAGAGTTAGAGATGAAACACACTGCCTGGAAGTAGGGGCTGAGAGGCTCTCTGGGTTGCATGGCACCTTCCTAAAATAGCCACATGAACTGAAGAGAGAATGAAAAAAACTGGCTTCTGCAGAGCATCAACTGACTTGCATGTAAGCCTCACCAGCTCAGCCCGTAAAAAAATCTGGCAAAGCAGCAGCCCAAGCACTCTCCCTCACTGCAAGCGCTGTGGCTTTTCAGGGCCAAGTGCCAATGCACTTTCCATGCAATTCTCCTCTTCCCCCATTTATTCTATTTCTCATTGCAGGGGGTGGCGAATCTAAGGGACTCTTTCACTTGCTTTATTGACGGTTTGCTGATTTGTACAGGACAACAGGCACAGCCTCTTGTGGTCATTAGAAACATCCCACTCACTGGAGCAGGTCATGGGGCTCAATCTCATCATCTTCCTCTCCCAAAATGCTCACATGCAATGCTCAGAAATAACAATGAGCACGCTGCAATAAAAAAAATAAAACCAGAGAACAGTGATAAATGAAAACCCAGGGAACAAATGAATTCAGTCTTTCTCAAAATGATAAATACAGTATCCCAGCCAGGAGATAAAGCCCTTTGCCAAGAGGAAAATACAAACAGAAGAGTTGCTCCTTCTTGGTCTCTACCAGGAACATGCAATATAAAACACCAACCCCTCTCCTCCCCACAAGGAAATTTTGCAGCGTGGCTGCCTTTCCTGATGCTACCCACGATGGTTTCACATCTCTGCCGCTGCTCCTTCCCACGCGGGGGTGCAGGGGTTGTTCACCCACGCACAAACTCTGCACGAGCGTGCTACAAGCACGCAGGCAGCGTCGGTTCCTGCGCCACGAGGCAGAGGGATGTACTGCTGCAGAAGAGCCTTTGCTGGCTCTGCTGGCCTCATGCTTTTCAGCTGACAAGTGGCATCCAGGCAGCATCTGACCTCTCCTGACACTGCCAAAGGCCACGGGATCTTGCCAGCAGCGTTATCAGTAGATGCTGGGTCCCTCTGACAGAGGAGGAGAGGTTAGCCATCTTCTTGAAGGAACAGCCCCCTTGTTGCATCAGTATTCTCCTTATATTAAAAGGTGTCTCATACTCAAAACCAAAGTGTTTCTCAAACAGGTCATGTCATTCCACAGGTGCCGATGTTACCATTCCTACCACTTTGCAATGTATTTAAAATAAAGGCAAGAAAAGAACAGACAGGCAACTCTACAGCTAATCCTAACAATCAGGAAAATTAATAGGAAACAATCAGTGCAAATCTGCCACAAATATCAAGTCAATGAAATACTTCATCCAACATCTGCTTTCCTTGGCAGAACACAACTAATAAATTAGTGTCTGGTGAAGACACGCTTATCACCGACAGCACTGAGGCACTGCAGTCGGGTCATTACCGCACACGAGCCCATGGTGATGGTTTGTTCCAGTGCAATCTACTGGGAACTCGGGGGGCAAAAAAAGATCCTGTGGGATCAGAGAGCTTCCCTGACACTACCCAACAGAGCAACCGCGGTGTCAGCCCTGGAAAGGGCACTGCGTGGAGGCAGCAGCATCCTCTGCCCTTGAACGAGCGGTACCCACCATGGGGCAGGACACATCTGCCCTCCTGCGACCTCTTCTCACCTTCGCTCCTCAACCAGGAGGCTGGAGGCAAATCAGTTAAGCTCCTGCTTCTTTGCTTCAGTCTCTACAACACAAATCTCCGGAGATATCCTGTGCAGAGCTTCTAATAATTTTTCCTGTGTTTTACCCCACCCCAGAAGCCATCCCTAACCCACTCAAAAGAGAAACTCAGCTTTCCCTGTTACAGAAGACTAAAAAAACCCCTTAGCAAGGGGTTTTCCATTCCCAGAGACCTGCACCCTGCCCTTGGTGCCTCTTCGCCTCTCCCCAGCCCTGAAGCCCTCCCCCATCTCTCTGATGGCTTCTCACAGGCTGCTCCTCTGCCCCCTCCACTGCACTTCTTGCTTCTCCACCACCTCCCTGTTCACTCCTGGGTTGGGTTTTTGAGGGAAGGCACCTGAGGCAGGAGACATCGGCAGAGCAAGCCTTGACCAAATATCTGCCATCCTCTCCAGGCGGCACCACGTCCTCCAAGGGCGTCTTGCATCTCTTCCCCCCTGCCCCATCAGGGTCCTTGCACCCGGCTCATCCCCCATCCTGGCCCCATGCTCCCCTTGGACTTTTCCAGCTGTTCTCATGCTTGACAGCAGCCCCTTGGGAAACCCAGATACCAGCATTGAACAGACATTAGGCAACCAGGCGATGAAAAATAATTTAGAAAAAAAGATGGGATATATCACAAGTCCATCTGAATTGCTTTTAACTTCTTCGCATTTTTTTCAAGAGTTACAGAGCAAGCAAATAAGACAAGCAAAGTGTGAAATCCCAAGCTCTTTGGAAGAGTCAAAATAGGGGGTATTGGCTGCAACGGGCACTGAGCAGCATTTCTGCAGCAAGGACCCAGCCTGCCAAGCCACCAGCACCTTGCCAGGCACTCGGAGAGGGGGGTTGACAGATTTGGACTGCTCCCCACTCCACTTTTAAAGCAAAACAAGCACTTCGGATCAAAGGCTCTTTCTCAACAGCCGTTAACAAGTTCCATGTGCACTGCTGCATCTCCAGTGCCAACCTCTTCATGAGGTGTTTTTTTTGTGCAAGAGGGGTGGGGACCTTACTGATGAGACATTTAACAGTTACATGCTGAAAGGAGCTACTGTACCAGGCACTGACCGCCTTTTCTCAGGACTTATGAATCTGTGCTTTGTTCAGTTTAAATCATATCTCAGAGCAGCCTATAGGGGTAATCTCTGAAAATGGGTTTTCTCTATCATCAGAAATTACAGACCTGCTCTCCAGCTGCAAAGTTACCAGAATCAAGCTTGGATTTAGTACTTTCCTAAAGCAGCCGAGGCAGCACTTACAAAGGCAGGAAAAAGCAGCTGTAAATACTGAGAGTAAACAGCCAGCCCCTTATCTCCACAACAGAGTGCAAAAGATGCAAAGAAATTTTTATGGACTGATCTTTCAGGGCAAAGAAAAGAGCAAGCAAAAAGGTTTCAGCCTGCACTACCGAAGTACCCCAAAGCAAACTCACTTTGCTCTGTGCTACTTTCTGGCTGCCTGCCCTCCCGCACTCACATCTCCGAGGTCTGCACAATGTTTAAGTTGGGGCACCATGCCACAGCACTAAAGAACAGTATCTGTTGCTGCTAAGCATCAGAAATTAAAATATAGCCTCTTACCTCCAAGCCACACACCCTGCTGAAGAAACCCAAGAAGTACTCAACAGCGTGCATGTACTAAGCCTTCACATTTTCTGTACATTCAAGCTGGGGGAAGAAGGGAGACACGAACCCGGACTTCTTCCGTTGCCACATAATCTCAAGGAAGTGACCTTCGCATTTGTTGCTTTGATTACAGATTCAGTAACAAAAGCCCTTCCAGCGTGAGTCAGGGGACAACAAGAGGTTGAAACATGATTGTTAAAAATGCAGGCAAGCTGGGAAAACATTACAATTTTTTTTTTTCTTTTGTAACATTAACCCCTTTATTAGGAAACAAAACCAAGTAAAAAACCCAGCAGTTACTGACCGAAGGCGTAGCACAAGGTGCCAGCCCCGGGGCAGTGAGACACTTTGCCGTGGGAACACAGGTCCCTGCCAGCCCCGCAGCAGCTGGCCGAGGACCCCCACGCCAACAGCTCTGTGCTTGCCGGGAGCTGCCGTCGCCTCCGGCTCTTCCTCCCCCGCACATCCCCACCCAGGGGACAGAAGGGACCTTTAGGCTAAAACTTGGCACAGTGGGAAAACTTCAAGCCGCAGCCTCCACTTGCAACCCCTGGGAGCAGGGGCTTCGCCCTGCAGCAGCAGGGAGGCTCATCCGCCCACCTGAAGGAATGTGGGTAAACAAAAATAACCAGAGTTTGTCTTCTCAGCACTCCTGCCCTCATATCATACGCTCATCTCCATAGTTCCCCAGCTGTGACAGGTACCCCCGGGTACAGCGTTTCACTGGATTTCCCCAGCTCCTTTCCAAAGCACACTTTGGTCCGCTGCCTCCGACGTGGGCTACTGCACACTGGCAAGGGAACCGGGAACGCAGAGTTTATACCCTTGGGCGTCAATCTGAAGTTGTTCTGGGGTCAGGGTTGGTCTCCAGGAGTGCAGTTTGTTGCTGGCAGAGGTGCAGGAGTAAATCATCTACCTGCTGTTCCACCGCTCCCTTTGCAGGACTGTCTTCTGTGTGCAAAACACCAGATTATACTTCATCTCCCCAGTTTGTTCCCTTCTGGTGCATCAACCCACAAAGCTTCACACACCTCTGGGCTTTGACACAGCAACGCTAACTGTGTCAGGCAAAGCACAGGTATCACACAAAGGCACAAAACCTAAGCTCTCCTCCAAAAGTAGTGTCAGTCAGATGACTATACAGGACTGCTTTCACTGAAAGCAGAAAGAACAGAAAACCAGAGAACTGTGCACCCAAATCCAGGAGGCTGCAACCTTCCAGATCCCCAACCTGACCTCCAGGCAGGTACACAAGAGGCACAAGGTCTCAAATTTACACATGCAGTTATTCCAAAATCTAAAATACAGGCCCGTTCCTCCTTCACAAACACAGCTCAGCATTATTAATTCCCTTCTACATGACATGAGTATGGGTACCCAAGCTTTTAAAATACTCCACTGACTCACATCCTCTGGCCACATAAATTATGGTAGGAAGACTGATGCCAAGGGAACAACACAGCCCAGGACCACTGCATCCAATATGGGCTGGAAGATGCAGGCTGGGGGAACATCACGACACGCTGGCAGAGCGGGTAGGAGCTCTGGCCACGCACCAAGACAACCTCGCCTGGGAGAGAGAACAGCCTCTTCCCTTTAGCTGGGTGCTCTCCTTTGGTTATTTATGCTCCCCACAACCGAGCAGTGACTACGAAGAGAGGACAAACTATCAAAGCTTTTCCAACCCCATTTTTTTTATAATCCATAGATCTATTTTAATAGAAAAAGTTAGGTTCAACACCTGGAACAAACTAGTTTGCTTTTATCAGAATGGGAAGCAAAAACCTCAGGGTCAAACTTTTGAGAGCAACACCCGATCAGAGACACACAGCTCCCACTTCTTAGAGGTACTGAGCCCTCTCAGTCCTGCTAAACTCCCCCAAACAGGAGGCTCTGTGTACCAAGCGTCTGAGGCCAACAACGGGCTGCATTAAGCTGCAGAGCACAGCGTAGCTGACACTGCTAGCAAGAGAAGCAGGGCTGCCTGGTCCACACGACCAGACAGCACGAGTCAGCCCCGCTCCCCTCGCCTGGGCCAGGCACTGGGGCTGCCTCCATAAATTACCAGCAATCCAGACACCTCCCGAGGGCAGCTCACCCCGGCTACCCCAGACACCCAGGACGCAGTGAGGTGCCAGAGGTGCCTTGCCCTCCTTGTTTAATGCAGAGGGACAAGCTTTGATCAAATATCCACCTTTTAAATAGCTGCAGACAAAGAGATTCCGCACCCCCCCCCCCCAAAGTTGCTTTGTAAAAGCCAATATTCTCATAGTCATGAGGCTACACAAGCTCTCCACATAACGCTCAGTATCACAGGTTTCATGAAAAAACCATGAGCTGGCCCCACATCAGGCAGGAGGATACCAGGGCAGGTCCAGCCAGCTGGTCCAGACTGCACCAGTGACCTAAGGAGTGGCAGCTGAGATGGTTTTGGGAGAGTATTTCAAAGTAAGAAACTTGTGTTTTGTCTCCAAAACAGACTCCAAAGCCCCAAAATAAGACAGAAAATAGACAGTGAGTCATTTTTCCTTAGAGAAATGACGTGAAGGTTACCTGGGTGGTGCCAGCTCCTGCCCTGCTGGGATAACCACAGGGACAGGAATAGCTGTAGAAGGGGAAGAGCACAGCTCCTCAGAGGAGCCAGGGCTTCCAAACAAATACAGATCTGGGCTGTGTAATTCAGGCCTACTCTGGACACTCATAATTTTTCTAAACAAGAAGAAAAATTAGAGTTTAAGAGAAATACAGCATACTTGTAAGGTGTTCCAGCAGTGGGAAGCTGTTAGAGCAGCAAGAGTTGAGCAGGGGGAAGGTCTCCACAATTCAGAGGCCACCAGAAGAGCTCTGAGCTGGGGTTCGGGGATGGCAGCACTGCAATTCCCCACCAAAGGGTACGTAACCCAACAGCGAATGCAGCACACCCCAGCCTCTCTGAATGAGGTGAGCAGACGCAACATGCCTGATATTAGAGAGGAATTACTCCCACTTTCACCACGGCTTAGCAAACACCAACTTGCACGCCTGCTAAGTACGCCTGCCCAACCAGATTCCCAGTGGGCTTCATCTACACCAACATCCTTGCTCTCCCAAAACAACTGTGACAACCAGACACATCCAGCCCAGCGTCAGCCAAGAAACTCTACACTCAGCATGATGGGAACTTCTTTGCCTAGGGCAGCCACCTTTCTGGAGAGGCTGCTCCCCTCATTTTCTTTTCCTGTCTACCTACAACCTCAGTTTTCCTCTCCTATTGCACTCCTGCTGCTTTTTTCCCCCCGCTACCCGTTTCTTTTCCCACACTTTCTTGCAAGTTTACGCTCTAGTTTAGAGCATTGGGGTTTTTGACATATACCTGAATGGGGTCAGAATGATAGTTTTTTTTATTCCCTGGTCTCTTCTCTCTCCTTCCTTACTTGCACAGCCTGTACTTTTCATGCTATGTAATTCTTGCGCTGCCCTCTCCTGCTCTTCCAGCTTCTTCACTCCCATCATCCAGTCCTTCGCCTTCCTCTAGGAAGCCAACAACCTGCCTGCACGAGATACCAACAAGCATGTACTTCTCCACACCATGAACCCTCTGCCCAGTCCACATCACCCTACCTAGACACCACCGAACCAACACAAGGTAAAACCAGGGTGCTCAGAAAACAGCACATAATTAGCAGCGGCCGTGCTGTGTAAGTGCTGTATGCATAACTTCTCCATCAGCACTCCCAGCTCTGCTGGCACTGCACATTTGCACCCGGTGGTGAGCAGGAAGATGAACACTGGGGCACCCATCACCGGGACAGCACCTATTCTGCATCAGCTGGAAAACCAACCATGGCAACATCACAGTCAAACCTAATGCTGCTTTGGATAGTCAGTGATGGCTTTTAATGGCTAAACAGCACATTCAGGCTACTCTCAGCATTTTGATGACCCTTATTCTCCCCACCTCTCCTTCCCCAACATGCAGAGTTGATGCATGTTTAAATGAATGGCAGACCAATTAGTGGGGAAAAGTGTACATGTGTATGTGTGTGTGGGAGGGTATTTAAGCTAATATATTCCAGCGCTGATAGCTTTATCCTCTTTGCAGTCTCTGAGAATGAACTGGTGTCCATCTGTACAGAAGATTAGTAGAATTACTAATCGCTAATTATGACTCAGAGGTTTTAAGAGCAATGCAGACTGTACAAGGGTGGCCTGATTTTTAGAAAATGAGGAGACAAAGATAGCACAGTGGTATTTGAAGCACATGGACAGTCCATCCAAGATTGCAAAGAACTGCAGTGACAGCACTAGCAAAAGAAGTGACAGAAAGCTAAACACTCAAAAAGACAAAAAAAAGAAGTATGGAAAAACCAGCATGTGCCTGAAACACTTAATTTGCCTTTTCATAAGCCTCTTGTCTGGTCAGAGCAAGCTGGCCAGCCCCTCTGCACAAGACCAAAATGGAGATTTATGCAGGGAAGTTCACACAGCAATACCTTTGCGTAGGAGCCTGGTTCTGAAAAATGGCGCCAGCGACATTTGAAATCTAACATATTTTGTGAACTGCATCAGATCGAAAAAAATATTTATACAGGCCAAAGCAGGTAGTGAATAGAAGGCACTGTTTGAAACTGGCACCGTGACACCCTGAAGGAAATGAGATGAAGTTCACAGTCTGGTTGTGAAGCATGTCTGCTAGGGAAGAGGGAGGAGTGGTACAAGAATCATATTTTTGTTTGAATAAACTCTCTCAAACAGAAAACGCTGTATCATGAGCTCAAATGGAGACACGTCTGGCAGAGAGCTTTGGAAAGCTGCTGTTGGAAGTGTGTAAAGCCAAGTTTAACTCTAAGCTGTCAGGAGGCAGTGCCTGGAGCCAGTCCTGTTCTCAGCTCTGCAAGAGGCTCCCCCAAAGCCCCAGCCGTGGGGAAGCCTCCACGTGCAGTGTTTGGACATGATGGGGGTTTCAAGCAGAGCCAAAGCTCTGCAGGTGATGTGTGAGCAGTGTCACAGGATCAGATCCCTTCAAAAAGAAAAACAGCTGGATGAAAGCAGTCAGAGCAAAGCTTTTCCAGAGCAACCGGTAATCCCCAGTGCGCAAGTTTAAATCTTTGAAGGCGCACATATTCAGCATCCTCTAAAAAGGTCTTCAGGCTCGCTCTGGAAAGCCCTGACCCATAAGCATGCCCGAGATGCCTCCTCTGAGCATTGCTCCTGGGGTCTGTCTGGTGCGGAGGAAGGAAAGCTCTGCCCTGACAACACCGCGCTCGCCCTTCGTGCTCACCCTCACCACTCCAGCACCACTTGTCATCATTGTGAAAAGAGAAAGAAAAAAACATGGCATCTCCAATTTGTTGTCAGCATTTTTTATAATTAAAAGTTAAGGTGTGGTAGCAGAGGAAACATGGTCCTCACTATCCAAACCAACTACGTTAGCACCATAGGAAACAGAAGTCAACCGCTTCCTCTCTCGCTCCTCCACCCCAGGTACGTATGGGATGGACACATGTACAAAGCTTATTTGTTGTGCTTCATCAGCAATTTTTTTTTTTTTTCACTTCACACAAAGGAAATGACCTTTCAGAGGTTAAAAAGCACTTTGTCCAAAAAGCCACATGAATTCAATTTACACTGTTACAACAGAGATTGTTAGCCAAATTACCAGTGTAACTGAATAGCTTAATCGCAGACATGCTCCCATACCCACTTTCATGCCCAGCAGATACTAATCACAATGTGTCATCGTATTCTGCAAGGGAATGTGGGGACAGTTTGCCTGGTTTCTCTTTTCACCTTTGCATCAAGCAGACTGACATGTTTTAACCCTGAAAACGAAAGCATTCACTTGATCAGTCTTTAATTTATAAGATTACTGGCATTATCAATTAGACTTTGATGCAACGTTTCTTTCATGCTTAAAGCATGGGGGCTAGTGAAGAATGACTGTGCCATGGGATTTGTAGGAAAAAATTGATATTCATACCTCAGGGGAAGACGTGCACCAGAACATGGTAGTGTTGACATACCAAGGAAAGTCAGGCCAGTGGTAGCACAAGTAGCTAAACACAGGATAGATGCTGCTCCTGAAAGTTTTTGGTTTTGCAGCTGCTTATTAACCTCATTTATATAAAAATTTCACTTTGTTTTATTACTCTATAATTAAATCTAAGACAGGTGGCCTATAAAACCAGCATGTGGAGAGCCCTGCCAAAAGCTTTATTTCCTTAAGTAGTATCAGGACACCCAGAAGTGCCGCACTGTCCCACTGTGGACATCAGGGGGGCCTCTGGGAAGACCCCAAAGCCTGGCTGGCAGGCCAGTGCTACGTGCCGAACCTCTGCGACAAAATACAGCCCTCGCTCCTTTCCCTTGTAGGAAATGGGTACCCTTGGATGAAAGCTGCTATGCCAAATTCTCACCTAGGATATTTTCCAAACCCTAATAGCCCCAATAGCTCATATTGGCTTGCTGCAGTTAACGATCTGGGCCAGCTCTTCCATCAGCTGTCTCTGCAAGTCTCTGTTTTTTCTAGGACAGGCTTTCAGATGCTCTCCACCACGGACAAGACAATGTTCCCTGGCATACAACCCAAGCGCTCACGGAGAGGATAAATTCACACACTGTACCACCCTCCTCCCCTCATACAGGTTCAGAGGTTATTTCAGAGTGAAATGGGACATTCCATAAGCACTTTGGCTCACAAACTCCTCCAGATGAATAGGCTCTGGGCAAATAGGACATGCCTTCTCCTCTGGCAGATGATGGCAAGCACCTTGGAGCAGAGACCAGCTTGGGAAAGCGCCTGAGCTTGACTTGCTGGGCTGGGGCTGAAGTCCCTGCACCGATGACAGGGTGAAAAAACAGCCAGTAAGACCTTGGAAGGTGTTTCCTACACATCTATGCTAGAAATAAGAAGGCTAAAGAGAAGATAAGTGACAAAGGCTGGTTTGTTCTTGGTTTGATTTTTTTTTCCCTCTACTTAAAGCTGCTAAGGCAGGTAAAGGCTTTATGCTGGCAGAGAGGATTTTGGCCTCCCCTGGCCAGACAGCTCAGCCCGCGTGACAGCCTCTGCACCTGCCAGCTTCAAAGGACATGGGTGAGCGCCCTGCATAGAGGCATGAAGGTGTTGGTGGCTTCTCCGTGCTGGGACTCAAGCTCAGGTCTCTCGACTCTCCCACCACAATAACAAACTTAGCAGCCCAGGGAGAAGAAATGCTTCTGGCTTTCCTTTCACCACAATAATGTACTGATGATTAAAAAGAAACCAAACGCACACAAACCTGCTAGCAGTGTCCAACTCACCCCAAAATAGCCACTGACCCACAAAACAACATGAAGTCCAAATACAGATCAGAGCAAACTGAAGGCGCCAGGGCTGACCAGCAGCACAAGTGCCTGTCACCTCACCCTTCCCTGCGTGTCCCTTGCACGTAGCTCCCTGACAAAGTTCTGACTTGTTGCTGGGTTTGTTACACTGTGCACAGCCCAGGGAGTCCTCAGAGAGGGCAAAAGCGTTAAGTTCAGTCAAAAGAGCCTCTATATACAACCTGTGGTACCTTTCACACCTGGAATACAAACGTGAAGGCATTACAGAAATATGAACATTCTTGAGGAAGCCAAGGTGGGAAAGGACTTTGTTAAGCACCTGTCCACATGCCAATGTGAGTAAGAACAAGGCAAAAATGTGCTTTCATGTGGCTGCACTAACTACAGGACTTATTCTAGCAAAAAGTTAAGACAAATAGCATCCCTGGCAGGAAGGAAAAGAAAACCAGTATTTGATTCAGCCTCTTACAGGGCTCCAACATCCAAACAGACTGGTGACATTTAATGCTGTGTGCTCAGTCCTGCACCCACTACTCAGCTGGGACACCGCCAGTGGTTTTCACAGCGAAGAGCCAAGACCTCAGCCAAAAAAGCAATGTGTTACGCAACCCAAGGAAGAGCTCCAGGCCATTTCAGCCACCTCTCTTTAATACACCCTAAATTACCACTAGGAAATTCCTGACATTAAAATGCAAGAGTGGCCTTGTTTCTGCCCAGTTTCATCTCGCAGGGATAAGGCACAGTCCAACCCTCGGCGCAGTGAACACAGGGCAACAGGTCACTGCATGTCCCCAGCAGTCTGGCTGTGCTCTCCTCGTGGCTGTGACAAGCTGCAGGCAGAGGGGAGCAGGGAAGGGGTGCTCCCCATCCACCCCCGTGGTTCACAGGCCACCTGGAAGGACGATGCAAGGACCCATCTCCTCATTTTACCCATGTTCACATCCCCACTTTAGGACACAGGCACAAGTCAGTGACGCTTTTCATAAAGACAACAGATTAATCTACCAGCAGCCACTAGGAGACAGTAAGTTTGGAAAGAGGTACAGTCATGCTTTGTTTTGGAAAAGAAAAAAAAAAATCTCTTTTCACTTCCAGCCAACCATCAAAAGAATTGCAGCTGAACAGGCTGAATACAGCTGTTGTCAGAGCTGGTCCTCACCAAGCCATTATTCCAACCCTGGAGGGATGGGGTTTGCCTCCATGGGGACGCAGCAGGGAGCGAAGGCAGTCCGAGCTCCACACTCTTTACGTGAGCAGACTCCAAAAATAACACCCACACAGTACAGGTGTAGCTGGATTTTATTTATAGAGAAAGAAGGGAGCCAGGGCTGCATCCCACATTTCTTCAGGTCAGTAATGGTGGGCAGATGGGGAGCAACGATGCCCATACTCCTGCGTTCCCTAACTACACACAATCCATATTCCTCAAGTGTCACACGGGTTACATATATCAAAGTGTTTACATCCATCATCTGTACAAGATGCATTTGAGCACTTGGAAGCAATTTTATCACTGTAAAGCTGTTCTCCCACTCCTGAGCATACCTTAAAGCTAAACAGCAACAGATCCCTTTGGGATTAAATAGGCACAGATGTCCTCTCAGCAGGACTTTCCCATGGAAGTTACATCCTCATGGTTCTGGAGAGCTGTGTCATTCTCTGTATTGCAAAACACCACAGAGACAGGAGAAGCAGCTTTGAAATATTCAACATAATCTAGCAAACAGGCACACTTGACACAGTGACCAGGCACACATCACAAGTTTACGTGAGACAAAAATAAATACAGACACACAAAAATAAGTAACTGCCAGCAAAAACAGACTCCAAAAAGAGTGACACCACCCTAACTGCAACTGGATACCACAGTAACTGCAAGTACGATGCTGTATTTTTTGCCTGCAGGAAGGGAAGCCTCCCAATAGTTTTTTTCAGGACTCATTGCAGCCCCCCCCGCCCCCCAAATAGCAATCCCTTTGCAATGCAACGTATATCACATTACAGTCTGCCACTATTCAGCAGCACAGACACAAAACAGCAGGAAAAACTGCAGCCAGTCTCTCCCACGGCAGCATCGTGCTCCGAGTACCCGATGGCAGCGCAGGCTGAGAGCTGAGCTACGTCTCCCAGATCCTGGGCGTGAGGATGGCGACAGCAGCGTAAGGGGCTCCCGAGGGGCTGCGATACGGGGGGCAGCTGGCTGCCGACACCGTGTTAGATAAACTGGCTGATAAAACACATTTCACATCGCAAATATCTCCCCTAAACCCTGAATTCAAGGCAGATGTACAGCACTGGCTGCCTGAAAGCAATATTGGACATCAGCGCAGACTCTCAGATTAGAAACCCGCCGGGTGTCTTCACAGCGGGGCTGCGTGCGCCACGGCTCCAGCACGATGCTCTTCGCCTCACCCCGTCCCAGCCGCCTCACCTGGGCTGTGCGCACTGAGGAACCGGACAGGTGAGCGAGCACGTGTCCGTCGGGCAGCACGATGCTTTAACAGAGCTTGAAGTGAGTACCAGGGGGTTTTTACCTGGTAGACGTCCCGGAGACCACACCATGCTCGCAGGGCTTGCCGGCAAGCCCGCAGCCGGGCGGCATACCACCTCCTCAGCGCCGCCACCGTCACCGTCCACACGAAGCGGCTCCCGCTGAACAGCAGATCCTCCACCCCGCACATGAACACCGAAGCCATGAGCCGCTCCGCCGGCAAAACAGAATCCCCGTCCCGGCTGGCTCCTGCTGGCTCTCGCTCCCTCGCTCAAACGCCTGGCACGATGGCAGCCCGGCTTTATACGGCAGGTGGAGGCCAGGGGTGTTGCACAGAGCCAGGGTCAAGCCTTAAAACAAACTCCTCTTTCACGGCGCTTCCTGGGCAGATTCCCAGGCATGCCCCGGCCAGCGGCGCCTGAAGCCGAGCCAGCGGCTGCAGTAGCTCAGCCCTACCAGCAGCTCACACAGCAGCCTTGTCCTTCTTAGCAGCTTATATAAATCTCTGTTAAGCTCCAGTAGCTACCACTATGTTTTCTAATGAAATTTTAACCCTTTTGCCATATGCCCTGACAACCACCCCATTTAGACGCCGCAGGAAGAGAAGGAAACCGCTCGCCAGCGTTAATCGCCGCCGCAATTCAGTAAGCTGGGCAGGCGCTTCACACGCAGCTCCCGCCTAACGCCCAGCGCTCTCTGCCTCCAACACCTCATTATCTGCAGCACAGGGAACAAAGCTGTCATCGTTTTCTCCCGGCTGATCCTGTGCTCAGATTATATGCTAGAAATCCTATTTTAAAAAGCACTTTTGGGCACCAGGGAACGGAGGAGGAAAAAAAAAAACCACACAAAAGGATCAGAATACACCTGCAGAAATAGATGCAGTAACTTCTCTTCCAGTTCAGATCATGGCAGATGCCCACAGCGCAAAGCCATCTCCCTGCTCCGCGCCTCCCTTGGTCATTGCATCGTACCGATTAAACGCTCAACACCTGCTAAAGAGACAATTTTGCTCTACCCCTAAACTAACATAATTCCATTAATGCAGCACTGGCTGCATGAGAAAAACAAAGCTGCTTACACTAGCCGAGCTCTTCACAAACAGCCCGCTGCAAATAAACACTGAAATAATAGCCCACGAGAGAATCCAGCCTTGCCTTGATAGTCGGTATAAAAATTAAGCAGCACCCTGCCCTTCGGGGGCTCAAACTGCTAATGCCAGCAATCTGCACCTTTCATTTGTGAGCTCTCTCCTATTAAAAGCTAAGAAAGGGTGTAAGTCAAAGAGCAATTAATCCTTTAAGACCCCTCAGAGGATTTGACATTTCTTAAGCTTTTGGGGACAGAAGCTGTGGGGGGCCCCCCATGCCACCATCAGCACCTTCCTGAACAAACTCCTCAAAGTGCAGATTTTTGGCTAAAACCATCAGCAAGAGCAACCTCTCTGTTAAAGTAGTCTCTCTCGTGCAATGAAATGAAGGAGAAGGGGGCAGGAACAGTTTGCATAAAGACTGCATGAGACACCTAAATCCCACGGTGTTGCTGGCAGCGCTTCCCCAAGGGCACTGTCTGCAGACGGCCTCTATACCAGCGTTACAGCAGTGCTGTCCCAAATGCTCTTCATGGGAGGAAGACACCCTGCATGCTCAGAGCACAGTGCAAGTATTCACAAAACTCATTTAATTCCATATTAATCAACCTTCTTCACATTGTAAGAGCCTACACTCATGCACCATCAGCTCCCATGTTGTAGGTGGGGGGATGTAATTCTGTAGGCAGATGACTGCCCGTTTTAGACAGGCTTTGGACCTGTGTGTCTCCCAAACATCATACTTTTTCCTCACACATATTGAAGTAAGAGCAACTGCTCCTCTTGGTGCTGCTATCTATTGGCTGTGCTGCTGCCAGGGGGTTTAAATCTCTCTGAGCCTTGCTTTCACATGGGGAAAACAACAACTATATTTCAAATGTTATTAGGAGCTGTTACAAAGTGAGCCAGTGCAGAGAGATACAGCTTGCTGTAACAAGAGGCAAGTCAAGACTCAAGCTCTGCAATTGAAATCCAGCATCCATATGCCCACCCCAAGAGTTTTATTGCTCCTTTGAATGCTGTCAGAGCCTGTGGCCACAAGTCATCTTCCTCTTCCTCCAATGTTGCCCATCACCACTGTTCTGTGTTTAGAGAACATCAACACAAATGTACAAAATGGAAAACTTTTGGTTTTCCACCAGGAGAGAGCAGTGACGAATATTTACAGAGAGTTATTCCAATAACGTAAGCCAGCGCCAGGCTCAGCAGCAGCTAATTGCCATTCCCTCAGATAACACTGCTTCAGAGAGGAACCAGCCAGGAAAATCTCCAATGGCATATGTGTTATTGTCATATCCAAGTCATATCCAAATTTAAACAGAGATAAAAAAAGAAAATCTAATTTTCAACTTCCATTTCAAAAAGAAAAGAAAAGCAGCTTTGTAGTTAAAGAAAGTGCAGGGAAGAGCCCTGTCCTGAGCCAGGAAAATCCAACCAACCCATTAGAAAAAGTTTAAATGCTTCTGCTGTGCCTGCTGCCTTCAGTGCCTGTTTTCCTTATCACCTAATTAGAATGGAAAAATTAAGGATGAGGATTTTCTCCTTTAACTCAGCACAAGGGATTTTTTTAAGTTGGTCTACGACCCATGGTATCTTTAAATAAGAACTCACAAGTTTTGCAGTTACTCTTTATGCTTCACGAGTTCCTGTGTGCCTGAGCAATGGCCTCAGATAACTCCATCTCAGAAGGCAGAGCCACATGTACTCAGGCCCTCCCTCCTCAGCTCTCCCAACTGCTTTACCCATCAATATTTCCATTACCTTGTGCAGGCTTTATGCTCTTATAGTAAAGTTATATCTCCATGTGTAGGCTAGAGCAAGGCAAGAACCTTTTCCCCACCCTTGCTTAGCGTACATGGACTTCAAGTCCAGTCTCATGAATAAAAGCTTCACACACATCTTGTCATCCCTTGTGCAGACAAAGCAGATAAATATGAAGCAAGGGCCATCTGGACTTCACCTCCCCAGGTGACCCAAGTGCATGAGGCAGTAATCACACCATGGGACACCATTCCTTCAACCTGGGGCATAGCCTTGAACACCCACAGAACAAAAAAGAGCAAAGAAAGTTTATGATGCAAAGAGCTAAATGCAATTTAGAATAATCTGGGGGGTTTAATATGCAGCTGATGAATTATCCATTCAAATCAGTCTTAGTCTTTTATCAACTTCCATTTTCAGAACCTGATTGCAAAGTGGGTTAATTTGAAGTACCTAAATAATATCCAGGCTCCTTAGAGTCAGAACAGAAATCACAGAAAATTCAGCAAGGGAAAGCCAGTAAGGATACCCAGATGATTTCCAAAGGCTGTAGTATCCAGATGTCTATTCTATGAGGAAGGGGGCAGGGGAAGATAGGTAACTCACAAAAAGTCTCTATAGATATACGTACCACTTCCAAGGGAACACACGAGACAGCTACCGCAAATCTATTTGATGTACAGTCATATGAACAGCATGGCATTCATTTCTAGTAAGGAATAAGCCTACACAACAGGAACCTAAGCAGAACATCACTTAAAAAAAGAGATAGAAAACTTGATGTGTGGCAGATTCATGCTTTTCCTTACATTATTGATCATAGTTCCAGAACAATAAGTACTAGAAGAGAACAAAGGTTTGCTACCAACATAATAGGAAAAGATGATCCCAAGTGGATTTTCAGGCTTCCTTGCATGTTATCTTCTGTGCCAGAATGAATGGAACAAAGCTTAGCTGAATTGCTGCTTCTTTTCAAAATAGCTCATATGAGGTTTACATGAATAGAGAATTCATCTACCTGCGAGACCACAGGACAAGCGCCTCAATCTTCCCTCTTATCTACAAAGCAGTACTGCCCCTAGATATGGCTTTTGATCAGGCATACAGGAGAAAGGACACACACACAAAGTCCCTAGTGGCAGGTAATGAAATTAAAGCTTTGATCATTTTTGGTCTCAACCTTCAACAGTAAAAGGTAAGTTATTGTGCAGATGCACAAAATGCCTAATGATATGGGTTAGCAGATGTTAAACCAGTGCTTTAAAAACACACTTTAATCCATGACTGCAACCAATATTCGTAACATTATGTAGAGCAAGCAGTAGAGTTCAGCGATGACAAAAAAAAACCACTGAGACAGCCCTCACAAGGTTGTGAGAAAAAGTTCTGTTTCATGGCACACATCACTATTTTGAAATCTGCTGTCACCTCAACTGCAAGGGTTCAAACCCTCAAGCCCTGACACCCTGGATTGGCCTCAGGGCAATGGTAAGCATCGTTGAGGTCCATGTTAGGACCCAAAGGGCTGTGGTACCACATTGTCCACTGAATTCCCATGAGAAACCAGCTGCAAACCCACCTCATCCTGCTATACCCAGACATGTTTCTCCTTTCTGCACAAACCTGTGTGCAGGTTTTCATCAAAATTCTCCCATTTTGCTCCAGTTACAAGCCAATGGCACATGATTACATTGCTTTTAAAAATACATTTAAAATACACCCAAAGGTGCCGATTTACAGGAGTTTGCATGAGCATGAACAACAGGATTACTTGGGGATTAGGACTTTCTTAGACAATGCTGAAGCTGCATATCTGTAACAGTTTTTTTAAAAATTCCTGTCACGAAACAAGCCTGTCAAGCTGTGAGCATTAATGCAATTAACCCCAAATAAAGATGAAGTGACTTTTCAAAAATCATTTTTGCTACACTCTGGCCCTTAATTACCAACTTAATACAGTGAAATACAGTCATCAGGCACTCTCTCTTTGATGTTGTAACCTCTCAGTATGTAAGATGCTTAAAAAGCAGCACCGGTGCACAGGATAAGTCTGAAATGCAACCTGCCCTGATCAAGAGCTTTTGAAGCAAGATTCAAACTTCTGGTAAAAGGTGTTTGCAAACCAATTTGGTTCTTTGAGATTGAGGGGAGAAAAAAAAAATCACAAAATATTCCTAGCTAACCTACTTTAATCCTTTATATTAGCACAAATTTTGAGGACCTCTCAGAAATAAGTCACAGTTCCACAAAGATTTATCTACCACCATTCGTTTTACCAAACCATAATTTAGAAAGCAAATGAAATCTGCATGAGAGGACCATGCCACCCTCCTTGAAGCCTAACAACAGCACCCAATGTAGGTATTTGGGCACCTGCCCTGGCCCCAGGTGCTGCACCAGGAATTTTGATTCCCAGCTTTTGCCCACTGAACTGCCCCAAAGTCAAGTGGCTGATGTAGCTGAAAGCCACAACTGCACCCAAAATGATCCACAGCTGCAGAGGAGGCTTCAGTGCCTCATGCTCTCCTCTCTGGATGGGGCACACCCTCTAATGCACTCATTTAACAGCAGCCTTACACCCTTCAGTGAGGTGCTGCCTTTTTCCTCTCCTCTCAGAGCTCGGGCTGTACATATATTGCTCTACACTAACAATATAAACATAACACCCTGACAAATAAACACTTTTAAAGATGAACAGCCGCTATGACAGACTGCGGGAAATTCATGTTTCTGGATCCCATAGTAAACTAATTAGCACATCACATGAGAAATGAAGTGCCACTGCCTTTTAACTTTTTAAATTATTAAACAGCTTGCAGTCTGATTCCTCAAACAGCAAACTTGCATACCTGCTATACCTAGAACTACAAAATCAGGTCAGGTTCAAAACAAGCAGCATACACTCCAGTTTCACAAGGCAGGGTTTATCATCTTTTGCTACCACGCTATCACCATCAGAACATGTCACCCAGTTTTTATAACACAAATCTAGCTCCTCCAGTACCTTATGGCCAGGGCACCAGGGGTATAGTTTGGCACAGCTCCACCAACTTCAGTGAAACCTCATGTCCATACGCATATAATCAGGTGAGGATGTAGTTCAAGAGGTCTACGTGCAATTTGGCAGCAGCAAGCACGGCTTACAACGCGTGTCACTGTTTAACATATACCTACACACAAATTGTATTTAAATTTTTATACACACATATTTCTAAATTGGTAGATGTGTCTACCCCCGTAAAGTCAGTTTGCACAGACAAGATATGTAATACGGGGAAACTCCACCCCAGCCTTGTGAGGAAAGAAGAATGAAAAAACATGAGAAGAAACTTGATTTCCAGCTGAAAGAGGATTTGTTTCTCTCACACACAGGGGGTATGCAAATGCTTTCAGACAAACTGCGTCTTTATGCCCTTCCTCAGCAGGGCAGGTGATGGCCAGCTGGGCAGGCTGGGGACCCGCAGGAAGGTGGCCATCTACGCAGTCACCAGCACCGCGGTCTGCAGCTCTCCGGGAGAGACCTGCCCCAGGAGCGCAGCGTTGGCGGGGCCGTGGGATTAATGTGACAATGCTCCAGGATGAGGCAGGAGCTTGGACATCCACCCTCCTCTTCTCTGCTTGGTGGGAAGGGCTTCCTTCGCAGGGAAAGCTTCATCAGGAGGAGAGTCACCACCAGTGACATGGGAAGTCATCCTGCACTCAGTGCTACTCCCAAGTCACATCTGGAGGAAACGAGAGAGCAAACGAGCATGGGGTGGAAGCCTGGGGCATCCTTAGGGCTGCAGAGAAAGCACCACCACTACCACCACTGCCACCACCGCCTTTCCCGGAGAGGGCTTCACCCAGAGCCGCGCTGCGACCAGGGCAGCGGCAGTGCTGCTGGAGGAAATGATTCACCAGGCCCTTGCAGGAGGGAGGCACCCCCATCTCCGCACTTGCAGGGAGGACCTGTGGGAAGCGACAGCACAGAGGAGAGGCTGCGTCTGCCTTTGGAAATTGTGGCAGGAGGAGTGATTTCTCTCCAAGCTGCTGATTTTGCCTTCCTAATATCCAGCCCTGGAGAAACTGCGCTCTCACATGCAGACTGCACACACGCCTCCCCTCCCGATAACCAGCCCATGGAGATGGTCCCCAAGCCTGAAGAGACAAGGAGCCTCTGCAGAAATAGGGTTGAGACCCTGGGGAGCAAAGGAACAGACAGGTGTCACTTGCCACAAAAATAAGTGATAGGAAGGGACAAACCCGTGTTTTCCCTCTACACCTGCAGTCTCTCATACCTCTACCTCCCCCAAACTGTCAGAGGAGTCACGAAGCACACAAAATACTCCTAGCATCCTAGTTTTAAAGGCAAAATTATAATAGCTTCAGTGCACTGACACGCCATTCTGATAAAATTTCCACCTCACTTGCCTAAATATTCAGGTGGGTCAGCACAGCCCCCTCCACCTCCCACCTAGACCTGCTTCAGCAGCTTCCCAGAAGCTCAGAGCACTGCCACACGCCTCTGTGGTTTGCATTTTAGCAATGGATATCACTCTTCCCATCCATCGCCCTACTGGAGCCACAAAATGCTTCCAGGTCTTATCAGAGGAGTGGCAGGTTCGAAGTCTGGAGGACCGAGGGGCTGGAGTGCCAGGTAGGGCAACGCATCCAGCCCCACCGGTTTGTCCTGCGCTTCCCACAGCCCCAGCACGAGCATTTCTTCCCCGGCTCTGCCGACTGGTCACTCAGACAGGCACCACTCTCCCCGACAGGTACCAAACCTGCTCAGCTTCCCTCGGGCACCGGTCCATGATGGATGTAGGCATCGCCCTGCTGCTGTCGCAGCCAAAAATGGGGCAGTGTCTCCAGCATTTTGAGTTGGCAGGGAATATTAAGGGAGCATGAAGAAGTCAGGTAATTACTTTTGGATGAAGTATTTCACGGTAGATATAAATACGTGAGGAGCATGAAAATCCAGGGCTGCCCCAGCTTTATGATTATTTTATAGCCTCGTTAATCTACGGCAAATGGGGTAGAATTACTACATAACCTAAATACTGGGCAGAGATCTACAACACTGTAAGAGGCAGCATAAATGAGATAGTAAAAGTTTCAGCATTTTGCATGATATATATGACCACGAAGACAAAAACAACAACCCAAACCTATCAGTCTCCTGACAAGAATCTTTTAAAGAGCGAGAATAAATGATGTCTAACTATTATATTATGTGTAATTATATCCTCAGTGCATTCATTCTGTCAGGATGAGTAACCCAGGATGCTGTAGCCTCCAGAAAAATCATGACTCAGAGCAATGCTCTGCCCCTGATTAGACTTTATGGGTCATGCCTAGCCCAGGAAAGGTGTACACCTAGGAAAGGACTTGTCCTTCCCTGCATACATGCTCAAATGACAGAGTTTCTATTGCTACATACTATTAAACATGAACAAAGAAACCATCTTGGACACCTCTGTGCTTCTTCTACCTACCCCTAGTTTCAGACCATAAACCCAGCAGAGCAGGATTCATTTCTGTCTCCATTCAGTATTTGGCACACCAAAGCACCAATACCAATATAAGCTTTTCATCAAAAGCCATATTTAAAGTAACCAAGCCCCATCCCCGTTGTCGCTGGCTGGCAGAGGATGAAGGCAGCAGCGTGGCCCAGGCAGGTGATGCTCTCCCAGGGCCACGGTCCTCGGCTCATCTCTCCCAGGCCAGACCACCAACATCCAGCCCCACAGCTCTGGCGTGCTTGAGTAAGAGAACGGTCCTCATGCCATTTTTATTTCAGACTTGATCCAGCACAACCTGAAATCAACAGGTCTTGTTCCACCTGCCACAGGTGAGTTCAGTGCAGAGCTTTTCAAGGCAGAACAGTGCACCTTCCCAGCCAATTTTTGCAGAGGGAGAATCACAAAGCAGTAAGAAAGAGACAGCACAGGTAGATAGAAGAGGCAAAAAGAAATTGGCACTGTAAATCTATATAATAAGTTGCCAACACTCTAGGTGCTACAGAGTGATGTTTTCTGAGAGAGCAGGTCTGCTGCAACTGTGCTTCTCAAGCTAGGAAGCAAAAAACCATAGTTTCACAACATATCATCTCTTGCTACAGCAATTAGTGCCTCATTTTACTAACAAAGTACCTGTACAGTGCGCATTTGCCAACTCTGGGCAAATAAATGGGGAATAACCATCTAGAATTCAAAAGGAGGCAAATCAGTATGTTTTGCTGTTAGAGCAGATGAGCTCTGGCATAAGCATTTCTTGAAGCTCAGCCTCAGTGCTGAGTGTTTGACCATGGAAAAGAAAACAAGTCAAGCAGCTCACGGCATTTCCCCACAGAGGGACCACATCGCTTATACAGGGTACTAAATGTTGCTACGAGCAGGACTAAAGCAAGCTTTCCGAAGCACACGAGCTGCTGGCCGTTCAGAAAGTAGGTGGGCATCCAACAGCATGAAGCCACAGGGCACAAGGAGCAACTGAACCAAAGGAGAAGGAAAAAGAGCAGCCCTGAAAGAGTGCTTTTATCCACAAAAGGCCTCCAAAATAAACAAGCAGCATGCCACGGGCTTGATCCAAAGCCCATTGAAATCGATGGAGGGACTCCAGCTGCCCTCAATAGGCTCCCAGCGAGGCCGGGCATGCCATGAGGGCTCCACACGCTGCCCCACCAACGTGCCGACCCCCAACAGTGACTCCACCGCCACATCCCGCAGCTCCTCCTGCCATTGCTCAGTTCTTTTCTCCTTGGCCTCAGCAGGCATTTCGCAATCACTAGCTGCTCAAGCCAAAGTTATTTATGTTATATTAGAATTAAAAAATTTATTTTGAAATAGGTTTTTTTTTCCTACCCAACCCCAGGAATACAGGAACACAGACGGGTCAGGAATCAATCCCCCATGTAGCTGGGGCCCAAAATATATATATCAGCATGGAAAGCCTGAACCATAACTCTGCCTCGTACTTCATGATGTGCCTTCTGGAGCCACCACACACGTCGGTCCTTCCCCCAGTTACCACCCTTGCATTTGCCCTGAGGCTTTCAGTATTTGGAGAAGAAATCTGCACTGATACTACAGAAATTCAAAGTTCCTCTTGCCAAGAAAGACAGGCAGAGTTAAGACAACAAGTATTTTGCATGTTCAAGCTGAGCAGAGCTCCTCCCAGAACAAACACAAGGAGTCCCAGTCCAATTTTCCCTCCCTTTTTAAAAAAAAGCACCAAGAGAAAGACCTGATGCTTTATCAGATGCCCCTAGGGCAGGAGCAGCGACAGCAGGAAACTCAGAAACACAATGAGAAAGGAAGCAGGGAAAGGTGGAGGGGATGGAGGGGAAGGTGGGATGGCCGCAGGGTCTGTGGCCCCAGCTGCTGAGTCAGCCTGTTCAAGGCAGGAGGAAAGCAGGACCTCACCCCTTCAGAAAGCAGGGTGCAGGTGTTGGACACAGGGTCTTATCCCTGCCCAGCGAGGTTTCCCCACATCTCACCCCTTTCTCACAGCTCACAGTCCCCCACCAGACACTTGTGGCACATCCATCCCAGCTCCCCACCTGCCAGCCCATCTGCCACCACAGCTGTGGCCGGATCCACCAGGTAAAGCCATGCAACCCCTTACCCCACTATATGCAGAGGGTGATGACAAGGGTGCAGGGGATGGGTTACCCCAGCCCACTACTAAACCAGAGTCACTTGTTTTGTAGCTTACTGGGGAGAATAAGAGCAGAGAGGTGATAGCAGAAAGGGAGAGTGGACTTTACCAAAGTTGATAGCACAGTTGGTAGCATGGACTGAGCTGATAGCATGGACTGTTAAAACTCATCTTCAGAAAAAAAAAGCACTTTTAAATACATAGTTTAGATCCAGTGTTTTATTCTGTTTAACCCCTTTAAACTTTTCCCTAGTCACCTTGGCAGAGAGGGAAGCCAAGCAGACACACTGGGAGCAGGGCTTTACCCCAGCCAGGCTCCCCACAGCTTCCTCACCTCTTCTGGCCGCCCTGCAACAACATAAACTCCCCAATGGAGGTCAATCTGAGACCATTCGTATGCTGAAAAAAGTTATTCCTGCTATAATGGGCACAAATGAGAACTCAGCATTTGTTAACAATTATCCTAGGCAATAACTTCAGTCTCCCCCTCGTACTTCAAATGGAAACAACGCAGTAACTGAGCAGTACCTGTTGGCAGAGAAACTTTTAAATAGATGGCTAGGAGTGGCTGAAATGGCTGTCTGAAAGAAAAATTCTCATTTCTTTTCTTTTTTCCCCTTTGGGATATAAAGCAGGCTTGCAAACTGCCCTTGCCATTATCAGAGCTGTGATTCAATCAGCATTTCATGGTCCTAATTAACGGGTATTTGTTTTCATGGGCATGATTCCTCATTTGCCAAGGCTGCAAAATTATAATGCGTTTTTCCCCATCCTCCTTGGAGAGGACATGATGTGAGGTTAGCCAGGGAAAGGAAGCCATTTGGAGCAGGAAGAGGATGCTTGGAAACCGAGCTGGAGTGCTCGTATTAGGCCCTTTCTGAGGTCAGAGGAGCAAATTGACATTTAAAAAAAATAGCTGCTATTCTCATTCAGGTTAATGGGCAAAACTGCAGCACAAAAAGCCCTTTGCCTGCCTGTTTCAGCAGGTCATGCCATCCTGCCCAGCTGCTCCTGGAGGACATTTCTCAGGAGCCCTGCTCCCATCCTGTGCACGTGGTTGGAAGGGAAGGGGACGGGGGACATCAAGCCCAGGGAAACCAGAGCACCCAGTCCTCCTCTTCCTCCAGCACTACATCGGGAGGAAGAAGGAAGACTTCCAGCTACTGCTGCCTGGGCCCTGCTACACCCAGTTTCATTACCTCCTGTCCCATGTACTTGTTTCTCAAGTCTTGAGAAGCCACACAAGGAACAGAGGGGCCCAACTTCCTTCTCCTTACGTGCACCTGGCCCCCAGTACGGGACACTGCGGACTGTGGGGTATCAGGTGGCTCACCAGGTCCTGTCCTACCTTCAGCATCCAAAGCTAAAGCTGCTGTATGCCTCTTGCCCCCTAACATGCTAAATATATTTATCATCCTTCAAGGAGGCAAACAAGGATATCTGGGCCACAGTGGGGAAAAAGGATTGGAGAAACTGTCAGGAGACAGGCAGTAGCTTTAAGGTGGGAAAAACTCCAGGACTAGGGTCTTGGTGGGTAGAGAAAGCACAGCTGTAGACTGAAAGGGGCTGCAATGTACCTTTGGCTCCCTGTAGAGAAAATACCATCTCTCATTAGGGGCACAGATAGAGGGGACTGTCCCCCTACACAGCCCTGTCCTCCCAACCTCTCCCCACGCATTAGCTGGCCTTGGCAGGACACAGGGGCATCTGCCCCTTCAGCACACACAGCACAGCACATGACTCGTTCCTAGCATTCACACAGAAATGGCAAGGGGAAAATAAATTCAGGGATTCAACCCCAAATCTAGCGGATGCTACATTTCAAATCCTCTGGGAGTCAAAAAAAAAAAAAGGAGTTACATCTAATATCCTTTACCCCTTACTCCTGCTGATTGTTAAATCAAATAAAAACCTCCACAAGAATGCAGCAACCACTGGAATACAACTCACATTTCTGTATTGCTAAATTATGTATTGTCTTACAGCAGGTAAAATTGTAGCACAGCACCATCTGTTTCTCAATATGCTTGCTGCCAACTACTGTAGCAGGGATTTACTTGCATATCCCTTTCAAGGTACAGCTGAGCTGATGGGCAGAATGTGTCACCAGAGAAAGGGATCTGTCACCTGCCCACTGCACATTTGGGATACACCCTACCGAAAGGTGGGGACAGATCACTTTTCTGACATATGGGATAGGCTCACCGTGCCAGCTCTAGTGAATAGCCCTTGATGATGCTACACATCCTTAAAATACTGTGGGAGAATGCACATTTTCCAGCTGTTTATGCCTTATGCCAGAGCACATTTATATCAGCAATTTCATTTCTAAATATTCCGAGGGCTGCTGCAAGTTTTTCCATTATGACAGATGAAGGGGAAGGAGAAAAGCAGCCAACATTTCCACATCTTTAGATTGAAATTTAAGGGACTTGTACACAAGCACACATGGAAGTCTCAGCCATTAGTCCGGGAGCTTTCAAGCTCTTTCATCTGTTTCGATCAGACCTCAAATAGTAGCCAAAGCACCAGGGAGCTCAGTATAGAGCAGATCCTGAAGGTAACCATCCCCATGGGGGGTTTTGGGGGGTGCCCAGGCCCAGTGATGGAGGCACAGGGTGCAGAGCCCTGCAAGGGCTCAGCTGAGGACAGTCTGCCCCATCCTGCTGCTTCCTCAACAAAGTACAGAGCTATTCCAAAAGGACAGAGCTGGCAGGCAACAGAGCAAAACTCACACCCCTGACTCACCCCAAATTCCTGCTCTTCTGCATGCGGAGCAGCTGTTGAGGCTCTGTGCTCAGCAAAGACAGCAAAGTCCACCACAGCCTGGAGCAGCGCTGGCTCCTGCTGCGGTAGGAAACCCTTTCAGCCTGGGAGGTTCTCGGTACAGGCTCCAGCACCCGGCCCAAGGCAGGGCAGCATCCCTGCGTGGTTAAGCCTTGGTCCCCTTGACATCTGTGGTAGACATTGCATCCAAATGAATGCCTGACCCTCCAACCAGCCCAGCATCAGGAACAGGTCTGCCACTGGCAACACCCACACAAAGTAATCTTAGCTTAACACAAGCTTTCAAATACCCTTCGTGCTCAGTCACTTCTGATCGAGCTCCCAGAAGCACCTCCACCAACCACAGCAACACACCCCCCAAAAGGCAGTAACAGTCTCCCAGGCTCAAGCAACTCAACTCATCAACTCAAACAAGTTTCTCTCACCTGAGACTCAGGAGACAGATACCTTCTGGAGGTGAAAGCTGCTTGCACACCTTACCCTCTGCTACACGCCATAAAAACCTCTCCTTAACTCAGTATCCGGATGCTCCACTCAGTCCCCCAACCTCAGCTCGGGTCTTCTGCAAAGCCTCCTCCGTGGGGCTGCCACCGGCCAAAGGCTGCTGGCCACACACCGCGGCACCCGAGCTGGTGGCTGGAGGCAGGGGAATTCCTGCAGCGCTGAGAGAAGAGACCAAGCACCTCCCAGGGCGCCCGGGACAAGAGAGTGCCTGTCAGGAGACGAAAGCAATGAGCAAACTGGTTCAGCCTGTTGCTGCCTATACTGAAGGCCAGCTCAGCGCAGGAGGTGTTTGAGTCATGTGTTCGCTCCTGCCCCAGCTTGGAAGAAAAAAAAAAGAAAAGAAAGTGGCTTCATAAGATTTAAGACTTTCACCTAACCATTTTCAAAGGGGATATTTTATGACTGAAAAGAGAACAAAACAAGAGTTAGAACTTCAGTGCTGAAGTTGTAACAAAACAGGCTTTTCCTTCTCCCAGATTATTTTACATATACACGCCTCCTCTTCCACAGCCCTAGTTTTACTGTTCAGAGCCAGGAATGGGGAGTCTTGTTTCCACTTCTCTCCCCTCCAGCCTGTTGTCTATCACACATGCCATAAGGAATCAAAACAACCAGCATGACTTTAAGAATGACCAGCCCCCATATCCTAACTTCCCATGGAAGGAAAGGAGACGACCCATGAATGTTTCAAGAGTGTTTCATCTGATCTAGAAATAGAACCCATGATATCTTTCTTATGCCTTAAATATCTCAAGTCCCACGGTTGCAGGTTTCGGTAGCTTTTTGTTGCAGACGGGATGCACCATATGAATGCACCAGAGCCACAGCAACTGGGTGCTGTGGCTCTGAGCCAGCACTGTGCCGAAGGAAAGGCTGATCCCGGGCCGGGTTAGCCTGGCTGCACTCGGTACCAGGAGGCACAGGAGGAGCCAGCCTGTCCACGGCTGCAGGACTCCCCCTCAACTCTTGGAAACACACTCAGGCTTCAGCTCTTCAGGTCAGCTCAAGATGCTCAGACCTCAGGTCACTTTTCCTCATTTCCCCCAACAAAATGAGTTCCTAGGGAGAAATCAAGATATTAGATGTATCTTTCTTCATCATTACAGCCCTGTTAGCATCTGTGCTTTGCTGCATTTCAGCTACCACTGCCTTCTAGTAAAGAACTATTGCTATACAGGAAAAGAGACACCCACTTCACTGTGCATCCCTGGAGAACACGTGTAAAATCAGCACCCCCAAAGGAGCTGCTGGCTTCCCTACAGCATCCAGAGCACTCAGCTTGGAGAATGCAGCGTTCAGAATTAGAAACATCTTGAAACATCTCCATGTAGGTGCACCTCTAGCATGCTATTGGACTGCTTTGCTAAGAGAAGCCTTTATCAATTCATACCTGTAGTTCTAGTGAAGCCTCCTGCCTTTGCTTAATCCTCACTTCCCATTACCACATATGGATTTCATCCTTTTCATCATTTCACTCTTCTTCCTTTTATCCAGTCCCTTTGCTGGGACACTGCAGCAAAGAGAATATTGATTTTGCCTTACAAAAGTCTCATGCATCCTAAACTGCTACATTTTTTACAAGTTTTTACCCACAGTCACACAGAACAACCTCCCTGCCCAAGCCTAATAGTAGACTTGGTCCGCAGGTCTGCGGATGAAGCCAGGTATATTGCCAAGACGCTGGTGCACAGATCAAACTGGCATGGCTCCCTGATAATGTTTCTGGTGCTCCCCTTTCTAGCAGCGATCACTGCTGCATGCCTTGGGTCATTCCAGATGCAAACCCAACCTTGCTTAACATCTTTTAAATTCATCTCTGCATAATCCTTCCCCCCATTAGATTAATGAATGAAGTGTTTCCAAGGAACAGAGATATACACGTTACCTAATTACAGGAGTCAGGCTGAAGCAGATCCTTTAAACAAATACATCCTGACTAAGCTCTTCTAACCCCACTTACCCAATCCTACCCCCTGGGTATCCCCTACAAGCAACTCCTCAAAGCAGCAGCACTCCGCTGCGGCAGGACCGGTCTTTCAACAGCCCAGGGCACCGGCGCCTGTTTCAAGCCTGCTCTCATGCAGGGAATCCATCCAATTCACCTCCCAGGTGAATTTTGCTACGATGCCCCTCCTGCATCCACACACCTGCTCTTCAGAGAGGGCAGCTCTGGCACTAAAACCATCCAACGCCACTGAGGTCTCCTCTCTCTGGCTTTTCTCCTCGGCAGGCTGCAGCACACATTGCTTATGGTTTTGGCGACCCTCGTGTAAACCTGAAGCCTGGAGGAACTCCCCAACACACCGCCTGGGCAGCCCCCCAGGGATTTCAGTGTTGCCAACCATATCTTAATAATGGTATTTTGAGTCCTAGTGATCACGATGATGATGGTAGCTATCAGACAGGACTTGTACCAGCTTCAACCCTCCCCACACAAGTACCCACCAAGACCACCACAATATACAAACAGCCAGAGAAGTACAGGTACAAACAGCCAGAGAAATATAGGATAAAAAAGCCCACCCTGAAGTATCTCTCCCCTATGGAAACAAAGCAAAACCTTTCCCACTGCTCGAACGGCGTGGTTTGCACAGAGGGATGTCAGCACTCTTTGGTGCCAGCAGCCTGTCCCGCAGGGCAGCGTGGAGGACAGGGCACAGCCCCAGCCAGGGCTCTCCCCACCAGACACAGCAGCCCGCACACAGGGCACACGCTGCCCGAGCCCACCGAGTCACTCCTGCAGCTGTTAAAAGCCACCCTACAATTTTATTATATGCACAGAAATCCGGTGCAGAAATTTGCTGTTCACCTGAGTTGCTCCAGTTCCACCAGCAGTTCCTCCAAGGGATCGGTCCCCAGCAGTGCTGCTGCTCACACCAAAAAGCACAGGGTAGGGGCAGAAACAGCCCCGCTGTCAGCGGAAACAGAGGTTTGATGCTGTTCCTTCACACCTCCCACAGCAGCAGTACTCTTCAGATGTGCAAAATTTAACCCCTCCCTCTGCTTAACACACACTAATTAGTCAGCAGTCAGATTCCTACCAGCAAGATGGAGCATCATCAGTTTAGGATTAAAAGGATTACACTGATCACAGGTTTTTAAGAGGCTACAGAGGAAGAGCCACCCTGGCTGCTCCTGCAGTGGTTTATTGCAGGCAGCAGCTCACTAGAGGGCAGGCAGCACCCAGCTCGCCTCTGCCACCCAAACCTCCACGAGCCGAGAGCCTCGGAGGGCTCCAATATAAACATATAAACGGCACAACTGAATTTCCACGAGCAATGGTGTGGCAAGGGAGAAGTAAAAAACCTTATTAACCTCTACTCTGCATGCAGTGTGGCTCAGACACAGGCTTGGACTCTGGAAAAAAACAAACCTAAACAGTTCATAAAAAAACCCAGGCCATAGCTTTGTTTTCTAGCTTATGCCAGACATATATAAATCAGTGAACCAGCAGCACCAACAATCACATCGCCCTCTCCCCGGAAAAGTCCCCCTCTCGCATGGGAATACCCACAACCTCACCTGCTAAGCTCCTTCATGCCAGCCAGAAACAGTGAGATCCAACCCCACTGCTGGGAGATTTACTCTGTATTTTAAGTATTTATTCTTTTGGTAAATTCCTGCCAGGGTGTAATTGCCTTTGTATGGCAATGACCTCTTATCCTATTAGGAAAGACCATGGGAATAGGGATTTAAGGTAGATAGTGTAAGTTCTCACCAGGCTTTAATAACCTCCAGTGGGACAGATTTGCTTGTATCAATAGTTAATCAGATTAAATATTCCCAATGGACCCTTTTCTAACAGCATGTTATTTATGTGGGGGACCAGCAACCTGACCCAAAGCTTACTGGAGTCACTTGGAGGGACTGATCCTGCATGGAAAAACTCCAAGGCCAACAGATGGTTCTGCAGGGGCTTGAACCCAGCGCAGCCCCACGGACAACCCCAGCTCACCTCAGCAGCAGCTACCCTTAAATCAGTTCTGCTTCATGCTTTAACTGACCAAATCCAGTTCTGTTATAGCTAAAGTCTTCACAAACTGATACCCGATAGAAGAAAATTGCTCTCAGACTAGAAAGGAACGTAATTTAAAACACACCACAAAAAAACATTGATTTTTAAGAAGATGATTTTCCTTCTTATAAAGTAAGCTGCTCTCAGCTCTTCAAAGCCATGATGGTCCCAATTCCACACCTAGCCCTAAGTCAGATCCCAAGTGTCTCCTTGCATCTAAGGAGTGAAACACACCACAGGCAAGAAATTCCCTGTGAGAAGTCGGCCCTTTCCACAGTCCACAGCCACTGTGTAATTGATGTTTTCCTGCTCTGCTATTTTAAGAGCATGTTGGCAAGCTGAAATTTGTTTCATAGACATTTTTTCAAGTCCATCCCTTAATTCACCTGAGAACACAGCAAGATGACAGGACAGAGGTCAGCCTTTACCCTGTTACTGGAAAGTGAGCCCAGAGCAATCGCACTGTGGGAAAGAGTTCGCAAGGCAGCGCATGAAGTCACCGCTCGAGACACCTGCGGTAGTTTAGATACTTGGACAGAATAAAAAATTTGCCCTTTTCCAGGATTCCCTATCACCATTTTACTTCTCCTTGAATAGGGAGCTTCACTCATAGACACTTATGTATAGATCAGAAGTGAAAAAGCAGGCCAGTTTGAACTAAAGACCATCCTATCATTTTATAAGCAATACTCACATGCCAAAGCCTCAAGTGGGATTTTTTTTTTTTATTTTATTCTCCAACTCCAGTAATTTAGCAGTGCATATTGATTTTGAAAAAATGGACAAAGCTAAGTAAGCAGGATGCAGTGGCAGGCAGGAGTAACTGCTGAACAAGAGAAAGGACTTAAAAATCACTAAATCACTGAAAGATCAGAGAAAGGGTCCATGTCATCTTCCACTTGAATGGCAAACTTCCCATCAGTTTAAAGAGACCGCTTAAAAACAAAATTTCATTGGAAGTCTAGGAAAGCCTGGGTGCAAAAGGAAAACGGCCCACATTGTCCAGAGGCTTGAAGATTATTTCAGTTTTTTCTAAAAAGAGAATTTTAGATAAAGCATACATGGGGGTTTTTCCGCTAAAACCATTCTATGGCAGTGAGCTCAGTGCTTCCATGCCCAGTACGGGACCCTGGGCACTGCTAGGGCTGACGCAGGGATGCAGCACCGGCGAGCTGCTGGGGAGCCAGCATCGCTCCCAGCAGCAGCAGTGCCCCACGGGAACTCCGCCTTCCCCTTGCTCCCAGGGGAATCTCACCAGCAAGAGGCTGCAATACAATGGTTGAGGGTCTAGGCAACATTCCAGGTGAATTTAAGTTTCACATGTTCTGGATGGGCTGTCTGGAAACCCTCCGACTCCCCCAAAAATACTGCTGCACAGGGCTAGGCAAAGCTTCACAGCCCTGGGGTCAACGAGGACAACACAACCTTCGCCCTTTTGTAACACAACAAAACCTGCCCATCCTCTCCTTGGAACAGGACTGTATTCTACTATCTAAAAACCAGAAGAAAGAAAAGAAACAGTGTATGGGGAAGGGATTAGTGTTAGAAATTAATTAATACATAATGCCCAAACAAATGAGTTCCATCCCAGTTTATACACTCCATCCCAGAGGGAGAATATCCCTCTTATCAGAACAGCAGAGAAAGCGAGGACAAGTCTAATAAAAAGACAAGCTGGGCTTCCGAGAGTTGTTATTTTTAACTAATTCTCCCCTTTTGTTCCATGTTATTTTAATTAAAGGGTTGAGATTGTACTAAGAGCCCAATCTTGCACCAGCATTAATCTGCAGCGCTCTGCAAGACAACAAGGATCTTGGCTTGAGTTGCTGAGCACAATTTCTGAAGAGGCTGTTTTGATACGCAGTACAATTTGAAGTCTTCGCCACATTACCTCAGGAGAGGAAAAACCCATGTTCCTGCAGTCGTGACTCTGCTGTATTTGTCATGTAGCATTATATTCTCCAAATGATGTTTTCTAACCAGGCACAGAACAAATGTGCAGCAATGGTGAGGTTAACAAGACAACTCTTGCCTTCTTCTGTTACATGACACATCCAGAGTCAGGGTTGGGTTTTTACCATTCGCTTTGTTAGTGGGTTTTTTTTTTTTAGGAAAAAGATAAAGGAAAAAAATTCTGAAGTTCCATCTGCTCAGGATGAGCATCCTGCATCAGCTGGGGAGAAGGGGATCTACAGCACAGACAAGAGCTCAGGCATGTGCAGACTCACTTGACACCCTTGGAAGATGCCACATCCCAGCAGCTCCCAGCTCATCCCAGGGTGGGAGAGCTCGGCTGGTTTCACTCCCAGCTGCACAAAACAGAGTCCACAGGGACATGCTGGGACCCCAGTAAGAGGACAGGTTTTCATTTCACAACAGAGAAGAAAACTCAGCAGTCAGCAGCCTGGGGCTGTCATCCCCAGGACAGGTGACAGCGCCATTTCTGAGGAGGGACCACATCACATGGAGAAAGACAAACATCCTTCGTGCACCCAGCAGAAAGCAGTGTTAGAGGAGACCCCTCCTTGGCACAGTGTCCCCATGACAAACCCCACATCTGGGGGGGCACACAAGGGCAAGCCGCTGTGTTAAGGCTGTTCAGAGCTCTTCTTGTGTTTCATCATGTGATAAGAAAACAAGGGGTCTGAAGTCCCAGTCTCCATCAGTTGTCACGCACCAGCCAGGAAGGGGCCACAAAAGCTCCTGCTAACACCAGCAGTGAACAAATGATTTAAACCAACCCCTGTCCTACAAATTAAGGCAAGGGAAGGACATGCTCCAGCCTTGCACACTGCAAACAGCAGCTGGGCAGGAGGAGTCAGGGTCCTGCAGCCATGCATTTTCAAACGCTTATCTCCTCCCAGCACAGGAAGATTTAATGTGGAGAGCCAGAACAGCTGCCCTGTCCAGAGATGCAGCCTTGTATTTATGAGCTGTTACTTTCCATGCAAGCTGGGAAGTGATCTGGGTGAGTGCTGGGACAGCCCTGGGCTCAGCAGAAGCAGAGCTGAAGGCTGCAGCAGCACTCCCAGCTCCCTGGGTCAGTGGCAACCAGCCCCTGACAGGGAAAAGAAACTGGAGTCAAGTGATTTTCTCACTTACCACCCACTTTCACATATTTTTCTATTAAGCCCCCCTCTAAACAAAGCATTGCTCTGCTACAGTTAAAGCTTACCGCAAAACCAAGATCTGGACTTAGCAAAGACTTAGCAACAACAAGCTGTGCCTAAAAACCATGCTGCACTTTGGAGAAAGTGGGGGCCTGCTGCAGGACTAGGGATTGTGCAAAGATGGCAGTAGGGTCCCTTCTCGATACACATCCACACATACCCTCATGGATGGGCCAGTTTGCAGTAGCTCTCTCCAAAAAAGACTGCAACAGTTTCACTTCTCCATCCCTGCACCAGCCAAATTAATCCCTGATGTAATCCTGTGGGGGGAGGTTCCTGGTGCTTGTAATTTTGCGATGAGCACAGCTGGCAGGTCTTCAGCCCCTGACAGCCCACAGGACCCTTCACAGCATGCTGAGGGCTCGCTCTGCCAGAACCCTGGCGCAAGTGGCAGAAGGACCTTGCTAGAGAAATGAGCTGACACCACACAGCACCCTGCCCCTTAGCTAAGGATCTCCAGCTGGAGACTCCTGTCTTCAATTTGGATGCTGGTAAATTATCATGTTCTTGGGCAATAATCACCTATCCTGTAAGAGGAGACCATGATGACAACAGCAGCAAGTCATCCCCCTTGCATATGAGCCCCCAATTCCTTTCACTCCCCCTTCCAGGATTTCATTCAAACCAGTCCCTTCTGTTTTCAAAGCCTCTTATCTGTTTGCCTTAGCCTACAGCTCACAAGCTTGCTCTTTTCCCCTTTCCTTTGGGAAAGGCCACATACCAGCTCGGGCTGTGGGTTTAAGCAGCAGCTAGGAGGTATGAGTGGACATGGTTTCCGTAATTACTGGTCTGACCGATCTCTGTGCCCGGAATCACATTTCTGAGCCTCTCTTTGCTGGAGTGTTGTCCTACACAGCTGCAATTTAACTGAGCCTGGAAAAACATCTATTCCCCCACCACCTATTGATGTTTGTTTTCTTTTAGTATGAACCATTACACTTAGTACAAGGTAGAAGAGAGCAAAAATAAAAACAGACACATTATAAAATGCATGTGAAGTGCAAAATATTAGTTCAAAGATGAAACAAAATTTCAGCTGTGGGTTCTGCTCATTTTCCAGGACATACATGAAAAGTTTGGCACTTTTTGCAAAAAAATGGCAGAACAGGATCTTGGAGAAATACACTCAGCACAGCTTAAACTGAAGGGGAAGGTGGGAAGAGGAAGCAGCCCCCTCCAGCAGGACATTACTTAACCATATCACTTACAAATGCAGACAGTCCTGTTAAACAGGCTCAAAGCTAGTCTCCTAGTGCAGTTCACCAAAACTATAGGAATTTACCCTCAAAACTTTCCTTCTAGTACCAATGTCTCCACTTGGAGATCATAAAAAGCATCTAATAGATAAAATTAACACTTTCAAAAGCTCGCTTTAAGGCGCCCACAGGGAATCACAGAATTATGGGATGAAAGATAAAGGTCTGTCTGGGATAAGAACACATAAAGTAGTGAGAAATGCATTATAAAGTTATCATTATTTGGGCTTCTTCCCATTTGCCTTCTGAGACTCATATCTCCGAGATCTTCCCAGCTACCCTGAAAGCTACAAACCTACCAAAGGGAGAGCAGCTATTGCAATATCAAGACTCCAAGAGTTCAGAATTTAAGAGGTAAGAAGAGAAAACAAAACCAAAAGGCCACAAGCCTTTAAGAGCTGCAAACATCATGGAGATCATCATTTCCCATCATTACCAGGGAGGGCTACAGCATCTAAAAAACCCGATGCACAGACCGTAAGGGCACATAAACCATTCTTAGGGCACAGACCAACCACTAAATGACAGGGGTTAGGATAAAGACTTCCTCTAAGGACTGGCTAGCCCACAGTTGTTCTGTATCAAGATGCAACTGTCAGCTGGCTCCTGTCCCTTAAAATTACTTCCATCTGCCTTCACCCAAACTGATAGCCAAGCTTCTGGCATAAACAAAATCCTCATAACCAAACATCCCCTCTCTCTCCACACCCCACCATGCATTCCCTGCTGGAAAGAGCAGTTTCCATGCTGCTCTATGGCTCTGCAGGCAAGCTTCAACAGTCCTGCCTCATTTTTCTGCAGCATGGAAGGTGGGGCAGTTGCCACCCAACATCATCTTTGTTCCTGTTATAGGGGGAGAAGTTAGAGGATGGCTCCTCCCTGGGTCCTACCAGCTTCACTAAGAGACAAAGGACATGCCCCACACCAAAACATCCAGCAAAGCTAGCCAGCACCTGGGAAAGTCCCAGGCATTTTCCATCTAGGAGCTGCTTCCATCCCATCTGTTGCTGTCCCCTCAGAAAGGGCAGCTTTGCCCCCCGAGACCTCCCAATACACAGCAAGGACACTTGCTGTGTGTTTTGAAGCACTCAGCAGCCAGATTCAGAACAAGAACAGAACCTGTTTTGCTCTGGGATGGTAATCCTGGAGTGCTGGACTTGACATGTACAGGGCTGAATTACACAGTGATACTCTGCTTCAATGCACTGCGAGGATGCTTCTCAAAAGACTGGATTAGAGTTGCTATATTTTGCAACTGAGTTGTCACCAAAAAAAATTAGGAAGAACCATTTTCAACAGCTACTCCTTTTGATAAAGTATTCAAAAAATAAACACTTTCCTACTCCACTTACCAGACAGATCATGGGCTGCCCTGCATAAATGGAACAGTGTAACACAGAGGGACATGACCACCTCTATCAGTTGCAGCTACAATTTGTATCCCAGTGCTCATGAACTGGTTTGTAGATCATCCATCTGCCATTCCTTCTGCAGCAGACTCTGCAGTATTTGACCTACAGCAAGCCAAGGCAGATACAACCACTTTTACAAAGGCAGATGTACTTAGCTTCAGCATGTGAAAGTCAAGACTGTATTTTCAGGCCAACATACCAAGCCAAAATAGAAAAAAGCCACCTTCTTTCAAAGCTAGATCATAAATGCTCTTCCATCACTATGAAGACCTTCTCATGGATCTCACTCCCTTCTCACAGAGCAGCTGAAGCACAGACCAGTGGCCTGACTCCACAAAAAGCAAGTTTCAGAGCTGGGAGCACAGCTATGTCTCAGCCCAGTGCCCCATCCACAGCTACACTGCCTCCTCCAAATAGTCTGCTGGAACCTAGTAAAGCAGCATATAAAAAAATCCTGCAGTAATCCTGTTTTTGCAGCTTTTTTTTGTTACTGTACGCTCCAGTTGCTGTTGGAAAGAGATTACTGATGCAGGCTCTAGGTCCATTTAACAATTCAACTAATAATTGTATTTCATTTCTCAGACTATTAGCATGTAATGGAGCAGGAGCAGCAGCAGCCTGGGCTCCTGCTGTCTGGGAAGAGGGATAGTTTGTGCCAAGGGGTCAGCACATCACCTTGGGTCAGCTGGTCCCTCCAAATCCCAGAGCACATCTTCCTGGGAGCAGGAATCTCCCCCCTACTCTGCTCTCAGCAGGAACTGGAGCCTCCAGTTGCTTTTCAAAAGATGAAGAAAAAAGTATCAACATGTTTCCCAGTCCTTTCTCCCCTTCTGTTTTTCCCCTTTTGTAGTTCTCCCAAATAACAGAAAGACACTTAAGTGAGGTGTGCACACACATAAAACAAGTTAATTAAAGGTCTCAGCCTAAATCAGTGAAACCAGCATGCCTTAAGCAATGATTTATGCAGCTCACCACACTGCACTGCCAGACTTTCTCCTTCCAAGCAGTCCTTAATCCCCATACCAACATTTAGCTGCTTGCTGAGGAGCCGCTTCCAAAACTCAAGCTCTTTGGGGATTTTATTCTCAGGACATGAAGCATCCTAGAGTTCCTCCTGACCTTACGAGCTGAAGCACCTGCAGAAGGCTGCAGAGCTGAGCAGGAACCAGCAAATGGATGAACATCTGCTCAGACCAGAGATGAACAGGAGAGCATGGAAGAGATGAGCTCTCCAATCCCATTTATACCAGTGAAGTGCCTCATTTTTGAGGTACCAAAGTTTCTACTGATGCAGGTTTAAAACTGAAATTCCTTCCCACTAAAATCTATTCTGATTTCACTTCATCCAGCCATCATCTTCTCTTGCAAGATTTTCTCAACTTACTTGAAGGAACAGGGCAAAGAGGGGAGGGTTGGGAAAGTGCAAAACATTTCTCAGAGCTACACAACTGTGTTTATCCACAGTTATCCACACTCAGATTCCGATTTGCAGCAATTACTGTACCCAAGCATCTGTTGTGCACACTGGAGCGGACTGATGGCTGCTCTGAAGACCTGAAGGTCAGTCACTGCCAGGGTGAGCATCACTTCTGCCTGGGACAGGCTCCGCGTAGCAGAGGTGACATGGACAACAAGGACAAGAGAGGTGGGTGAGCTGTGCACAAATAACAAGGACCCTCTCCCTCTGCACTCTCCAGCCCTGGGGAGGAGCTGCTGCAGACTTGCAGAGGTCTTTTCTCCTGCACAGGCTGAGCCAGGCCTGGGTGCTGGGCAGCAGGCAGGGAGATTCAACTCGGAGTAGGGGGGAGGTCTGGAGCTCAGCCAAATCCTGCTCAGCCCATCAAGGGGTGAGCTCTTTCCCCTCTTCCACAAGACCTAGCGGATTCCTGGAGATGCAAACCCAGCTGCTTCTCACCAGATGGGGAAGCAGCAAACCAGGGCTCTCCCCACACACTTATCCCCACTTTCCCACTTCATCTCCAGGATGAGCAGTGTGGGCAGCACACCCCTGTTTTCTGCCTGCCCGCAATACAATCCACCTTTGCTGGGACACAGCCACTTAAAGCACTGGGTCAAGGAGGGGACATGGTGACAGCAAAACCCCAAGCAGTGTAACACAGTGGTTTAGTACTCTCTGGCTAAAGGAAGCCATGTAAGCAGTTATGTACAGAAAGCTGCTCCAGCACTCACCCAGTTTTTATCTAGTTATAGGATATATTTTTTTCCTTTCCCTAAAAGGATTAAAACAACAAAGAGGGAGCACAAATGGAGATGTGGGAAGACTGCTGCGGCATTAGGGAGATGAGAAACCAGGGGCTCCTGTCTTTGATGTTTTGATGATCATGTCATTGCAATTACTATGTTGAGGGCTCTGCTGTATCACTGGTAAATAAATCATCCAAGGAAATTAACTGTGCAGGGAGCTTGCACCACAAGTCACGGCAGGTAAAAATGATAACAGAGAAGTCAAAGCATTTCAAACAGGAAAAGCAAAATAACATATTTCAAATCATTTCTCTAACAAATACAACATCTGGGTAGGTGCCTGAACAGAGGGGATAATGGAGACTTTAGATTCATCTACTGTTCTTTGGGAGATGAAGCCATCGATTAATCATGTGTACTCTACTGGAAATACAAAGAGGATGAAGAATTCAAGAATTTGTCTGCTACATGGATGAGTCTGGCACTTGGTTTTCTGGAGATACTCTTTCTGATATAGTATTAAAGACTACACAATACACTTGTTTTCTTTCTTCATCACAAAAAAGTTGGCTCTATTCCCTCTCCCCTCCAATCACAATAAATGAGGTGATCCACAATACATCATGATTACACAGAATTTCATACCCCACTGTTTCACAGACTGATCCAAAGTAAAACGCCATCCCAAGTACTTAATGATGATCAGTTTGATACAAGTTCCCTACTATGGCTGACACTCATTTTGCAGGTGAGTAAGCAGATCCATACAAAGATTAAGACTTTTGCCCAAGACCACATAGCAAGTACACGTTGGGGCTAGAAGCAGCCAGGGCTTGCACCTACCCTACTCAGCCACTGTACCCAACAGAAAACACCCCGAAGCCCATCGAGCAAAGCAAGCATAGGAAACACCACTGGCACAGGCAGCACATGGGAGTGGATGGAATGGAGCTGGGGGTAAGGTGCTGCTGACCTATGGACCTTTGGCCATTCTTGGATCTGCAGTGTTATCTTCCCTCTCCCTGTGGCCTTCTGCTCTCATTCAGTCTCAGCCAAGCCTAATTTCCTCTTAGCTGCTTGCCCTAAGCACCACCTCATCCCTCCCTCCATGTGCTCCCAGCCCACATGGCTCCAGAAATGCTTTCCAAATGCCTGCTTTGCAATTCAGAACATCCTTAAACTCCTCCATCAGCTCAGTATTTGCCTGTAATCCCCTTTGGATCTAAAGTGTTTATACAGTATTACTTGCAAGATTTAACTTGAAGATGATTAATTCGGTTCTGTGACTTTTGGCTTCATTTTGATTTCAAGGCAGCAACAGAAAGCCTTGTTTTCAGTATCTTATGGACTTTGCCTTGAATCGAAGCACTGTCAAATTTGACAAACAGGTTTACAGCCCTGAAGACGACTCAGCTTTTTTTTCTCTAAATACAAACTAGTTCCACTTTTATCCACCCCCTCTTTGTTTAAACCCACCTAGCATGGGTGGGAACACAAATTCTATGATCACATTCATAATAGCTGCATCATGTTTATTTTAGATCAAAATCCAGCCCATTCCACTTGCAAGTATTTAAAGCCCAGAGCTGGAGTAGGAGAGCAAATTAAAAATGAGAACAGCAGCAAAAGCAATGGCACCCACCAACATGAGCAAGCACAGCACCTGCCACCACTCTGCAGCCTGCATGCCCTGGGGTACGGGGAATGCAAAGGAAGATCTTTGGCAGAGCATTGCACCCCATGGTGCAGGATTAGTGCAGCAGCAGCAGGGCCAGCTTTTGAAAAGGCCAATACAGATGCTGCAGCTCATTACTGGGAAGAGCCAGCACACTGTGGCCAACACAGTGCTGCTCCTATTCATGGTAACAGAGCTGCCACAAAGGGATGACACACATCCCAGCCCAGTGCACACACAACATATATGACACCATTTAATACCTCTGTTGGGTGGAAGAGTAAAGGGACAATATATATAGATTCATGCCTCTACTTTGAGCAGAAGTTTTACCACTTGCATGTCGATACCCAGAGCATCCTCCTCGCTTCCAGTGATTTCAGAGCAGCTGAACCATAGCTGGGGGCAGATTTGTCCCCTCCTGGCTCAGGCAATAGCTACCAGGCTCTGCTCACACTGGTAATTAAAATTCATGCTTTGAGGCATAAAGTAGTGTTACAAGATGGGGTCATGAACACATGTTATCCCATGGGCAGGGTCAGCAGGTATCCTTCCTAAGCTGAGTTACTGACACCAGCCACCATCTAACCTGGAACCACAGATGTTCTCCTGGTTCCCAGTTATCCACATTGCTTAAAGAATAACCAACTAGATCCTTAGCTGATAGCAGTCATTAGGAGAGCATTAAGTTATTGGAGCTTCTCATTCACACCATCTGGTGCTCTAACCCATGCTACCAAATACACAGGCTTCTCCAGAGCCACATAGGCAAAGAACCCACACAATTTTGAGTTTAGGGACCAGGCTTAGCCCAGGCTACTGCAAATGTGGCATTACTTCAGTTGCAAAAAGGACCTGCTTTAATCCAAGGAGTATCATCTCCTCAGCATTTTATTAACTAAGCAAGCATCAGTAAATAATTTCAATCTTGACTACTAAGTAAAAGTGATAAATTCCAGCAGAAGCCAACTACAGCTGTGCAGAAGGTTTTCCTCAGTTTTTCTGGGGAAAGTGGTTTTGTCTCTCAAAACCCTGGATTTCCTCCCTTTATATTCCCAATACAACAAAGCAGGAACAACACTAACAGGAGGCTGTTCCAGTTTTGCCTGGTAACTCAGGTGTTCCCGTGCTCTCAAGCAGTTAACTCCCTTTCTGCAAGTTTTAGTCAAAGACCACAAAAGCATTGCTATTTACTGGCTGAGACTGTTCACAACATAGAAGAGAAACAGTTCCTTCTCACTTGAGTTTTGTTAATTGAATATCATTCCAGCTATCCTTTTCAGTCTTCAACAGTATCAACGAAAGCAACAGTGCTCCAATTTTGAAAGCAGCCTTCAGCTGCTTGCAGGCTGAAGCACAGATCACTGCATCTGCTGCAGCCCCAACCTTCACCACTCCTCTGCTACTGTTTCACATTAAAACTTACACTTAAATGCAATCTAAAAGATCTCAAGCTGCCTCTCAGCAAGACCACATCTAACATCATCTCTTCCCTGCAAGAAGCGTGTTTACAACTGCTGCACCTTTGAGCACCTCTAATTTCTCAGACTGATGCAGCACCAGCCAGAGTAGCGAGTCTTCCCACCCACATGACCCCACATAATAGAGTGCTCCTAAAAAGTAATTTATCCTCAGAACAGAGTCAAGAAAGCCTTTCCTGGCAGAAGCCTTATTGCATTCATAGTCAACACCAGTTACATTTTTATAGCAATAAAAAAACATGATTTCATCTTACTAAGAGATCACAGATTGCTTTACAAACACCGATGGATCCTCACAGACCAAACTCCAAGTAAATAATGATCTTTTCAAGAGTCTAAAAGGGTAAAATATACCCGACACAGGAAAAGTGAGGGCATTTAATATTACTGTACACTCCTATCCCACTAGAAGCAATGTTGAAAGTGATGGGTAGGAAGTTGCCCATGGATTTCTCCAGTCCTTAGCCCAAGATGCAGCACGCAAGGCAATTGCCTTGCAGCTTTACAGGGTGACCACATTGCACTAGATCTGCATAACACCAAGAGTATTACAGCACACCTTTAGTCCTGTGCAGTTGCCAGCCAGGGCTTGAGGACCAGCACACAAAGCGGCCCAGCTGCAAAACACATTAAAAGCTCCAAGACCCTGGGAATGGCCTTGATCAGTCTTCCCCAAAGGGACTACTTTTGCTGCAAAAAAGGGATTCGTTATTTATAGCAGGAAATAAGGTGGCTCACTGCAGCTGAGGAAACCATTTTCACTTTAGTAGATGTCTTGATACAGTGCATTATGTAAATGATATCTACACACACAGGCTTCTATTGCCAGAGTAAGAAATTTTCCCTGTTTTTAATCAGAAACATAAAAGTTTTTTCCGTTAATTTCAACAGAATCAGGGTCTGAACTCTAAATCCTCCATGAGCTTAATGGGTGACAGCCAAGTTTGCTTCTTTCCACCTGAAGTTCTCACAGCTCTGCAGGCCACACTCCCATATCTGGCCACTTTCTGGTCCATGAACATGATTTGATTTTCAACCATTAATTCTTCACACAAACTGAGCCACTGGACAGCTAATGTCCTCAGGTTTGTGCTCCTGTACCATTTACAGTTAAGAGCCACAAATTCAGGGCACACACTGTGACAAGTGACTGTTTTGATGTAGCACTTTGTTGAATAGTTTAGAAAACTGGGCAGCTATTAACCTCTCTAGGACTCAACATGAAAGTTCAAGCTGTTTATTTTCCACTAATTCTGTAGGCACCAAGCCATGGCACTTTGCCTAGGCTAGTTCTATCGCTTCTTGTCATTAAGAGTCAGTGAGATTTTTAACACATTCTGGAGAATTCAGATCTTTCCACCAGCTTCATCGCTCAAGAGGTACAGCTTTGTACTTTTGTACACCAACTGTCCCAAAGACTGCTTGTTCCCATAGAGGTTAGTTTGTATGCCACTCCCTCCTTTTTGGGAATCCAAGACCAAACACAGTGGTTATTTAAAGGCACTGGATGGTTCCAGTCGCTTAGAAAAATAAGATCCAGAAATCAATCTGCATGTAGTCATTCTGTAATGGACAGGACAAGTTTGGGGAATTATTCCTCCTTCCCTGCAAGTAAAATACTATTTTCTAGGAAAAAGAACCTTAAAAATATTTCAGGTTGTACTTATTACAGGATTATAATTGAAAAGAAATAGATCAAACAATGTTAGTAAGTCCAGACATGTTCAAATGAGTCCAAGAAATGGTGAAGTTGGAAATGTGAAGTTCTGATCACATTGAATATAAGCCTACTAGCAACAGAGCTTTTCAGGATGCACTGTGCCGATTTCAAGGTGACCCACAAGCTGAGCTCCTCGCGCTGCATACATTAACTCCACCACGCAGAGCCCTGGCTATGTATACCAGCCACATACATACACAGCAGTTGAGTTTGTAAGAATTTGTACTGCTGGTTCAAATCTAATCCCTCTTTCTGCCAATTCCTTGGCTCCTGTTACAAAGCTGGGAAGTTGAGAGTCTGTTTAGATGTTGCCAGCTCAGACTCTTGGCTGGGTGACCAGGAGCAACCGACTGTTCCCCATAGATGCCTGACCTGATGTTGCTACACTTCTAACACCACAGCTCAATAAAGTCTTTGCAAAGGTCCTAAATAAGGGTACAGGAGGAAAAGAGAGAACGTGAAAGCAGAAATTAAACTGTAGCTTTAATTTATTGGTTTTGAATGCATGCCACAATTAGGCTAACGCAACAAACATGCATTGCAATACTATACTCCCTATGACCACAGCCTTTGGGAAGGTGATGCTGAGCTCACACCTCCATTTTCTGTCCTGAGTGGCTCCACAGGAATCAAACCAGGTTCTCTGCACAGGCATGAGATAACTGCAGGCAGGCTCTGCCTGCTGACAGAAAGGTTTTAAACATTTGCCCCAGAAAGAAATATGGCAGATGAATCCAAACCAGTTTGTTCTATTCCTTTACCAGAGGAAGGGAAGCAAGAGCTCACTCCCTGTATTGCTTCTCTGCATTACTGTCAGCAATTGCATGGTAAAAGAAAGTCCTTTTTAAAAAAAAATATCCAAATGTCTATTTTGTGAAGTTCTCATCCATCACATAGCATTCGAGATACTCAAGGGGCTCTGCTTTTGTTTACTGTGATTTAACATGGAGATTCCTCCCCCTCCCGCCACCACCTTATTTTACAGTCTTGGGTGGCATTAAGCTTTGAGGTTCAGCAGCTCCAAGGGGGGCTTCTATTTAAAACCACCTTTACTGCATAAAATTCTCCTACATGACATTTTTTAAAAATACTTTTTGGGGAAAAAAAAGTGTCAGATGAATTAATGACTTCCAAGACATGCAGATACAATGAGCAAAAAGTACAAGTCCTGCTGATTCTCCAGGTTTGACCCAGAAAAAGGCACCCTCTAAAGTTTAGGAATACAGAACATCAAATTGGAGAGGAGAAAGAAAGAATTTAAAGCAATATACTAAAAATCCACAGCTACTGGCAAAGGAGCAGGGGAAAAAGGACAGGCATGATGATGTGATCACAAAAAGATGGGAAATTCTTCATTTTAGCTTACATAGGTAACATTAAAATACACGCACACATAATTACACACAATATTTTCTCCTGGGAAACCCAAATTTATGCCTGGTCTGTACAAGAGGACAGCACAGCTGTGACAGAGAACAGGCCTGTAATTAGGTCTCTGTTGTGCCATCAACAAATATGGCATTTATGAACATACATCCCCAGAGAGGCGAATCCCACGCACACACAGTTGAAAGCTCATACATCTCCTTGTTTGCAACCTTACCTTATGTATTTCATTTGGGGTTTGATTATTAGATGCCCACAAGCACCTATTAAGTAGATAGAAGAAATCGTGGCAGAGCAAATCCCAGCTCTGCCGTTAGACAGGTCCAATAAACCGGGAACAAAGAGATCCTGCGGCAGCACACGCTAACCGTGCCCCTGCCGAGGCATGCACAGACCCAGGAGCGAGGGCTATGCCGATCCCTGCAAAAAAATGGCACCGGGACACTTGCTCCCCTCGATGGCATGCAAAACATCACATCCCTGATTTAGTGGGACCTGTGAAATAATTTACTATTGCTCTCGCTACAGGAGCAAGGTATGGACCTGTTGCCCTTAAGCAGTAGATCTTGCTATACTGATGAAATATTGTCCTTAAGTAGTAGTGAAGTAATGCGTATCTTGCTATATTGATAAAATATAAGGAGGAAGGGAGGATGGCTAAGCAGATGGTTGCTGACCTTCAAAGATAAGGGGAAGGGAAAACACACAGGCATGTGCAAGATCAGAGAAACCGGGGAAAAGGTAGTTTGGGCACAGGGAGATTGAGACCACCGACCCAACTAAGCACTGAAGCAAGTGCCCCCCACACTCCTCCTGTGCAAGCGCAGTGAATTAAGACAACACTATAGCTTTGAAGTCTAGGTGAGTAAACTGTTAACCAGTGAAGATGAGCATGCAAAGACAGGTTAATAATTATGTATTAGATATGTGTGGAAATTGTATACTCAATGCATAAATAAGGGAATAGAACCCGAGCTTGGTGTGCTTGCTTTGTGGAATTCTTCCACCTTGCACCCAGCGCTGAATAAAGCAATATCTCCTTTCTAAACCATATTTGGTTTCAGGAGCTGTATTTTCAGGTAACGGACCTGTTATCATTGCTGAAGATGCAATATCTACTGCAATGTCTTTTAAACAAGGGATGTTTAAGGGGCAGCCCAGGCAAACCAGCCAAGGCTCCTCCAAAGGGCTCTTGGGGATACAAAGCCACTCTCCAAAGGGGAAAATAAAAGCCTACCCCTTTGTAAATCAGGGCAAGAAAGTACAGCTGCCACGAGGAACTGGGGATGAGGCACCACAGCAAATGAATGTCACAGCCCATCCAAAGCAGGGCAGATGCCAGCTGTCCCCAGGAGTTGTGTAGGAGCAGGAGTGGCCAACACCTAATGCCTGTCAGCTGCTCATCCATCCGGGCCAGGAGCTCATCCCCCAAACTAGAAAACAGGGCCTGTCCTGAAATGTTATAACCCCAGTGCAGACAGCCATAGACCTCCAGAAGACAGGCTGTATGAACAAGCAAAGTACCTTTTCTACAGCTGCAGCATGCTTGTTGTTTCCTACCACAGTGACCTCCTTACCTGCCAGGGCAAAGGACCCCGATTATCAACGAACTGGAGCAGCAACAAGCTTTGTCACAACACACACATCTAGCCCTTTAATGAAAAGCCCAGCTCCAAGATTTGTCTGCTGCTTACGTTCTTGCCCTATCATCCCAACCCTTCCCTGCATCGCTGTGCTCACAGACACTGCTCCTGGGCCAAGGAGACCTCCAGGGAAGGCAAACCTGCTCTTCACATCCATTAACATGGGGAGAAGATGTGCCACAAGCATCCTCATAAAACAAAACCCTTTCGGGAAAATCAGTGACCTCACTGCCCTTCCCTGCCAGCAGCCCAAAAAATGCAAGGAGAAGTTCTTGCTCCTGCCCTTGGCAGAGACCTCCCTGGGAATATGTTGTACCTACCTGCGCTGGGTTCCCATTGCACGGCTATTAACTTTCACATTATTTAAATGCACAGCTAGACATGAAAGTATCAACTACTTTCATGTTATGTGTCTATTTTGCTCTTCCCTTTACAGTCAGTGGCAGTGCAGTGGTAGTTCAAACACTGTGATTTGGTGTTCCTTTTTTGAAAGTGACCACACTGATTTTAAATAAGGCTGGCTTGGCCTGAAACCAGCCCTACAGAGGGTGGGTTTTCCTTACTCTCAGTAATGTAGGAACCAAAACAGCTACAAGAAGACCCAGAGACCACACGGTGATGGGGAAGGTGCAGGGGGTGAAGTGGGAAAGATTAATCTGAAAATACCTTGTGACAGTTTCCAAAACTGTCTAACCCAAGGAGGGACAAGATGGCACAAGAATGAAGATTGTAAGCAACAAGAACAACAAATGGGAAGATTTCAAGCGAGCGAATCACTGCAGGAAAGCAGAAGCACAAAAGCAGCTGTATTCCCACAGCAGTACTCACCATGCCCAAGAGCATCCGCAGGAGCAGCACGCACACACCAGGATAATGTGGTCATAACTCACAGAAACATCAGCCACAGCAGTTTTCCTGCTCACTGCAATAGCTCCTTGTATAATTTAGCAAAGATAGACACTGGTCTATCGTATTTCTCCTCCCTCAAAGCAGCAACATCACTTTTTCTAGGGTTGTGCATTGTTATTTTGGAGCCGGCTTAGGTTTCTTTAACAGAGAGAGACTCCACAAGAGTGGACTCCTTAGCACTGCACAAAGTGCTACGGGTAGATACAACAGATTAAAAAGCCACCTTTGAACTATTAAAAGCCAGAAGCAAAGACAAATATATATATTATGTAGCTACCACTGCATAGCATTTCAAATTTGAAAATCCTCAGTCTTGAAAATTTGATCCTAAATTCCAACTGAATCCACCATCAGATTTGTATGAACTTTGGATTCAGCAACATTTTTATGGAAGTAGCAGCCCAGGTTCATTGGTTCAGAGCAACTCTGAAAGGCAGATAGTGAAACCTGAAACTGTTTGGAGCTAAGCAGCTCAGATGAGAGCACCTTGGCACACATCCCCACATAACAGCATCGACGTGCCTGGAAAGCCTTGAGAATTCATACTCCATTTAACACTGCCAGGCGTTTAACAATCAGCTTTCAGAAATACAGGGACATCAGAAGAAAACAGTCTCCTTACACAGGGCTGTGCAACCACCACAACCCCCTGCACGAGTGGCTAGGTTTATGGGAACTCCTGGAAAGCAGCCATGCAGTTATTCCTGCACATAGCCATGCTCCCACGTGCACCGATGCGAAGTCCCCATGGAGCAGCTGTGCATCCTCACCTCAGACACCCCAACAGTAGGTGTTTGCCTGTTAAGAGAAATTGCCTTTAATCTGAGACAGTGAAAGACTGTCAGAAAATCTGGGGCTTAATCCTGGCTCAGAGCCTACATTTATACATCCCCTTTTGGAAGGGGGGCACCAAGACCACTCAGTCTGCTATTCAGACATAGGATCGACCACAACTACAGAGCAGCACCGGCCAAGTACCTGCCTGCCAATTCAACATCAATATGGGAATTCCTCCTCCTCCATCTCCTCTGCTATTTGCATTCATTTCATGCTGCACCAATTCGTACAAACCTCCTGCTTCACTGCACTCAGATCTGGGGAGCTGCACCCATCTCACACAGCCATCCTCTCCCCATGGCCAGGTAACAGACTGCCAACACCTCCAGGAATGCCAGGATCCCTAAGCAAGCCATGGCTCGCCTGCCAGTTATTCCAGCACCTACCTCCAAGGCCACTGAACAAGGCTCACATGCCATACCTCCTGGTAACACCTCTCCTCCGGGACTTGTCATCTTCCCATTTAATTCTAAGCAAGCAGGAGAGCAGCACAGAAAGGGCAAGCTCAAATACAGTACTCTGCCTAGCGTAACGGCTATGCAAGGAATCCAGGTTTACGTGCAGAGACTGTCAAAACAAGAGGCAGAAGTAGTTTACACTGCAGAACTGTGCATGCATTTAAGAATGCACGACCAGCTTTATGTTAGCAATTTTTCTTCTTAAATGAATCTTTATAGCATACATCTTGGGGGGGTTCCTCCTCTCCGCCCAGCTGTTGTTTTAAACCAGACCCTTACTGCTCAAAACATGCTTAATCCCAAATAATGCACAACAACCAGGAGGCCCCCAGGGCTATTTCAGAAAATGGGGCCTCAAGCCATTTTTGCAGACAGGCAGCTGTTCTCTGGACTGATATCCCAAACAAGCACCTCTGCACTCATGCAGAAGAGTTCCCCTTAGCTGCTCCTCTGCATGTACCATTTTCATCCTACTTGCGTACACAGAGAGGAACCAAATTGGGAAGGCAAGAATACCCTAGCAGGGGTATTGCCTAGTTTGTTTTTTCAATATTTCTGCGAGCCAACTAGGATTTTGTTTGCTAAGCAATGACAGTGTTTAAATGGTGCTGATTAAAACCATTCAATCAAGACATCATGCCTTTAGAAATACTGGTTATGTTTAATTCATGCTACAGCTTCTTTTTTCCCTTCCCTGAATTCAGCAATTCAGACCACGTTCCTCCAGCAAGCCAAACACACATACGATAGAATTCTTGCACTTCCAAAGCATAAGGACATGACAATATTTGGCCTTTCCAGAGCAAGGTCTGGAACTTGCCTTTAAATTTTGTACAAAGTTTTCAGCACCTTCACAGTGGCCAGGCTGAAAGGGCATTTAACATGAGAAGCAAACAAATATTTCATGGTACACCAATACAGCAGCACAGAGCTCACTAAAACATAAGCATTACAAACTTGCTAAGCCTCCCAGGCAATTGCACCAAGTTAAACGTACTTGTTGCCTCTCATTCAGATAACCCCCTGTAGTTTTATTATCTAGGAAGAGAAGTACCTTGCTTTGGGACAGCAATTTCTTGGGAAGCAAAGTGTCTCTCACTAGTTCTACCCCACAGGTAAAGCCACCCAGAACCATTCTCGGGGCATGGACAATACAGAGGGACACTCACTTTGGGGCCCCAACCCTCCCTGCCTTTGCTCTTCCAAACTTGCCCTCAAACAACCCTACACCTCCTGTTTTATGCGAACTATCAGATTATATGCATGAAAGCTCCCTCCCCAGGGAGGTGGTGGAGTCACCATCCCTGGAAGTGTTCAAAAAATGGGTAGACGTGGCACTTTGGGACATGGTTAGTGGGCATGGTGGTGTTGGGTTGATGGTTGGACTGATGATCTTTGAGATCCTTTCCAACCTTAATGATTCCTAGTTTTTACTTTCATTAAAAAATAATCCAGCCACCAAGCTGGGAAACATGAAATTATTACTCTACCCTTAACTGGTTTAGTGGTGGACTTGGTAGTGTTAGGTTAATGGTTGGACTGGATGACCTTAAACGTCTTTTCCAACCTAAACGATTCTATGAAAGCTCACTATTTAGCTCCATGGTGGCAATCTGCCCGCCCCTCCTGACCAGCAGCTAACTCCACACTACTGAGGGGACACGCTTACCAATCTTCCTGAAACAAAGAGACAACTAGAGCAACCCTTGTTGAACCATGGCACAGCTCTTACTGAGGGGAAGCCCCCATTTCTAATTACTCCAGCAGCTGACAAAACAGTCTGTCAAGGCTTTTTTTTTCCAGGAACAACATGAATTTAGTCCTGAGATCAGTATTTAATTACTACTGCTTTACAATAACCTCCCATTTTCCATCACCCAACTCTACTTTTTAATAAGGAACCTGCAGCAATCCAAGACACAAGTCTAGTTTGATGACAGTTTGACTGAGCACTGTTGGAGGAAGAAAATGTGATCCTGCCATGACTGCAATTAGCAACGACAGTCTCTGCACCAAGCCATCAGTGCCATGCCAGACAAGCTTAGCACACAGCTACTTCCACTGCTCTAGGTTTGATACAGCTGTGCACACAAATAACCACCAACAGCTAGGTGACTTCCAGTGTTTCAGAAGTTGGAAGTTAAAGCAGTGAAGGCCTCAGACTGGTTCTGACTTTGGCTGGTTCCAGGAGTTTAACTGGTCAGGTAAAATATTCACAGAGTAACTGGCCTGGGGCCTGTGCAACCATGTACCTCACACCTGCACCAGAGCCTCCGACAGCTTTGAGGTGTCTCATGCAGACAGGAGGCAGAACAGCAGAACGGGAGCATTGCTAAGAGCTTTTGGAAATGTTTTGACAACAACAGTTATGAGCCACCACACTCTTGTGTTACCTCAGCTTTAACAAGTTTCTCCAAGTCAGCTCCCTCCCTTCAGCCCACAGCAAACGTTAAAGCTTTTTTTCCCCCTTAAACCCAGTATTCACTCCAGGCTAGGAGCTAATTTATGGCAATTCATTAGGATACTCTAATTCAGGCAACAACAATTAATGGTGTAACTTTCTGAAATGAGTTCTTCACAAAAATACTACCCCACCCTTGCAAAAAGTTAATTAAGGATTCTTTTACCTGCTCTCAGAAGATCACAGGGCAGATGCTGTCAGACAGGTTTGCTTTCTGTTATTACCAATTTCAGTAGCAATTCATCTCTCCTAATCCCATTCTGAAAATCAGGTACTCACACAGACACATATTAAAATGAAATAAAGAGGTTTATTGTAACCACCCAGGCAGCAGCATTGGTTGGGAAGGAGCTTGCAGAGAGGACAAAGACAACTGAGTACATGAGGATGACTTGCTCTTCCTAAAGTCTGGAGGACATTCTCCTGAAGCCCCCCCCCAGCCCTCCAAATATTTGCTTGAGGTTTACTTTATATGCACAGTTTCCTAGTGGAATGGTGAGCATGCAGAGCACATTCCTCTGCTAAGTATCTTCTTCAAAATTTGGGTAAATACCAGCACATTCCTGCCTAGCTCATACAAACAGTTTGGATTCTAATTGCAGGAGCAGAGTTTGAAAGAATGGCTGACTATTGTCTTCCTACCTGGTATTCACTAAAACCAAGCACACGACAACTGATTTTGTCCTCTGCTAATCAATACTGTTACACTCTCATGGTGGACACATTTATCCCAGTAAAAGACTACTCTAAACTGTATTATTTAGACAAAAAGGGTAGCTGTAACCATGCCAGGAGGTTCTAGCAGGTAAAAAAGCATTCTCTATGTAGAGAACTATGCTTTACAGTAATGAAGCCATTGCTAATGTTATGTTACTGTCATTAGTACTGAGAATTTACTGGTGGTAAATTTGAATTTAAATTAATTTTTCTTCCTGTCTTGCCCCATCCTCCCCTTGGACATGGGTGTCACAACTGCAGAGAAATTGCTTGCTTGAAATAATTGCACACTGAAGTGGCAAATATAAAACTTTCAAAACCTTCTGCACTTGAGAAGAGCACAAAGCACCATTGATAAACACCTCTGAATCCTTCCTCCCACCAGAGTATGGTGCCACACCTTACCCAACACCTTTGTTAGGCACAATGCCAGATCATCACAATGTAGCACAGAAAAACCATTTCAAGCAAAAAACTATCACAATAAAACAGAAGACAACTGAGACAGTTACACATGGACACAGTTACTTCTACAAATATATTTCTTACAGCACAGGCCACTCACTAGGAGTGAGATGCCAATGCTGAGGAACTGCATAAAGTCAAAGAGAGTCCACCCCCTTGGATCCCATCAGTGTCTGCTCCAAACTTAACCTGCTTTGAAGCCACAGGTCCGCCTCAAACACTCCATTAGCTTTTCAAACCAACTTTCTGGGGCCTGGCAGGGATTTTTATCTGAAGAGTTCCCTAACACAGAGCAAGCCCAAAGCAGGCTTGTACCTGCTTTCTCAGCTTTCTGTGCTATCACGCCTTCTTACACTATATTGAAGAGTTCTCCTGCCTTCAGGTTTGCACCCAAACATCCATCATGGTGTTTCTTTGCGCTGCCCTGTGCAAGCCCCCTCTTTGATGGTTTTTTGCAGGCCTGGCAGGTGCTATGAAGAGCCACCCTCCCCTCAGAATTGTAGCCCTCAATCATTTACTCTAGGAGTTACCACACCAGTTACAAGAACCAGCTCACATAGGAGACCACTAAAACAAGGAAGTACTTCAAGGAGATCTTTCCAACGCCTCAAAATGAAAAACACACAGATTTTTCTTTGGTTTTAGCTTTCCATGATCTTTTTCCCTATGCGCAAGCATCTTTCACATTTTTTATTCTTCCACATAGAATTAACCTCTGAACTTAAAGTCACAAGCCTCAGGACAGTCTCTCACATTCCACAAATGAAGGCATCGGTCACAAACATGCAGAATTTCTCAGGATAATGAAGCCAGTTAAGATGAGCTAACTCTACGTGAGCCTCTCCTTTTTTTTGAGGGGCAGGCAACACTAAACCAACACGATAACCAGAACCATGACTGACCCCAGGGCCTCCAGATCTCAGAGGGGGTATGGCATGAGTTGCATGGGTCCAGGCAAGGTCTGCGCAAGAGCCAGTGATATCAGGGCCTGAATGCAATGTGCAGCCTTAAAATAAGAGTCTCTCCAGCCTGAGGTGACAGACATTGCTGCCAAAAGCTACTCTTACACCTGTCTTAGCCCCAGAGGAAGAAAGCAGGCTACACACAGATGTTATGATTCATCCACTACAGACTTCCTAGTCAGACACCACCTCTTCCTCCCAAACCTTTTATTCTTTTCCAGAAGCATGAGATCAGCTGCTTTGGGCAGAGCACTACCTAGAGCATTATCCAACATCTTTTTCTGTACAACAGGAGTTTCCACTCCTACCTGCCTCAGGAGGCAGAGCCTCCCTGAACCCCCTTCCCCAGACCTGGGAGAGTCCCTGGGGCTTGATGGCTCCAGGGTACAGGATTGGGAAGTGCTGGGAGGAAGAGCTGGAGATAGCATCAAGCAGAGATCCCCCTCCTCTCCATCCAGTATTCACGCCCATGCTCCTGCAGCAAACCCCCAACACCTCCAGAGGCCCAGCACTACCATGACACTGTACCCAGAATGGTGCTTTTACTCAGACAAGTTCTGCAGAGGAAGACAACGGGCACAAATGATAAACTCCCAGCAAAATCCATTTCAACCACAGTATGATCTTGGCATCCTGGTGAAGCATCACTGACAGCCCTTTAGTACAACATACAGCACACATACGGTATATTTATACCTGCATGCCATGCTGTCATCTGTGAAGCTCACAGGAAACAAAAATCCCATTTTTGCCCTATTCTCTCCAGTTTGTTGTGTAAAATAATCTACTTGTCTTAGTAGGGTGAACAGGCTGCTGCAGGAACATGCCAGCAGCACAGCCAAGGGTGCCACCAGGAGACACTGTGTTAGGTCCACCAGTATGTTCTTCTAAATGGAAAGGACTGAGTTTATACCTGTGGCTCTACCTCCTCCTCCCAATTTCAAGGAAGCACATTAAGACTCCTCCTGTGAGAAACAAACCAGGCTCTTCATTTTTTGCAAATAGCTTCATTCACCATTTCCTCATCACACCTGACAGTTCTGTACAGCATCACTTTGCAGCCGGAGGCTACAAAACCACACATGGGAAAGCTCGTACCTAAAATCCAGGTGTGTGAGGGCCAGGTCCTACTGCATCGCAGCTGGAGAGGTGTGGAAGGCTGCACAACTAGGCTAGAAGATACTCTCTGGCCTTCCTCTTCCCCCAGTAACCTACTACCTCCCTACTGCGCACTGAAGGCACTTAACAGCTCCACCACTGAGTAAAGTGTGCCCACTGTTGTTTAAGATTAGCTGTTACAACACAGGCCAGCACACCTAAGTGTTAGTCAGGGACTCTGAGTAGTTTGTAGTAAGATTTAAAAGGGTAGATTGCAACTTAAAAGTTACCAGCACACTAAAAAGGAAAACAACATTAAATGCAATTTCTGGCCCCTCAAAGCAGAGGTTTCAGCCTGCAACTACTGCTCCTTCATAACACACATCTCCAAAAGACTCATCATAAGGAGCTGCACCATTAAACTCAGCCCCACATTGCAGCCTCCCACCCTGCCACCTGCCCCGCGCAGCCAGCATCCCTCCCTGCAGTTCCCACAGTTCAGGTCTCAGCTGAGGCAGACCCCTTCTCCCAGGCCTATTTCATGCTTTTTACACATGTAAGGAAAAGGAATGACACAACATCTTTCTTTACCGAGACAAAGAAACAGCCACAGAAGCAGTAAACACATTCCCCCACCCTGCCTTCAGCAGGACTGCACACACAGCATAGCAATGCTCTTGGAGTACAAATCCCAGATTAAGTTTCCAATCCCAGATTAAGTTTCCATTTACCTGGACTCACTGGGTGAAACTTTCTAAGGATAAAGTGCCAGGCAGTTCATCCCCTGCTGCGTCTCCACGCTTGCTGCTCCCCACCACATTCACTGAACACCACTTCCCTTTGTTTCTCCTCTGGCTGCCCCTTCCAGCTCAGTCCCACCCATGGCTAGCTGTTCTTTTTTCTTCACATTTTATTTTAGGAGGACAGGAACTTCAGAACACCACTAAGTATGTAAAAACAAAGCCAAACAAGTACAAGTTTGCAGAGGAAGTGCCAGACACACAGTCTGCCACACAGCACAACCCGCCACCCTGTACTTAAACAGCAGAGCCGGAGACAACAACTGTTAAAGCAAACTGGGAGTCTTATTCCTGGTGCCACTAAAATCCTACGCAGCTATGTTTTAGTCAAGAGCAAAGATGACACACTCAAATGTATGTGAATAAACACACCGCATCTCAGCGGCGGCACAGCCCAGGCTCCATTCAAGTAATATGGGGGAGTTTGAAGTAGGGGCAGGGATTTCTCTCACAGGGAGATGAGAGGTGCAGCTTGCCCTGACAAGCACATGATGCTGTGACAGGATGTAACTTCGGAAAGATGAGATGTTGATGCACTGCTAACAACCCTGTCTGCCATTAAGCAACAAAGCTAGTTGTGCTGCATTGAAAAAAATTCAGGCTGAGAATGAGGGGGTTAAAATCACTCTGCTAACACCAGCTCCCCAAGGCTCAAAGTGGAGGAAACAAAGTTAGCAGCCAAATTAACTCACAGTAGCAAGATACCTTCAATGTACTCCAAAATAGGGTTAAAGACAGAACTTACTTTAGCCTGGCTGAATAGTTTTTCCTAAAGATTTTTTCAAATACCTTTGTTATGAAACTTGTTTGTTTAATGATAGAGATCTATCTGATATGCCAGGCACTGCAGCAGGACCTTTTCCTTTTTTCCTTCCAGGTTTCTTCTTCCTCCGGTTTGATTTTTCACCTGCAGATCTACATTACACACATGCACACTGAAGACCCTTCTCCTACCTTCTAAACCCACCACGTTGCCACATGGCTTTGACCCACATCCCCCGGAGTGGGCAATCAAGCAATCCCCATCCCTAAAGATCATTAAAACAAGTAGTGTAGCGCCTCACAATAAATCTTCCTGCAAGTCCATAGTACTGAAGCAGTGGTCACTAATATTTTTTCAAGATGAGCAAGGCCTGCAAGGGAAAATTAGGATCTATCATACCAGTAACCCCCAGTACCCATACATAACCCTTCTTCCCTCCCCACACCTGCCGTGAGGCCAATCTTGAGAAAGCCCATGGCTTTCCTCTTCTTCCCCCAATGATAATCAATTCATCTAAGTGACAAACTTAGGAATCCTCGACACTAGTGTGTTTATCAGGTTCACACTATTGCCTAGAACAACAGCTGTACAAGCCAAGTTTGCTGGTGTGCCCTGGATGTCCCAAGCTCACTCAGGCACATGTACTTACTAGATTTCAACCTCACTTTACCTTCTGTTTCACAGAAACCTGTCATTAGATGACTTCTCTCATTTCCAGCAGATACTCACATCCAACCCTTAGAGTGATTTACTCGTAAGCGCAACGAAGGCTAAAACATGGAAAGGGATTTGTGCTGTTGCCAAGAGAGGCAGACTCACAGGGTCAGCCTTAGGAAATACTGACAGATAAGCACATAGCCGCTTGTTCCATGCCAGATAATGCATCAGCCTTGAGGCTGCTGAACAGACACCTCCTGGATCTTCCTATTTCTGCCTCCCATGTAAGTGAAATCAGGTGGGGCTGGAGAAGTGATTAGGAAAGGCTACTTCTCCAAACTTTCTCCTCTGCACAAGAGCACAGACTTAAATCATATAGAGATGCAACTGATTTTCAAGACAATTGAGACAACAGCAAAGTTAAAAAAATTTCAGTTACCTAGATGAAAAAAATATTCATTTTGGAAGACAGGATGAACCAAGTCCAGGCATTCAGAATCTCCAATACATTAGCTACACAATATATACACATCTCTCCATCCCACTAACAAGGATGCTTAAAATAAATGTCAATTCTAATATTTTAGCAACTAAAATACATTCTACCAACTCTCTGCTAAGCTTTTTTGACACTGGAGGAAGAACAAGTTATTTGAAACACTGATTCTATTTTATTGTAAAATTGAGTAATACTGTACAGGTTAGAAAGACTCCTACTGCAGCACATCCTTTCACATTTCCCACGTTTCACCTTTCTGCTCCATATGCAGCTATCGTATGTGGTGCAGTCATTTTCCTGAAAGAGTATTATTAATATTTTGGTCATTTAAAATTTGCTTTTAGCCAGGCCCTGCTCTCAGGCAGCATTCCTGCAAAGACATTTCCATTGTATTATGCACAAGAAGAAACTCAGTGTCAGAGTTAAATATGCTTAAATTGCTCTATCTGCAATCCGGATGGGTTTGTAGTTTGTTTTCTATACTAGGAATAGAAGTCTAAACTAAAAAAAACAGTAAGAAGAAAATGTCATAGGAAAGTAAGAAGGAGATCCGCAAATCATTAGATAACTGCAGCTATCTGTGCACTGGGGACTGTTTGGAGATGCTTCCCAAGCTCCAGACACATTTTCCATCACTATTGCCTCCAGGGACGAACAGCATGACAGACCATGTCAGGGGTTAATGTTACCACCCCCCCCCCCCCCTTTTTTTTTTTAAATCTTTTGAGATTTAAAGGTTTATACCTTTTATAAGAACTGCTTTCTTTTTCTGGTTTGATTCAGTCCCAGCTCTCCGGCACAATAGCTACTGAACATGTGTACATCTGCTTTCCATAACGCCCAAGCAGGACTGTTAAGACGGATGCAGTAACCATGTGCATGTAACCTATGCATTTAGCACTGCAATGCCTCTAGAGGTATTATGTCACATAAAATACATCGATATCCTATGATCTCAGCCCGAGGCTAGATTACGGAAGGCAGCCACCTTTTGTGCAGTGCCCAGCCCAGTCCAGAACAATGCCTCTGCCTAGCAGCTCTCCTCCTCTTCCTCCTGTTTTTTCTAGACTCCTGTCCCCCTTACCAACCTGGCTTTGCTTCCTGCTCTAAAGCAACCCTACATCTTTTTACTACACCTATCACCACCCTCCACCTCTCCCTTACATGAGCCTTAAACCAAAGCAGCAAGCACACCAAGCATAGCCCTGTGAAGCTACTCCGCAAGGTCTGACTGCAAAGCAACAGCCTCTGCTGGGTTCCTGGGGCCAGGGCAGGCTGACTCAAGTGAAAACACTCTCCAAAATATCCACCGATTATTTTTACTACTGTCAGACTTGTTTCTAGACTAAAGTAGTCTATGCCCCAAGATACTTCTAAGGACTTGGAGGGAAAGAAGGAAAAGGATACACAACTTCTGCTGATTCTTAATTCTTGATTTAACCTACTAGTTAAAAATAACTGAAATATTCCAGAAGTCTGTTTCCTAAGCTTATGCTTCATTTCAAGGTGGGGGGAATCAGCTGGATCATTTATGAATAAAGCTGGAACACCTGGGAACTGGTATTTCAGTAAAACTCTGCAATTCCACATCTCTAAAAGTGCATAAATACAGTATTCCAAGGAGATACTTAATTAAAAGTCCAGCAAAATTCTGGCCTTAGATTCCTATTAACATCAAGAGGGTCAAGATTTCATCATCAATTTTGCATCTTTTGTCATCTGATTTTCTATAAGATTTTTCAAGATTGAAAGCCTTGAAAATAATCTTTCTTGGAAAGTTTTTGGGAGAGAATAATTCTCTGAAATCTTTTATTAACACCATACAGCAAGAATAACCAAGAACGTGCAGAAAAACATGTCTGTATTTTTGCTTTGTTTCTGCTTTCAAGTAAAAAGGGATTGTTTTCAATGCAACACAAGGTAAATGGATTTGTTTCTAAAACCATCTCTCCCCTACACTGGGATCTGAAAAAAAAATAAAGGATTAATTGTATGAAAGAGATTTGTATATGGGGAGATTAACCAGCCTATGGAACTCTCTTTCAAAGGAACTAAAGATAGCTCAGACATTAGCATGAGAAAAACTGTAGGGCTACTTTTTTTTTAACACCTATTAGAAAGGGGGTTAGATACCCATCTCCCACTGGGAAGGCATGGCCACACAGCAGAGCATGACCAAGCTGTGATAATTCAGACTGATCACTGCTGATCAGTAACTGCAACAACTGATCACCTGCGTGCTCCAAGACCAACAAGCAGTGGCTGAAACAATTCTTTTGGCTCAGTAACTAGACCGTACGATCTCAAAACATACATCATAGAGGGTGTGAAAAAAAATTCAGCGTTGAACTAGAGGAGCATAGTAGTGATCAATCCTGTCCTGGCAGAGGAATGAGAGGACCCAGGTGGATTGTGGCTTCGTACATTTGAGTTCCGGGGCATCCTGGCAAACACTCTTGGAGAAGAGTTTTTATAATAGTTAAACTGACAGATAACAAACAAGATAACCCCAGTAGAACTGCATTTCTTCTCCCCCTTCAGCATCCCCCCTTCCTTTGCACTCAAGTTTTGACAACTGCTGAAAATCTGAAGCTCTTGTCAGCTCTACATACAGCTGGCCTACTAGGAGTTTAGTCTCAAAACAAAGAGGCCATCGCATAAAAGTATATCCTTTCCCGACTTCACCCTGTAAACAGACTACACCAAAAACAAAGGACTAAAATTACAGTTTGCATGTATTCAATGTGCAGTCTATGTTTTCCAAAAATTACTACAGTTCTGAAGGAACTACATTTTGATGGTTTGTTGTGTTGCTTTAAATAGCAAAAGAAAACAAAAATCCCTTCTTCCTATAACCTATACCATTTAACCATGGAACTGTTAACCATTGCTGAAAGCACTGATGCATTATGACTGGGGGCAAGAGGAAGGCTTAATGCTTTGAAATGACTGCAACCAAACAATAGCAGCTTCACCTGTGGCTTTTCACCATTACATCAGATGCAAACTGCTTAGCCTGTTACAAACTAGATATACATGCTCTAAGCCAGCCAAGGAATTGTTCCTACAACTAAACATTGTCATACAATACTGCTGGTGACGTACACAAGATAGGGACGTAGCTCATTTATCAATGATGCCCAGCGACCTACTTACTGCACCCGGCTCTTGACTTAATCATATTCTCAGCAAATAGTTTTAAGTATTGACCAATCTTGCAGCTTATGGCATGCGCTGTTTTATCTGAAGCCTGATTACAAATGCAGAGGTGCCAACCCCAAGCCTCCCATCAGTTGGTCCTCCCTGTGACGACGTAATCATCTAAAAACCTTGATCTTTATCTTGCATGCGGTTGTGCATGCTCTACAGCCATCCTCAGCTGCTCAGAAACCCTTAAATCAAAATACAGCTGCTTTATGAAAACTGTTGTCTGCAGGCAACTCTCCACATTCACTCCTCAATCAATTTCCATGTTAAGCACAAAAACTGTTTCACTGTGGTACTCCAGCTAGGGGAAAAAGCAGGGCATGAGTCAAAACCTAGTATTAGCCCCTTAGAATTTGCTATTTTATTTTTTAGGTTTTGGTATATAATCTGTGAGGAAAAGTCTGAAATGTGATTTCACCACAAAGGTCTCATAGCAAATGAGCACAGGAAGAGCTGTAACTTTTATTGCCATGTAGTCTGAACACACAATGTCTTTCTGTCCCCAGGCCACTCTTGGATGGGGTGACCGAGAGCATCTCCAAAGTCAGCTCCTCTCCCAGCGTGCCACTTCTCTGGGCTGGCTGTGCCACCCAGCTCAGACCCACAGAAAGGCCGAGCCTGGTGCTGCTGACCAAGCCATGTCTGCTCCCGAGCTGAACCCAGCACAGATGGGAAGAAGCCCTGAATGACACCAGCACTGTTGAGGAACCACATGGGCTGGATCTCAGCTCCTCTCACCCTCCCATGGCACTGGTGTGTCTCCAATCACTAACTCAAATATATTCACAATAGAAATCTACACAGAAAAGACAGACCAAAAATTGGTGGCCTGGGCATCTACTTATTTATCTGAGTGTTAAGGCAGGCACTTGCAGTTAGATGAGTAAAGCCAACATCTTTAGTTAGCAATCCTCCCCCTTCAGCTTCACTAGTCCAGATTTTAAAGCTAGTCACAGGCTTATACAAAGAGTAGTGCCACCCTGTTTGGGATGCTGCCTCACAACTTTAGGACCTAGAAATCATTTTACACCGTGTTTAGCTCCTCCTCCACTGGTCTGCCTAGCTAGCCTGTACATTCCCACATCTAAATAAAAGATTTCTATTAACCCCAGGACTGTACAGCTCTGCATGACAGCCAGGGCCCACTGCTGTCCATGGATCAACGATCACCAATAGTCCATGGCACTGAGACCCAGAAGACACAGGGGTGCCAGATCCTAATTCAGAGCTACCTTACTCTGTCCAAAATGACATGTCAGCCCACCCTAGGGCTGACCAAGGTTTCCTAGCCATGTTTTCCAAATAGCCATGACTCCCCCCACCCCTTTTGCTACTCCTTATATTCATGCAACTGCTGTAACACAGCATCCCAAGGAGGGGAAAAAAGCAAACAAAAGACATTATAGCCAATTTGTATGGAAAAATCAATTAAGTTCAGACATCTCATTAACCTTCTAACCTGTTTATCCCCTGGCTTTAATTTATACTACCGCTTGCAAATGGATTTGACACACTGGCCCACCATTTCCCTGGGAAGATGCAACAGGCACAGAATCCTTGGATCCCAGTATACTCCATTCATCCAGGTCCTTCCCTTCCTCCTCCCTGCCATTCACTGGATGCTAAGAAGCACTGGAGGAAGAGAATAGGATACAGAAAATACGCGAGAGCTCTTTGAAAATTATGTAAACCCTGCCATGGGCCTCCTTTTTACCTTCCCCTGCTTTAATTACCAGAAACTAAGAGCAGACTTGTCAACACCAAGAATGCCCATCCATGGCCACATCAGCCAAGTCCCACAGTGGTGACAGAGCCACGCTCGCAGGAGTCTTTTCATGCCACAATTCACTTCTATGCATTCACAAGACTGAACCAAATAACATGCACTGAAAATAAGTTATAGGTGATGTATGGAGTTTTGTTTTTAATGTTACAGCACAAAGCCTGGGAAAGAGCCCCAACTTCATAGCTGAGACACACTCACCACCTTTACTCTGGGGAACTCTCCAGCAATTTCATCTCACTAGCCAGAAAACATCCTAGCTTCAATGAATACAAACCCAGCATCCTCACAGTAAACCACAGAAAAACGGTCACCTGCATGTTAGACCTCAGGAGTTCATTCACTCCTGTCATGGTTTCAAAATTACGGGATTCCAGGGCTTGTTAAGACACTGAAAGGTTTCTGTACAGTCCCCATCTTTTGACTAAGATGACAGGTGTATTTGATGAAAGGAAGTGCACGTTCTTAGTAAGGGTTTTGACATGTTTAATACATCAGAATTGAACTAAAAAGATCAAGTCTGACATCGCTGCACCCATGAAAGTCCAAGGAAATCAGCAAGATAAATCTCTATATAAAATACACCAAACCTTGAAATTCATGCAGTTGCAGGCAATGTAAATCTTTCCAAGGCAAGCATTGCTAACCCCTGCAGAATAAGATCTTAAAAAAGACAAGAAAAAAGGGCAGCTTCAAGAATTTTAAAAAAAAGCAGAGAACACAAGTGAAAAGATGTACATTTTTCTAAATTTATGGTCCTGCCTCCGTGTGAACCAGGCATAACTAGAGCACTGCAGTCTTTCCCAGCCTGCAGACACAGCTCTCCAGCCAGTGCCCCTGCAGCTGCTCAAAGATTTAGTTCCCAAGTTATAGCCAAGTAAAAATTGATTCAAGTCTTGACTATTTCACTGCAGCTATTGGGAATCCTGCAGCAGTTACAAGAATGAGCTCAGCTGCTCCTTTGCTTCCTATTAGGCAAAACTCTAAATAAAGGCAGAGCTTAAAGAACACAATCCCCTAAAGGAAAAACCAGGTAAGTCCCCCAGACAGCAGCTAGGCACTGCCCTCTGTTCCACCAGAGACAGGCAAACACTTTCAGATGGATCTAAGCCTGAAAACCAACAGGCTACAGAAGGTAGAGACTGGACCCTTTTGGAGACAGTATTCTAACAAGCTCCTAACCCAGCCTCTCCCTAGATCCCATCCTCTGGCCACCACAGGCACTCCAAAACTTTTTTCCAGGAACGGCATGTTCAACATTAACGGTCTTCACCTACAGTCAACAAAGCTACATTCATTTAGCTAAGGACCACCTAGTCCCATGTATAAAAAACCAAGGGAGCAGTGAGGTCAAAGGTAAAGCATTACATTATTTTACAACATATCAATGACAGGGTTAGAAAGCCCTGCTTACAAGCACGTAATGCTTAGTATAATTTAAACTGATATAGCATGGTGTATAGGCAGCCGGAAATCTCATCCTTACCATGGGGCAGGTTCTCAGTGAAGTTTATTTCGATTTAGTTCAAACCCATGCAAGGACAATTTGAGTCAAATTGAAACGTGGCTGTTATGCTCTGGAAAAAGGAGAATTTCCTCAAAATCGGTAGGTCTGGACTTAAAAACTCCATAGGGGAGAGGGAAAATGCACGTCAGGGTATCGCGTCCACAGAAGACCGGCGGCTAAGGAGGGGTAGAGGAAGAGCGAGGAGAGAGGAAACCCACCGAGAACAATACGGGGAAAGGGACTATTCTCGGCGAGAGGGAGGATGCGAGGCCGAGCCGGGAAGGCAAACAAGTGTAACAAAGGCAGAGGAAGCGCGCTGGGCTTCCTCCGTGGGGCCTTGGTCCAGCAGGGATGTATTTCTGTCCAAGCGTGCCTGTCCACAGCCCTGACGGACCCCGCGCCGTGGCTGAACACAGCGCTGCGCGGCTCCTTTCTTTACGGGGAAGGGCGAGATGACAATGCTGGTGGATGCCCTCTCGCTTGGCCCACTAAGTTCGGCTGGGAACACCCCTCGGACCCCTCAGTCCGCAACCGGCGCTCATTGTCTGAAGGCCAGCAAATATTTGTTATCGCCCGAGCCGGGAGCGGAATCGCAGCGGCGACGCTCAATTCCTCACCGCGCTGCGTGGGGAATTTCATCCTCCCCGAGCGCTTCCAGCTTTGCTTTCCTGGGCAGCCCCTTACTCCGCCAGGCACCCAACTTCACCCGAGCGGGCTGCGGGGGCGCGCAAGGCAGAGCCAAGGGTGGTGGGGGGGTGCACCCCCCGGACCCCCCCGCGGCCGCTCCCGCGTGGGCGTGGCCGCGCGTTTTCACGCTGTCACGGGGGGGGACACACGGGGGACCCCCGGCTTCGCGCCCACCGCCCCCCTCCCCCCCCACCCCGCGGGCGGGGCTGGGCGCGCCGTGCCCCCCCGCATCCCCATCCCCGCCGCCGCCCGCAGAACAATGCTGGGCTGCCCGGCCCGGCCCTTACCTTGGCGGGGGCTCGGCGGAGCGCTGCGGGCAGCCCCCGCCCGCCGAGCGCTCGGGGCTGCCGGCGGAGCCCAGCCCGCCCCGCCCGGCCCCGCCGCCGGTGCCGCCTCTCCCCTCGCATCCACCCCCGCCGCAGCTGCCGGCGCCTCTCGGCGGGGCAGGGCTTAGCGCATCGGGGCGTGAGGGGGAGCGCTGCCCCCCGAGGCGGCTGCGAGGGGCAGCTCCGCCCCCGCTCCCCCCCCCCAGCGCGGATCTGGGGGGTGAGGAGGGGGAGCAAGGGACCCGCAGCCGCTGGCAGCGGCGCAAGATGCTGCGCCCGTGGCGGTGGCTGCTGCTTACATCCCTGTGGGGTGGGCAGGGCGCGGGGGGACGCCAGCTCCCCCCAGCAAAGCCCCGCGGCTGCCCCCCTGCACGGGAGAGGGGACGCGGGCAACTTGGAGCATCCTCGGCCCCAACTTCAGCAGAAGCCGGAGCAGCGCAGGGACGCGTCCAGCCCCAAGCTCCCAACAAACAAGCGCTGGCAATTCCCTTGGGTCGGCTTCCCCAGAGCCGCTGTGGGTCCTCCCCGCCTTTGATCCGCTCCCGGCTGCAATTCACGGTACAGGCAGAAAACCGGTGTCACCTCCACTTAGGTGACACACGGAGATTCCTACAGGGCAACGGGAAGGGGGCTGGATTTGCCTAAATCCGGCTCTCTCTGCTCAGAAGGGCCCTTTGTCATCCGTGCAACGGGAAACGGAACAATAAGACGAGTTTCAAGAATACCCATGCTGGTATGTTACACATGCAGGCTTCTAATTACCATATGGAAATGGGCTGTTTAAAGTACAGTAATGAATAGCAGCCTGGCTGGTGTTTGGGGGTCATCAGATAAACTGGAGGTGCTGGCGATTGATGTTAGAAGCCAGGCTTGCCGTTTGAAATGAGCAGCACCGTAGCAAGTCCTGTGTATTCCACAAAACAAATCACTGCAGCTAAACCAGCAATTGCACTGCGAAGAAATTCACTCTAATACTTTCCCCTGAAAAAAAATGCTGTTATTTTTCCAGAAATTTCACAAATCCTTGTTAGCGCATTTAACCAAAATTAAGAGGATCACAAGATCCTCCTAGGTAAATAGGATTTTTTTCCCCCCTCTGTAGAATCCCCTCATATCAAATAATGGGTATTAGCCCCAGCTAATGCCAGGTCTTCCTGTTTATCACATCTACAGACCACAGCACCAAACTGCCTGGTGCTTTTCTTAAAGCAGAGGAATACACACAGCTTGACTCGCTTACATATTTTGCATACATCTCCCATCTACACTTGTGCGCTCAGCTGTATTGCACCATGCCATTTTAGCAATGATCTATTCATGCTCTCTTGTGGTTTGGGGACTGAGAAGTGCTCTCACATGTTTCCCATTGCCAGGAAGGTGGCAACATTTGCCTCTCCCACTCCAAGTTGCCCCAAGAGTGGTGCAAGAACTTCAGGTCATCGATTTTTGCACATCACCCTCCAAAACTTTTCTCCAGACACCCTGCATCATACAGATCCTGTCTGCCTGCTCTGCTCACAGCACCTCACAAGTTTCCTGCACAGCCACACAGAGAGCTTACCTGCTCCCTAAAAATACCAAGCACGTGATTTTAGCTACTTCCACATGTACCACTAGACCAGTGGTCTCATCCCTGCCCAATTTCCAGCTATCAGTCCCCATCCCAGTGAGCTCTGTGCTGCAGAAGATGAACAACCACTCCACAATCTCCCTAAAAAGATTGTTCCATAGCACAAGAAATGCTAATACTACCACTACCTATTATTTCAACCGTTAAGAATTCACCCTACCCTCCTTCCTGCATGTAGTACTTCGTTAGGGGAAATTACACTGACAGATATTTTGGTGTGATGTATACATCCATTTGCCTGCCACAAATAATCCTAAATCAAAGTCTAGAGACAGGGGAGTGAGCTTCCTTTGAACAGGAAAGGTCAGCCAATATTTATAGTAGCTGAAATAAACGTTCTTTATCTGTTTTATAGCTGTATTATAATAAAATCAAAAGCTTGCAGAAAATAGTGCAGATGCACCTGAACCAAGTACATGAAATGAGTGATAGCATTGCATGACAGCAAAAAAGAACTTCTGGTATGATTAATGAAGGGATGCAGGGCAAAATTCTCCAGCCAAGTAGCCTCTGCTGGCTTTACCTTTGACCCCGAGATACCAACCTACACCAGGACCCTGTTGTGGTAGGTGTCTGACAAAACCACAAGGTCTCTCGCCCTCAGGAGTAGAGAGAGCAGACGAATGAAGCACAGTGTGAGGAACCTGAAGTTGTGGTTTGCATGGGGTCTCGCAGCAAGCCATAAAGAATTTCTCCTGCTTTCCCTCAGGTTTGGTGAGAAATCCCACTTCCAGTCCATGATGGGGAGCAGAACTTAAGGTAGGACTTAGCAATAAAGTCCTTTTGCCTTCCTTGGCCAACAGCTATTTAGATAATTCAAAACTCCAGAGATTAAATGCATTGCAGCACAATTAGTCAACATACCTATTTCCTGAAGGTTTGGCAGTCTGAAACAAAACCCCTGCATTCCTAACCCTGAAACATTATTTTTTGGATATCAGCTTAAGTAAATATCTAAAGCCTATGGACATGAGGGTCAGATTGGGTTAAAGATCTCTTGGGAACAGTGGCTGAGTGTATCCTACTTCCCTTACGTGAAAGGTAGACCCCAGCACTGACCATAGCTCTTTGCAAAATCCCTTTATAGCAAAGGAGGAATATTAATGTTTAAAAAGGTACTTTGCCTCTCTTCTGAGACCTACCACTGATATTAATCTGTACAAACTGCCAGAGCTGGTATCATTTATTATTTAGGATGAACAGCGCAATGCCAGGCTAAATGCACTTCTAGGCTAACCCATTGCAGCACTCTTCTGGGAGACCCCAGTAAAGCCAAGTTGCTTATGTAGTTTGGCATTGACATATACAGATCCTAAAACGAGCATCACTTGAGTGATCATGAGGCACAGGCTAGCTGTATTTCATGTCCTCTGCACAGCAGATCTTCACCCAGGTGTGCTAGCAGCAGGTATCTAGTTTTTGAGGAGCTTTGGGGGAAGAGTTACTGTTTAGGCTGATGCCAAAAATTCTCTTTCAGGTCCTTCTGCAACTGGAAAAAAAAGATTATCACTCCAGCAGTATGCCACTTGCCATGACTGGAGGTTCCTTCCTTGCAGCCCAACTGGCAAAACAGAATATACTCTCATGCAAAGTCAGCCAGCTTAGCTCAAAATGCTTTTCTTGCTGATTTTGTCCTAAAGGTGAGACAAGCACTCATATGCTGGAGCTGTGCACCTGTGGTGGAGCACAAACCTCCAGAAGAGAATGATAGCAAACAGCTTGGAAGTGATCCATTCTCATTTTGCAAGCAAGCAGTGGAGTTTCAAATATGCGCATAAACCTTTACGGTATGGGCACACAATATGTTAGAAACAATCCAAGGTAGACTACAGTCAACTCCAAATTCCCACAGCCACCTCACATAAGCTCCAGAAATGTCACAAGCCACCTGCTGTGTTTCAAGTCGAAACCAGAATGTGCAGATTCTAAGAGCTGCTCAATCCTGACAAACAGTTTGGATGCTCCCATCTAAAATGATTTCCCAGCTATACATTTTTCATTTTTTTCCCCCCTTTCAGAACAGGTCTGCTGAGCTGAATACAAAAGTCTTTCCCATACACATTCCTTTTGTGCTTCTGCAAACTGATTTCCCATATTTCCATCATGAAGAGGACTGGAGCCTCCAGGACAGGCAAGAGCTGCTCACAGGGCAGCTGTAGCAGCTGGGTGAGGCTGACAGCCTGGTCACTCTCCGAGCACAACCCTCCTCCATAAGAAAAAGAAGTTGAAGCCCCCCCATCCTTCCTACTTCGCTCCTCCAAAATACCCTGGGGTCTGTTCCTCATCAAGACCTTTTGCAAGCAGCATCTATTTGTGTGGTTTGATGTGGCTGATGTGGTTTAAATGAAGAAGTCGAAGACGAGGGGTTGCTGGCACTTTTCTCTATCTGTTTTCAGATTCCTATTGTTGACTAGTCAACTTTCATACATTTTTAGAAACGGAAATGAGGTAAATAAAATGCATAAAGATAGAGTAAAATGATGTAATTTCCCTTAACTGCCAAAACACACAAACTGTTGTTATAAAAATACACCAGTGGAGCTGAGCCCTGAGAAACTCTTTACAAAGCCAACTTCCAGATGCCAGGATTCAAGTCTGAGGTCCAAATTCAGCAAACACATCCATACATGTTTAATCTCAGCTTTCAGTGGGGCTCCTGGAATGCCACTGGGACACCGGTGCACTCCTGATGCGAGCAGCCCATTTGCACCAGCCAATTTTACAAAGCTTGATGGGGCTGAAGTGTCTTCCTCCACCTCTGCACCATTACACAACTCCTGCTCTGTTTTCAGGTGTAGGTCCTTGTGTATTATTCAAACTTATTAACCACATTTTCCCAACTGTCTTGTTTCAAGCTGGTTCCCTTAACACCAGTTATCAAACAGAAGGCATGGGATGCATTCTGCATTGGTAACCACACGCAAGAGAAGCCTTCCCGTATCAGCAGTGCTTTTCTTACCCTTGCCTGACAAAGGGTTTTTCCTGCCTTATTTGTGGCTGAAATGAGATCTGTGACATGAAGATTCTCTAATAGATGTTGGATTATCACTGGAAATAAGGATTTTGTTGGTCTTTCAGATAACACCGTAATTCTCGGTACCGTGTCCAGTTTAAAAAGCCCCTTGTTATCGACATCAGCCAAAAGGGCTTTCAACGCACTGTTTAAAAGGTTAAAGCTACAGCATTTCTGTAACAGCACCTTGGCTTGTACACAGGGTTCAGAGGGACCTGAACTGCTTTACAAAGGAGGCTTTTCTTACTTTCCCTGGTTTGCAGGTGGCAAAACTGGGAGATGAGAAATAGCACTGTCCAGCCTTATCACATTATCAGAGAAGTAACTACAATTTAAGTCTTCTAAGTGCCAGAAAGCCAGCTTTTGGGGCTGTGCCCAGCCTCAAACAGAAGTGAAACAGATGACATTCTTGCTTTTTTATTAAATGATGTGCCCATACACAGCTTTCAAGAGTTATTTTGCCTAAACCTATGCTTTAAAGAGCTCATTGATCAAGCTCACAGGTTTAAATTGAGTTACCCCTTGCCATAAATTTAGATACATTGATGCCATTTGAAGGCACTAAGCTATATCAATACGATGTTACTTAAACACAGGAAAAAAAATAGGGTTGTTCATTATGTCCAACAGTAAATAATCTCTTAAATATTGCTGCGTGATCTTCAGTTTTCATTTAAATGTGGTTCTGTTAGCAGATATTCTTCTAAAATACTACAAAGGCAATTAGAAATGGTAATGACTGTAATCACCATTAGTCTTGATAATTTGCTCTTTCCTACATGTATGTGATGTTTGTACCCAGCATCCCACTGCCAGTTTTAGCCTCCCCATGTTAGGGAAAGACTTGGTGATAAAACCCCGCTTTTCTGTCCTTCATGCAGACTGACTTTGATGCCCCAGTTTAAGGGACTAAAATTAGATGAGTGAACCTGAGCTTTACTCGTGGCATCTCCCTACAAATCCATTCTTTGAGCTTGCAGTGATCTATTCCATCTACCTAAATCATCCATTTATACTGCAGATGAGACACTATTTCCTACACACAGGCTTGACACAATAGCTGAGCTCAGAGGCTGCAGATAAAGTCTACAGAAAGAGCTAAACAATTCTTCAAGTTTTTGGTTTCTAGGCCCTTAATTTTTCTAGTTCCTAACTAAGAGGCAGTTCTGCAGGCTAGCAGCAGGACAAGAAACACACCCCCAGGTCCTACACATGCTCTCACAGACCTTCCCCTTATCTATGCTCAATAATAACATGAGAAAACAAGCTGAGGGCATGAGTGTTACTCCTTTTATCACTAAAGCCATTCTCAGAGAAGTGATGGTTTTGCTGATAGCACAATCTACTGGGCTTTTCTTGCATTTCTCCTGCTTCATCACTCACTGATCCTATTGTTGTTTCCATGGAATTAAAGGCAGATTACAAAGCACAGAGTGGCTCATTACAGTCATTCAGTCCAACCACCCTGCACTCCACAGGCCATACTATCTCACCCAGTGATTCCTGTAGGTCTCCTAACTGCTGTTGAGCAAGAATGCATCTTTCCAGAGGACAGACTCCTATCTCTGCAGCACCATATATGCTAGAAGGGCTTCTGCTTCTGAGCATTTCTCTGCATCCCTATATATTTATATCTAATCTGAAATTGTAAAATGTTTTCACATTCCTATTCCTGATAGATTTGTGCATTCAGAATGATTTGAATATTCATTAGTTTTTAAAGACGCACTTATAAAACTACTACCCAATTGTTCCTGGAGTCATATTAGCCCCTAAAGATTCAAGTTTTGTCCCCCATATTTCAAAATGTTATCCAAACAGTTTAAAGTCTGGCCTTCTCATGCCAAGGGGACCTATAGACCTTGCCATGTATTAATAAACACTACTCTGTCTCATCAGGAGAGCCAAATGCACATTACAAATATAAGTATTAGTGGCTTCCCTTATTTTTTATAGATGGAGATAGCTGAAGATCAGAAAGGGGAACAGGTTACCAGCAAGAAAGCTACACTCCCGAGTCCCAGTCCTCCTCACAATCCCATCCTCACGCACAGACACTTTCGAGGCACTTTGAGCAAAAGACACACCAGAACTTTACCCACTTTCCTTTTCAGTCTTTGCTAAACTACATATTTTGAACTCTAGCCGAGACCCAAACATCAATCACACTCACCATGGTCACTACGGACTAACTCCAGTATATGAGGTTAATAAAATGAGGCTCTGGAGGGGCCTCTTTCATTAGCCCTGAAGCACTGGTTTGCTGGAAGCTCACTCACGGGTGCGCAGGGCCGGCTGCAAGGACAGCCGCCGCACACGTACCCCGAGTTAGCAGCTGTAGCGCCTCTGGGACACAGGGGAAAGGCTGCTTGCAAGACCCTGTTTTTAAGCTTCCCTCCTACCATAAAATAAATGCTCTTCAAACTTTACCTATTATTTTCTCTTTCTACAGAATATTTTATAACATGCCCAAGCCTGTTCTCCACCACTTTATTGTCCTGTGATTTTGTCCGCTCGCTAGGGAAGGGCTGTCAAACTTTTTTCTAATGCATCAAGAAAAGAACAGCTTTACACCTATTTCAGTTCTCCTATATCAGGGCCAGAGCTTGAGGCTACTTTGCTTCTGTCTCCGTGCACATTTGACAGCCATAAACCAGGAGCACAGCTACTCTGCTAGCTGTCAGGCATATCTTGATGGCTACATGGGGGTTTGATGTGAGGGCTTTTTGTTTTTGCCTTTCCACCAGCCAGTCTAGGAAGGCGCATTAAGATGGAAAATGGCATAACACTAGAGGCATTTAACCAGCTAAAAATACTACAAGAGGGCCAGACATAGTTGTGACAAACAGAGTCCTGCTTGTTGGATCCTGTTTATTTGATCATAAGAGCTGAAATTGCTCTGAAGGGTACATTCCAGTTTTGTTATGCTGGTGTCAAGGAGGAATAGTGACATTTAGCCCACGAGATTTGCTCTGTCTCTTCAGTAATGCAACCTAGATCAGACTCTGACCCTGAACCATCTAAAATGAACTTGCTGACCTTCCATTAGTGCTCTCAGCCTCCAGAGTGCTCTTCATGGGTACTCTGAAATGACTTCTGGTGAATGAGCCAACTATGCAATTACACTCATGGAGAGTCTTGGCCTCTCCATATATCAAGGGACAGAGCCTACAAGCATGTCCATCATGAAACTCATCTGTGATTTAAAGGAGAATGTCCTATAACTACACGAAGATAAAGCCATGTGTTAAGTGTTCTCAGAAAAGCCACAGTAAGAATGACTATGGCAAAGCTCATCATCTAAGCCACATTTTAGCAGCATGTTTACCCTATGATTCAAGTCATGTGCATAATCCACACAACATCAATGCAAAAACAGTAGTATAAAGCTCACCAAAGCCACAAGATAAGCTGAACTCCATGATGCCTCCAGACATTGCATCAACAACACATGCTCAAAACCTCACTTCTACAGCACAGCAGTAGCAAAAATAGAATCATAGAATCATCTAGGTTGGAAAAGACCTTTAAGATCATCCAGTCCAACCATTAACCTACACTACCAAGCCCACCTAAACCAATCAAGGGTAGACTAGACTAAACCATATCCTGAAGTGCCACATCTACCTGTTTTTTTGAACACTTCCAGGGATGGTGACTCCACCACCTCTCTGGGCAGCCTGTTCCAATGCTGACCGTAGGGTTTAAAGAAGAGGTTAGAAAAGTAGCTGCTGTGGAAAAATTTGGTATAGTCGATCTTACCTTTGGCAAAGAGACCATCAGGGAGCAGAGAGAGACAGCAGATCCTTAAGGGACATGGAGCAGAGCATGGCACTCCAGTAGAGCAGGGCTCAGCCCTTTGGCATCTGAGCAAGGCAGACCCAGAGCTGGTGATCAGCTTCAGGTAGGACTCCAGATCATGAAGCAAATTCATGGAGGAGGCAGGTCCACAGTTAAGCAGGGAATTCAGTCTCTCTGGTGGGGTCCACAGCCAGGCATGGCTGAGCTGGAGACCAGCACTGCTCCAGCATTGCTCAGGTAAGAGCCTGAGAGACCCCAGCTGAGTTTAAATAGGTTCATGGGAGTGGGTGGAGGCACCACGTGAGGCTGGTCAGGGCCATTAAGGCTAATTAGTGCCCTCGGGGCCCTGTCAGAGACCCTTTCAAAGCAATTCTGGACAAGTTCATATAGTGATTTTAAAGCTTGTTCCACCGTCAGAATAGACTCTGCACTTTCTGAAAATATTAATCTCCATTACGTGATAGTGTAGGCATCTCCACTTCCAGAAGGTTTAAGGAATAGGTCAGAAAAGTGTGTGGCAGGGAGGTTTTAGATAATACAGAAGGCATCTGTGTATGAGAAAGGTGGAGGGACAGTAGGCTGCATCAGGAAAAAAACTTAAAGCCAGCTATGATTTTTAACATCTGGCTTCAGGGCAGCGTAACTGCTTCGCAGAGATGGGAGGCATTGCAATGAGACTCCTTGAACTAGAGTATGCCTCCTTCTCTTCTCTTCTTGCAATTGAGAATAGAGTTTAGAACCAGAAGAAAGGTTTTGGGTATTTTCTGGGCCCTGCAGGTTAGCACAGAAAGCTGGATTCGATAGATTTTTATATCTAGAAGAGGAGCAGCATTTACATCTGTTTATATGCTATATATACTGTATATATACAGTATAAACAAACAAAATCTCTGATTAGACCACAATATGATGGGGCTTCCAGAATCATCCACAAGCGCCTCCCTCATTAAAACTCAAGTTACCTGGGCTCCTACACATGATTTTGAAAATCCCACCCTGCTCATATAGAAAAGACTATCTGCTCTCAGTAGAAAAACTCATCTGTGAAGGCACTGAAAGTATACAGCGTCTCACAGCAGCAAGCCTTTAATTACCACATGGTAATCAACCGCAGTGATTAAATTGTCATCAGGTCCTTGCGGGTTTCCCTCCAACCTCCTTTATCTGTACCAAACTAGTAGGGAACCTAGATCAAAAGAATAAAAGTGAGGTGGCAACCGACTGCCCTTCATTTCAGGGGTACGGCTGTATAAAAGGGTATTAAATCAGCTTTATCTCTTAGGTATACTTAACATGTTACAGCTTAGAAGATGACGATTTCATGGGAAAGGATTAGAACAGTTTGGGTCGTTTTTAATGAATGCCATCTTAGACCTACATTTTCTGCTTTCTTAAACTGTAAAGGGTTCCCAGTTCCAGTGTTCTTCACATGTAGCCATTTATTCAAATTGCTGACTATACCTTGCAACCTGTATGCCACTTTACTACTTTTTTTCCATTAATAATCGTACACTTTCCAGACACGGAAATTGTTGTATCTTAATCTTAACTGCAAGTTGATTTGTATTCACCAAAGCATGCAGATAATCCACAAGAGCCTATGCTTCAAAATTGCTGCTAAAGTCAGTGCAGCCAATGCAGATGGCTATACAGCAAGGATAATCTCCACGTGGGTTTCATCCATTGCTGCAACAACCCAGCTCCAGAGCATCCACTCCCATAGGAATCAGGAGGGCCCAGGAGGTGGAAAGAGACATGAATAAATAAATAAATAAACAAACAAACACAATAAATTGGATACCCAGCCTGCCAGCAGATTAAGTCAAGAAGCAGTATTAAGTTGTTTGGGTTCCCATTTAAAAATAAATAAACCAAATCTCCCAGACAATCTGCTTAATGTCTGATTGACATTAAGCACATAAGTAGTGATTTAACCTTATGGGGTAGATTTCCTCCTATGATACAGAGGTCGTGTTGTACTTTGAAGATGACAAGTGAATTTTTGAATTCCCTGGCCTACCATCGGCCAGCGATGTATTTGCTGGAAGGTGAGGGTGCTCCTTGGTTTTCTACTTCAGATGCTCCTGGAGCATTCTGATAGGGGCCAGCAGTGTAGAAACAATGCTGTCAAATGGCACAATGGAGCTGTAAATAATTGCACGCAGGGAAAAGGTTGCCTCATTTAAGGCAGTGTGCAAAGATTTAATGTGGGACATATTCAGCCGGTCATTCAGCGTTTTCCATTCCTGGGAGCCATTCTTCACACGTCCTTGAATTGCACATCCTCGCCGGCTCCACGAATGCCAGCAGAACCCAACATGCAAAACAGTCAAGTGCCACAACAGCCACCGAGCTTTGCTGCATCGTATTTTATTGCGTTGATTTATCTCTCCATTTCTTACAGACTTATTGAGTTTAAATTGCCTTGCACAGTCGAGCTTCCCCAGCCGCTTGCCATATTCTGCCAGAGGTGATTTTTCACTTTGCATTCAGATGTCAGCGCACATCCTCTGCATCTGCGCCTGCCTGGCCTTAACCCCTAGGGTCCTGGGGGCTGCCTACTCCCAAATTCCTTCCAGGCCCAGGCATCTTTTCCGCCATCCACTTGCCATGCCATTCAAGATTAACACAAGTAGTACCCTTTCCTCATTGGTTTTGCCCTCTTTCCTCTCCCGTCCCTCCTGAAATGAGTAAGTACTGAACCCGAAGTGGAAAGTTTGAAATTATTATTATGGCCTTCAAGCATTTTGTTTCCTGGGGCACAATTTTCTAATTTTGTGACAGAAGGGGTTTTTTCATTGCTGTTGACAGCTCTATCCACAAAATCAAGCTGCCTCAAATATATTGTTCAGTAACGTTTTCCTTTGTCAACAGCTGATAGTCCACAACGGCAATGTAAAGAGATCAGCCCAATCCGTTAACTTATTTAAATCATCTTTGATACTGACGCTCAGCTGGCCAGGCACCCTCAATACCTGCTATGACAACTGCCAGGATGGTTACGCCATCCAGACCGTCTTCCCAGCTGGCACCGACACCGATCCCGTGGCAGCGGGCTGGATCTAGTGGCACAGCTCCATTAAAAGCATCGGAGTTACGCCACCTTACAGCAGAGGAGCATCTCCCTCTCTCTCCCACATCTCCTTGGAAAGCATTCCTGCAGGAACCCAGGTATGGCCACAGTTGTGCTGCTGTCTCTCTTCTCCTCCACACAGCAGTTTCTCAAGGCGATTTAGGAGCCCTCCTACTCTCACCGTCCCTCAAGCTTTGTTAATGTCATTTAAACACCCTTCCACTTCTGGCCTGCTTTCCTGGCTCAACTGCCACTTTCCATCTTATCTTAAAACCTTTTTTCTTTTTTTTTAATTTATTTATATTATATATAAATATTTATATAAATATTAAAAAATATATATTTATATTTATATTCTTTATTTTATTCCCTCACTCTCTCCTTCTGTAAAGCTGCAGTGAGGTGGCTCCCTGTCTCCCTTCTCAATTTGCTCTGCAGATAGTAAAGATGTTTTTATGTCCTCACGTTCATTGCCAAGGAACATCTCCGCTTCATTGCCAGGTTACTTCCTGCAGCCTCCCCCGTCGCCCTGCTGCAGGCATGCTTAGGCTGCTTGTGAACCAGCTCCTGAGAGGCCGTAGCTTATAACACAGCACTTTGGGGTAAGTCAGGAGCATTTGGGGTGTCTCAAAAGCGATGATTTAGGAGCTGACTAGAAGCACTTCTGCCCCTTGTGCCGCACAGAGAAGCGGGATGCTGGGGTGCGCTGTCATTCTCATCCCAGGGAGCCCTGAAAATCCTACCTATGCCGTTTCCCATGGAGCAGGGATTACCCCTGCAATTCCCAGCACTCCAAACATCACAAGATTGGATCACTGAGTTTCTAAACCTCACACAGTCTGTAAATGACAACTAAACACTCCAGCCTACACACATGAGGATGCATTAAATGACACAGTGCACGGAGCTGCGGGGAGCACTCGTGCTAGAAACACGGCGTAGCTGCTTTGCTTTAGGAAGCAGGGAAGGGAAATCTGGGGAGAGGGCAAAGGAAAAGCTGATGTAAAAGCAGACATTTTAGGCCTCACAGAAACAGAAGTCTTATTCATAAAAGAAAGAACCATTTAGGACCAGAACTGCCTAATCTGGAGAAGGGCAGAAGTGTACGTAACTACAGCACCACACTGGTTTCCTACCGAAGAACCCCAGGCAGTGCTAGCCCCAATGGCTTTTTCAGCAAGGACACTAGTTAGCCATCAAATCTTGGGTTCTTTAATGCAAAGCACCTATTTTAAGTCCTTGAAAATCTTCTTTTGCCTATCTCATTCCAGTTTTTCCTCTCTGAGATTCAATGGCCCAACTCTGCCAAGCTGGAGAGTGCAACAGGGAGCAGAGGTGCAGGAGCTGCGGTGGCAGCCGTGCGCAGCCCCAGACCTCTCCAGCCACCGGCACCAGCTGTCCATCACCGCAAGCACCAGAGCATCTGCTGGTGGGCGAGGCAGCGAATGCTTACATGGCCACAAACCCCACCTCCTGGTGGCATTTCTGTATCAATGACAGAAGGAGAAGGGGCTAAGCAATGCAAAAAAATCCCATTGCCATGAATATTCATGTGAATTTTTAAGCATGCTTGGTGTGCGTTTGCATGTCCTTTGTGTTCGCTTCTGGTTGAATGCGCCAGCAAATGAGTTTCTGAGGAACACAGGAGAAAGTATACCCTCTGTTGGGAACTTCGGATTTGTTGTTGTTATTTAGTGCTTGTGTCACCATTGCACCTAGGAGTTATATCCATGAGCTGAAGGAGCTAGGTGCTACAGACACAACCTCTGCTCCGAGGAGCTTGCGTGCTAATGTGAGAGAGGAGAAGCCACTGAGGAACCCCATGGAAAAGGACAGACTGCACTGGCAGTGCTGCTCAGAGCGATCACCGTGTTCATACCATACAGATGGCAGGCAAGGAGGGATTGGGCAGATGACCATGCAGCTTGGGAGAAAGCAGAAAGATGCTGGTTCAGAAGCAAAGCCGGTGATGATGGCTGCTTTCATAGAATCATAGAATCATAGAATTGTTTAGGTTGGAAAAGACCTTTAAGATCATCCAGTCCAACCATTAACCTACACTACCAAGTCTACTCTAAGCCAATCAAGGGTAGACTAGACTAAACCATATCCCAAAGTGCCACATCTACCTGTTTTTTGAACACTTCCAGGGATGGTGACTCCACCACCTCTCTGGGCAGCCTGTTCCAATTCTTGCCCACCCTTTCCGTAAAGAAATTTTTCCTAATTTCCAACCTAAACCTCCCCTGGCGCAGCTTAAGCCCATTTCCTCTCGTCCTAAGCCCATTTCCTCTCGTCCTTTCAGAGCTGATGGAGCTGGCGTTAACTTTGGGATGCTGAATGAGAGGTAGTGGTTGGGGCTGGGGCTGCGTCATCAGACCGCTTGCAACAGAGCCTGGAGGTGTGTTCAGCCGGCAGAGCACAGCTCTGTTCCTGCAATCTCTGCATCCTGTCAGAAGGGCTCGAAATTTGAATTTCAAATGTCAAATATCTACAGTGACTCGGTCACCAGGAAATTACCAAGCGAGAAACATTTGTGAAAATCATTTGGTAATGTTTTAACAATCACTGTAACATTTGGGTAAGAACTCAACCTGTTCTCAGGCAATTTGCAGGTGGAAAGGAATGAATAAATTATTCCCTGCGATTTTTTTTGCCCAGGCTATTTCACAGCTGTTTAGCTGAAATTCCAAACCACTTATTTTTGTTTAACATCCTAACAAAAGAAATATGATTCTGACTTAATGCAGCTAGGAAATGTGTCCTGTGATGAACCTCTTTTATTGAAAATTATGCGACGTGTCTTCAGTTGTGGAGTCTTCGGTGAATTAAGAACTTTTGCTTCCCTGTAACTACAAACGTCAGGAGGAGAATTTACCCTGGATGTTGCATTTCTAAGCTTAGCAAACCAGGGATTAATTTCTTTTTTGCAACAAAAAACCCTTCTTTCTGTAAAAATTCAATTATTTACATTGTCTTGAAGGCAGCAAAGCAACAACAAAGAGCAGGACACCAACCGAGGCAAGTGTGGAAATTTCCATCATAGAGACAGGTTCCCTTAGATGGCCGAGGACATGATTTGTGGCTGGCTGAAAAAAATACGTTGAGAGGCATCACGAAAGCTCTTGACTTGCATGCTTCAGGAGCTGAAGTTGCCCCTTTCTCCCCCCTTTTCTCCCCACCCTCCCTCTCCACTGTACTTCATACGTGTTTAATTTCAAAGGTCCTCCGGGGTCTGGCCTCTGGCACCGTGACTAAAATGAAATGTTCTGGCTGGGAGCTGAGGAGGGGGAGATGGGAGGGACGGGGAACAAAGCCCGTGGGCTGTGCTGCCGGCAAGAGGCTCCCAGGCTGTCACAGCTCCAGCATGACCGACTGCAGACAGCTAATTAACAGTAGACACAAATAATTAACATCTGTGAAGCCAGACAGCTTTGCCTGGGGACCTCGAAGAAGCAAACCCGCAGCCGAGCGGCGCGGTCCGTGGGTGCGGGACAAATGCTCATTTCAAAGTGTCTTAGAGGGCAAAGTTGTTCCTACCAGGGCGCTTGTGATGGGCATCACCAGTAAATGCCGGTGTGATTTTTTTAGCATGGGTTTGTAGACACCAGAGCTGTTACAGATGGCACGAACCAGTGCTACCCTCTTCATTTCTTTCTGTTAGGTCACCTTAAAAGTTTAGGAGGCAGAAATTCCTTTCCCATTGCAAATGGTGAGTGGGTTTTGCTTGTGGCAAAGAGTGACTGGGGGAGAAACCTGTGACTGCTCCCCAAAAGCCAGGCATGGGTTATCAGTGGCCACCTCAGCATATTGGTGACCTCTCCCTTCTGCACACCCGACTGCCTCAGCAGATGGGGCCTTCACCGCTTACAACTTTTATGGCGTAATGCTTCAGCGAGAAATTTAAATAAATGACGGCCCTGTAACACAGAGAATGTTTAGTTTTGATGTTAGATAACGTGAAGTTATGTCCTTAAAGCTTTATTCATCAAAATGGATACACACTCTGTCACTGGGAGGGCAGCCGGCAGACATGAAAGGTCAGAGATGTGGATTCAGCACTCCGTTAAAAACTGCTCATCCCCAAATCTGAGCGTGGGGGGCATGTTTTTCCCCTCACTCTCCCGTAAGCAGAACAGGACTGCGACGAAGCCGAATTTGCCGCCTGCTCACGCCTGGCACAACTCACAAGGATGTATCGCTGGAGCAACGTACCCAGAGCTGAACAAACCAAGAGCCTCCTCGTAGTGAGTTCCTGGCCTGGGCTGGCGGAGCTGCTGCTGGAAGGCGAGGGGAGGCACCAGGCACGGGCTCAGTACGGAGCCTCCTCAAAGACGAACAGTCTGCAAATCCACAGCTTCGCCTTGCAAACTTGCATTTGCGAAGAAACAGAGCCGGCTTCTCAGTGTAGACGTTTCAGCTACGGAAGGGAATGCTACAAAAGGGAATGCTACCTTTAAAATTCCCTCGGGATCGACTAAAAATGCACAGTCTTCCTCCAGAAGCGTTTTTCCTTCATATATTCATTGATGTAATAGCCAGGGGCAGCCACAGCTCGGGATGTGACTAGACATGCAAACTGCAAAACGTACAACCGGGGCTGCTGAGCCCCGCCAGAGCCAGCGGGGCTGATAAATAAGACCCCTAAATCATAACTCCACAGTAGCGCTACTGAAGTACAAATTGCTCTTTGCATGCTCCATGATCGTATAATGCAGAAAAGTTCATTTTCATTAGTTTGCAAATAGCTTAGAAGACTAGACAAATAGATATGCTTTTCCCTCGCATACTGAATACTTGGAATATTTGCATATTTAGGTAATGACAATATTTTTTTAGGCTGAAGCTTTGCTTGTGGTCATAAATCCGCAATGCACTTCAAGGCTTTATTGTCCCCCCAAATGTGATGTGCTTCGGTTTTTCCAAGTTATGAGCACGCATCTGCAATTCATTAAGCAACCCGACCAATACATTTTCTATTTCATAGTCACTATCTTTGTATGACCTTTCTGGTCTGATGACTCAAACATATTTAATAAATTATTAACGGGGATTACATTATTGAGAGAGGAGCTGTGTAATTAGTTCAGAGAGTGCTCAGAATTGGGGTTATTGGGATCTGCCGAAATCGGAAAAGGAAAATTGTCAGGAAAACTCCACAGGAGGAAGGGAAAGAGCACAGAAAGTTTAAACCCACCATATTTTCAGATAAAAAATGAGTCTCAAATGGTTGCCGTTCATAACTCTTTCTGTGGATTTTAGCTGTCAGATGCTTTAAGGACATGAACCTCCATCTCTCTCTGGCTCTGTGTGGGAAATACAAGATTTGAGAGGGAACTGGGTCTTTCCCGGCCACTGAGGTGCAGCTGGGAGCGTGGCCAGCAAAAGGCAGAGTGGAACATCATTTTAAATTTTAACGCTTACTGTATTCCTCCATGCTGACTAATTTGTTCATGGTTTTCTAGCGATGTCTAGAGGCGAGTCATGGACTCTTGGCTCTCAGCTGGGTGCTGCGAAGATGCTCCATGTCCATGGGTGCAGAGGTTCGTGTATGGCAGATGGACTAGCAGGTGGGGCTGAAGGACACGTACCCCAGTTTGGGATTAGCTGGTCCAGAATGAACCTGCTCCTTCTGCACTGGTGTCTTCAGTTTCAGAGCTATCTCAGTAGTGCTGGTTTTCTATACTGCATTTTTCAGATGCTTTTCCTTGTCCAGCCTAAGAGTAAAAGGGTTTGCTTGGCCCATGCTGCTTTAGTTTTGTCTAAATCTAACCAGTGAGCTGTAATTCTTAAAGTAATAAACATTATTAGTGTTCTGATAAATGATAGCAGTGTAGCAGAAAAAGGTGTCCATTCTAATTCATAGAAGGTCTCAGCTTCAATCATATCTTATTACTTTCAGAGTATTCGATCTTCATCTCAGATCATTCAGTGGCAGTTTAATCAATACATCAAAACCGTGCACAATTCCTTCTGCTTACTGAATAGCTTGCCTCTGAAGTGGTTTCTGGGATGTATTCTGGAATCAGGCAAATAATTAAATCAAAGACTTAGTGATAGAAATACTCCTGAAACAACCTCATTATTTTCCTTATGAATTATCTACATTACCCAGCCTCAGTTTGTACATGACACTGAAGTTTAAATAATCTTTCAAATCCTTTCCAGACATTAATTCTGAGAGCACCGCTGAGGCCCAGGTGAGAATTACAGCTATTTCTCAGAGCAGGGAACCAGAGCAGAGCCAGGGGTTAGCATTGCCCAGCTTGGTCACTGTTTTTTCGTTTCGCTGTTTTGAGACTGTAGAATCTTACCTGAAATTCAGGTTTTAGCTCTTTTCTTGTTCAGTATCTTAAATCAAGGGACTATTTTGAAAAAGAGGACCTTAAAAACATGTCTAAATCCCAACTCTAAGGTGCTAATGTCCCTTTTCCTTTCATATCAAAGCAACATAACGCTTCCTCCTCTCCCAGCACTATTCAGGAATGTTGTCTCAAATCCTAATTTCTTCACATCAGAGACAAAACTCAAAAAATTAGTTTCTCTGTCTTCTTCACTTTTTTTCTTGCCCATTTCTATTTTAATATTCTGCTTATTTTAATCAAAACAAATGTAATCAATCATGGGAAATAGTTATGTGTGATGAAAAACTTTTTTTCTCATTTATTCTCCCTTCAGATATCATAGTGTATTGTCCTGGTACGATCTCCTTGTAGCTGTGTTGAGAAGCCACCAGGAGCAGACTTCGCTACGTAACGAAGAAGACCCGGTTACAGGCTGCACCGAATGGTGTTCGGGTGGCAGGTGCCTTCGTGCAGTATCACCCAAAGCCCGTTACCCCACATCTTCCCTCCAGATACAAATATGATGGGATACGCATGCAATTGCAGTCATCGGGAGCACTTAACCTTGTGTGAATTGGATGTGTGGTAAAATAAGCCTGATCCGATTTGCTTGGTGAATTTAAAAGCGTTGCTCAGTGCCGGATGATCCGAGCTTCCACAAGCACTCCGTTAGACAGCCAGCAGAAAGGTCCCTTCGCTTCCCAGAGCAACCCTCGCCACGATAATGGCTCATTTAGATTATATATGCCCGTAAGAACCACGTTCTGATAGAGTGATTTAATAATGAAAAAAAGTCAAAGTAGCGGCTCATCAAGGAAGTGATATGTCACTATGAGTTATGTGGCACCTCCATACCTGTCTCAGGAACACATCCTTCGACATGCTGTGAATCACTTACACAACGGAGATCCATCCTACGGTTTAAACCAGGGGTGAACAAGCAACGTATATTAGTCTTTCACTAGAACTTCATGAAACTGTCACTGACTTAATGAAATTGTCATCTCTCCACTGACTTCAAAGAGAGATGGGCTGGGGCCAGCCGTCAAGTTACCATCAAATTACAATAATCCCGTTCTTCTTCTTACCAGATTTCCTCTTGTGTTTTTAAAGGCGGTGGAGAACACAAGCACCTGAGTTCTTCTGAGATCAGGTCACTCGCTTGAAGTGAATTTTCTTCTGCACTTCATGCATTTTTCTTTTCATCCTCAAGGAAGAGGCCAACAGAGAGCATTGGCTTTTTAATTTTTTTTTTTTTTTTGCAATTTGTTACATTTTTTTCCATATCAGATTATGCATCATAAGAAAGCTTAGCAATAAGCCTAACACGTGATACACAGGTTGACCTCTAGCTGTGACGGCATGTGCTATGTTATAATTGTTTTCTGATCTGACATATTACATATAGTAGGACGTTGCCCATCTCAGAAGGCACTGACATTGCTATAATGTGCTTAAATTGTTTTATGAGAATGACAAGGCTCCTGGGGCAGGAGGGGTTGCTGTTGGGATGTTTGGTGCTCTGTTTTTGACAACAGAGTAGGAAAAAAGGCATGTGTTAGCCTGTTGCCCTGGGTTCCTTCACTGCAAACGATCCTCTCAGGCTGCATCAGATGATACAGGTGTGGCAGTGGTGGTGATGGGAACCTGTGGTGGCAGCTGCATGTTTTGCAGGGACCAGCTTTGCCTTCTCAGAATGTTCTGGTTCAGAAGCTGGAGCTAAGTTGGTAAAAGTGTTCTGTCAAAACTGGATATTTTACTAAAACCGAAAGAACTTCTTCCTTTGGCAGAAAATTAAGGGCTTTTAAAATAAAACTCAGACCCTCCTCCCCAGTAATTACACCAAAAGTCAAAGTCTTTGATTCCAAAACACAGCGATATGCCTGATGTAGCCTGAGAGCCTCACGGCTTCACTCTCCTGTGAACTGCGTTTGCTCAGCAGGCTTCCTGTAGCTGGATTTTCGCGTCAGCTCCATCTTGTTTTAGTTAAAATTGTTTTCACTTTTAATTTCAAAACACCATTTCCCACTGGCCTCCACTTTCTCCAAGGAAAGCCTGTGGACTCCTTCCCCATGCTTGCTCTTTCTTGACAGTGGGATACCATTAATCCACATATCCAAACATTGCATCCCTCATCCTTCAGCCTCAAAAGGATGCTTTAAGCAGGATATTTTATTCTCTGGTTTGTAAAGTCCATCCTGGGGTCAAATCACGAGCTGCCTCTACGTGGCAGAGTGTGTTGGATGCCAAGATCAAACCCATCATATGGGCTTGAGAAAGAAAGTGGCAGCAGCAAACGCGAATGACCTGGCTGTGCATCTCGCACCCTGCACGGCTTTCAGCAGGACCGGAGTTGTCAGCGTTTTGCATTTTTCTTGAGAAGCAGACTAAATGCATCCATACATGCAGCAAACCTCACCGGTGGCACTGCTCAGCACCTGCTGAGAGCAGAGGAGTAACCAGTGGGAAGAAAATGCCATTTTGGGGTTTACAAGATTATTTTTAACCTTGTCGGATGAAACCAACAAAATAGAAAGGATTATAAAGAAGATCTGTAGAGCTGAGATTCATAACCCATCAGATTATGTATGACCAATCCATTTTGGCTATGCATTATTCATCACTACTATATTATTCTCGCTTTCTGGCTTTTGGGCAAGTCCTCCATATAAAATGCCAGCATAGAAGAGTATTTTTTTTTCCTGGGCTTTGCTGTGGGGAGAGAAAATGGTATCATTTGATGGGATCCTGCATAATAAGGCAACACAGATGAAAAATGATCAAGCTTGTCACGGTGGAGTCAGCGCATTGCTTTTTAGATGAAAACCAATTGAGTAGTTAATTTTAAAGTAAATTGCCCTTGTTTCTCACAGTAAGGCATTTTGACATTTGTGTTGACACTTTCCTGATTAAATGTGAATATTTTGGTGCATTTGAGGGTAAGCCAAGCCAGGTGTTTCAAGGGCCATATAGATCTAATTTCTATTAAGGCAGACGGTCCGTTCTCCTCCGGGCATCAGAATGGATGAAATCCATTATTTTTTTTGTAGAGTAAGCCTCCATTACAAGCAGGAGCTCACGATGTTGCCAGTGGCGGTATGTAATGTGCATCACAGGTACCAAGTAAAAAGGTTATCTGCTTCAACTGTAATCTTTTTATTCCACAAAAGCAGATCCTTGAGCACTTTGTGGGGATTTTCAAGCCTCCCCTTTGGTTGGAGAGAGGGAGGGAGGGAGCTCCCTGAGGAGCACGGGGATACGGGGATATGGCTCCTCTCTGCCCTGGGCAGCACTGGGGGGATTCTCCAAGCGGAGAATCCAAATAGAAGGAGAAATGCAGTAAATGGGAAAGGGTAGTACTAGGTTTGAGGGTGGTAGGAGGTTTTCCATTGAAAGGTGAACTTTGATTGATAATTCCCCACACTGATAATCCTCAGAGTGGTGTGGATTGAGGAGAACTGGCCATTCGCAAGCTGCAGAGATGCTTGGGTCTGCTTCATTTTCACGTGGGTCTGAGCACAGGTGGGTGCTCCAGCGACTGCACAGCAAAAGCATAGGTGCAAGCTCTGTTATCTCCAATGCCGTGGCCCAAAACCATCATCTGGTGAAACTGCCTAGCTTTGTGAGCACCTTTTAGTGGAAACCACCTTGCTTTTTTATTTCAAAATGTAAAAACAACTGAAATATTAAGTCCATTCGCTCAAGATGCCAGGAAATATCTGTCCAACTTTTTATTCCTACTCAAGCCAACAGGATTCCTTGCAAATGCAGCACAAATATGTACAAGCGATAATTGTGACTCATGTTGGGCCTCTGGTTTATCCACTTCCCTGGACTGCTGCATCCCATATGGGAATGAGAAAGGAAATGAAATGCTATTCCTCTTTTGGGGAAGGGAAACTGAGGCATAAAGGTATCAAGTCCATGATCTTCTCTGTCTGTGGCCAAGCTAAAGCCTTCAGGGTGCAAAATTTGAACCCCATGCACAGTCAGCCTCCCACTCTCTCTGCCTCTCAGAATAATTTGGAAAGTTGAAACAATTGGACAAGGCTGTTTGTTACCGTTGCTAGCAGCCAGTTGCTACAGGAGAGTTCAGTATTCCCCTGCTCTGCCAGGGGGGATCTTTTCCTGTGCCTGAGGGATGCATAAAGGATTTGACTTTCCAGGCACAGTTTTGTGCTTAAAATATCTCCTTGCACAGATTAAAGTACTTATTTCTGATTTAGCAAAGACCCCTTGAAACGCTGGATGGAACACAACATGGTTTTCATTCAGCTTCATGTGCCGAGCTTAATTAGGGAAGAATTAGAGGTTCGCCTGATGGGAATTTGAGCTGACTCAAAGGTTCAGTTTCCCTCTTGCGCTGATGGCTGGTGGACGCTCCGAGCCCGTCCTGGTCAGTTAGGTTATAAACATGAAACCCGTGAAATAGTGGGGGCGAAAATAGCATCAAACACAGCTGTAGAATTAGACGGTTCTTATTTTGCGATATTGAGGGGCAGAGGCTCCATTCATTAGGGCTCAACTTTCTCACTCCCTGTGTAACCTGGGAGCAGCAGGGTTCACGTGAAAGCCATACCTGTGAGCCAGAGCTGCTCAGCCTGCCCGGAGCCGTATGGGCTGGCCTGGGGCTGCCGAGCATGCAGCTTGGGGAAAGTAAATAGACATTAATATAGCATATGTATAAAAAAAAAAAATGTAGAAGGATGAGTATTTTTTACTTAAAATGTCTTTGAAAAATACTTCTGTAATCAAGAGACATTCCCAGCTGACCTTTATGCCCTTACTTCAAGGCAGTCACACTTTGAACTATGCCAGGAGCTCTTCTACTTTCATATCAGACTATTAAAAACCACCCTCAAAAATTTATGTGAGGGAGGAATAAATGATTTATGACTTTTTTTTTTTTTTTAAGTTTAGCTGCTTCTTGCTCTGTGAAATTTGTCAGCCCTTTTTAAGGACTTTATCAACCCTCCAGATTCCATTAGAGTTTTTCGTGTGAAATATAAACCCCCAAATCTTGGAATACACAAAATGACTGGGTGTGTTTTATACCCTAGGAAAGAAATGTGAAGATTATAACACTTCAGGGTGAGTAAGTAATGTAGTTGTCCACCCTGAATTTCTAGATCCTTCATGAATGAGGCCGCTCATTCTCTCTTGTGTGGCTGCTTTATTGATAGCATCCTGTTCTGGCAAAAGGCAGAAAGAAATGTTGCTGAAGAAAATGAGTATGTACCTTTGATGCTAAAGTGAAGGAAGCTCTTACTGTGGTTAAAAGAAATGTTGCTGCAAAGATACAGATCTTACCTCATCTTATGCTACTCTTAAGTGGCATAAACCAGCCACATTTATCCACTGGGAAATTTTAAACGAGCTAATTATTACTTACGGAATAAGAGAATGGAAAGACAGAAAAAGAAGGTGAGAATAAACTATAGAAACTATAAAAAAAAAGGAAAATAAGCTATAGAAACTATAGAAACCAAGAATGGAGTATAGCAGCACATGCTGCTGTTTCTAGGTAATTTACAGCTTTAAATGGTATTTTCATCTTATAAAACTCCTGTCTGATTTATTTCACTGGGTCAAATCTTTTTTTTTTTCCCAAGCAACTCCATTTTTTCAATAGTGCGTGAGGTAATACAAATTCTTTTGGCAGAAGTATACAGTGATGAAATAGCAAACATTGCATTACTAACCCCAATAATGCAGGAAAAACATCTTTCTATTGTGCAAGCAGACAGTAATATAACACAGAATTTCCCCTCAGGAACAGATCGCACTCTTACAACAAAAGTGTTATGAAAGTCTTTGTTCTGGTCCCTAAGGATTTTATGAATTGTCACACAATCTATGTAGATCAGCCGTTAGTCCTGATAAGCAGCCTTTGCATTTCTGCGAAAGCTAGCTGATGTTTGAATAGCGTGATAACAAAAAAATTAAGAGGTGCTTTTGATCACTTTGTGAACTATAAATTTTGTTTCCTTTTTTGGGGGAGGGAAGTAAGAAGAGGTCTGAAATATCTTCACAATGCACAGGATGCCTGGCTGAATACTGTGAATGTCTCTGATTGACTTCAGCTAGACCTAGAGGAGATGTAATACTCTGGGAAGTCTCCAAATACCTACACAGGTTTTGAAAGTGGGTTTTGTACTCCAAATTCACTCTGTCCTTCCGTGAATCTTTACATGGTCCCCTAATGTCCCATTTACCTTTTGCTGAGATATATATCTGCATCCCATATATTTAGAGGCTTTTGCTGCACTAATACTTGGCACGTATTTAATGAAAATCATCTGATTAAGACTTTTTCTCTTTTTCTAGGTAGAGAACAGCAGGGATGTTACTGATGGTGACTGTAATTGTTTTAGCGCATTAAGTGTGTGTATAACACTTATTCCATGCACGGAGCCTATCCGTGACCACTGCTAGAATTACTTGAGCTATGGACCTACCGTGGCGACACAAGATTTTGTGAGTGATGCTTCCCAAAGGCATTTTTATAAAACTTGACCAACAGAATCCTGATAGACATGAAACTGAGCAAGTAGCACATTACATTGTAATAATTCAAAGACACGGCTTGCTATTTATTAGAGAAGTGATCTGTGGTCCTATTTGTTCAAATAAACCCTGATTTCCTTCAGTGGGTTTCTTGTCACAGCGGGCTGTACCTTGCAAATGGTTCAATCCATTAAATTCACTTAAATGTGTTTTAATCCAACCAGCAGCCCACCACTTGGGGTGAAATAACAGGAGCTAAAGGGGGAACCAAACCAGCGAGATTTGTACTTTGACTACATCTGTGTTAGCTGCCCTCCGCCATCAGGCTGGGGATCTCGCCCTTTGTGCGAGCGCCAGGCTGGAGGTTGCCATTGCTGCTCCCTTCCCGGTGCTGCCTCTTCCGCGCATCATTAGCATTCCCCTCCCGCTCCAGCACCAGAGGGGAGCTGTAATTAAAATTCAATGTGACAGAGCATGTCAAATGCAAAGGGTCCCTTTTGCGCAAAATCTTTGCTAAGCTCCTGTTCATTTTGTGGTGGTATCAGTTACGTGTGCTGCTTTCTAAGAACAAATTAACAGGAGCAGGTTGGGCTTTCTTGATATCCTATGGCAATTTTGTTTAGAACATTTTCTTGACCGTTAAATATCGTAGGTTTATTGGTTGTCTCTTGCTCATAAAAGCAAAGCAATAATCCATCAATTATTTCTTCTCAGAGCCTGGATGTACTCAGTGTAACAGAATATTGCCCCTGGCACAAGGGCAGCTCTGCCAGGGCCAGCCCTCTGCAGCTGCTGCTCCTTGGGAATGGGCAGGGAGGACAACCTGGAGGGATGGGCGAAGGAAACGAGTTCAGAGCAGAGCTTCCCAGGGTGGAAAATCTCTCCCAGTTTCACCTAGATGATCTAAGAAACAAGAAATATAGGGTAATGCTTCAGCAAGGAGGCCTTGAGATGAAGTTTGTGTTACGAGAACAGCTTGCCAAAGTGGTCTGGGGAATCTGACGGATGGGGAGCTCAGCTGAGCAACAGCAAGTTGAGGACTGGCAGTGGCCCTGCACCACCAGCTCAGCTCCCCCTGACCGCTGGGAGTCAGGAGATGGCCCAGCGGAGACACCGGACATCTGAGCCACATGCGCTCCCGCAGCACACCCGTGCAGTGCAGTGAGATGGGGCAGGCAGGGCGGGGGGGAGCTGCGGAGGAGGAGGATGGAGCAGGTACTGGTGGGGCTTTTCCCTGAGCACAAGTGCAGGCTCAAGCTTCTTGTCTCATTAGGGAATTCTTTATATTAATTTTGCAAGTCATTAGCATGCGGTAGAGATCCTTGTTGCATCTCAGGTCTCACACTCTACTTTGAAGCTGTCACTGGTGAGACTGCTGATTGCTCCGACCTCAGCACAGAAGTCAGGGCAAAATCAGAGCTTACCACTGTGGGCGTGTTGCCTTTGGGTAAAGGAAGCTTTAAAGACTCTTGAGTAAATGTCCACAAAATAGCAGGCCAGCAATAAAACTTCTAAAACCGTAACAAATCTCATACTGTGAGCCAAACCCCCAGTGGGGTGAGGAAGATGTTGGGGTGTAGAAGATCCACCCCCATCATCAGAGGGGTTCTCTCTGGGCTTGTCATAGCCAAATAATACTGCTTGGGCAGGTGGGATACTCAAGGCCATGGCATCCCTGGAAAGCTGGTGACACATAAAATCTAATGGAGTGGTTATATAGTTAATGAGAACAAGCTGTGCCTTCTCGTTTGCTAGTGCTGAGGGCAGGGTATTTTAGGAGGCAGGAGCAGGGCAGAGGTCTCAGTAGGCTGCCTGGCAAAGTATGGCACTCAGAGTACCTAGGAGATGTGCTCTGCAGAGCAGCAGTTTCCTGTAGGAGAGAGTGCACTGGATGTCTCAGCATCCCTTGCTGTCTCAGGAGGAGCAGGTGAGTCAGGGAGAAGATCCTGCTGGGATCCCCACCTCTACTTCTAAGGAGATGCTGACCTGCAAGCTAACCCCTGAGGCAGCTGTGTTACCACATGAGGAGCGTTGGCTTCACTGCAGAAAGGAGATTATGGCTGAAGTGGCTATGCTGCTAGGTCTTTAGCTTTTGAACCGAGTCACAGTGAGCTTAGGAAGCTTTCCAGCAAGCAGAAGGCTTGTTATCATATATCCATAATGAAAAATATAATTTCCTTCTGAGGTATGTGAATTCTTTGGTAGCTGGCATCGCTGAGAACAGGGTTAATTCCCTGTGGGATTTCTTGACACCCTTCCCACTTGGGTCCGGATTTCACTGAAATCTATGAGGATGAGTGCAGTGATTTAAATGGGCTTTAATTCATCCTTGGGCTGCTGCACTCTGTGTTATTTACACAGCACTCTCCTGCCTGTGGTGAGGGGAAACATCAGCACCCTCTGCAGCAGATGTCTGTTCTGTGTTTTTCTTTGCTGGACTCTCCTCTAGCTCTTCCCCAGCATTCCTGTGGTACTTCCAAAGAGCAACTGCATACTTCATATGCCGCAACTGTTCTCACCCACTTCATTTCAGCTTCATGCTCCAAGATAGTTGCTGATGTCTGTTTGTACTGTGGCTTACCCTACCCCCGTCAGGACTGGAATACTTATTTAATACTATCAAAATTAATGGCAGGGAGGTTAAGGTTTTAGAAGTCTTGGATGTGTTTTAATTGCAGCTCCCATATTAGCACTTGGGTTTCTGAGGGTCTGAGTGCATGTAACATGCAGCTGCTGGAGAAAGCTCCTTCCATCCACTGATGGAGCTCATCTTCTCTCAGGGCAAGAATCCTTCCTCCATACAGTCAGCAGCCTCAGTCAGCAATGACCATTTCTTCTTTGCCATTTAGCTACTGATTTTTACCATGTTTGTGCATGTGAAGCACAGAAAGGCCTGAGAAGGAGGTAGGGTTGCAAATTGGCTGTGTGTGTCTTGATGAGAAGAGGTGGTGCTTCCCCCTTTAACTTCCTTCTCTTTTGCATTTCACCATGAAGGCTGCATGGCAGTGCTTACAGCTGGCCTTGTTTGATTCCAGGTGGTTCAGTTCAAAGCCTCCCCCACCAGTAACTGACAGTGATCCAAGGAGCGTGTCAGAGTGTGTAAGGTATGTGCACAGCCCTCCTGAAGGCTTCTTTGTTAAAACAGAAGAGGTGATGTTAACTCTCTCCTGACTGCTTTTCAGCATATGATCAAGCATCGTTCTACAGGCAATAAAACTCGGTGTTGAGCAGCACCAAAGTAATTTATTTTACACACCCAGGCTTGCAAATAACTCCATACACACCCTCATACTCAGAATGGAATAATACATACCAGCTGTATTTTAAAATCGAGCTGGCTTTAGACATTATTAAGATATAAGCCAAATTCAGGAAATTACCTTGCTAACAGCTCATTGAAGATTTCCATATATGGTGCTTATTACTGTTATTACAAATGAATTCATGGGAAATTTAATTAAGTTCTCAAAAAGAAACAAATGGTTTTCTATCTATTAAGTACACTGGCCAAGTTTACTTTTGGCATATTTCCTTGTCCCATAAAGGTTTTCAGTACATTATTTTTCTCTGAGTAATCTTGTTACTAAATTAAGCCTTAGGGTCAACATCAGCTCGCTGTGTACTATAGAAAATGCTGGTAACTTTAGTGTGCTGCACCTGCAGCCAGGGACACTTTAAATATTCAAGTTGCCATTCTCAAATAACGCTTGCATAGAGATCACATTTATCTTCCCTGTGCGTGCCTCCCCTGTATTTCAGAATGGATGTATCTAAACGCATCCAGCCAGCATCTCTGCTGGGGAGTCAAAGACCTTCCCCGCCGTGCTTGGCTGTCCCTGGCAGAGCTGATGCACCCATTGCTGGAGCTGCTTTTGTCTCCCCAGACCCCAGATTCAGCTACTTGGTTAAAGACTCGAGCTCCGTCCCTGCGGCCATGCCTCCCTTTCTCTGTCATCACCTGCCTGCTTCCAGGATAAGGATTGTGCTAACACGGAATGAGCAATGGCAGGTATTGGTGAAAGATGGGGCCAACCATTTACCCTTAACGCTCCAAGCCACAAGGAAATATGCAGGAGAGCATGGGCATATTTTGATTAAGTACCAAATCCTCTCTGTTGCTTGCTTGGGGAAGGAGAGGGCATGGCCATAAATCTGGAGTCGTTGCTTATCTGCAAAAGGAATGTCACAAGCATGAGCAAAAGTGCCACGTCTTCTGCTTTGTGCCCCCTGGTATTGTGCCCGGGGTTGTAATCTGATCGGAGAGGGTGAGAGGTGAATTTGATTTAGTAACACAGATCAAAATAATACCGGGCATGCAAAATATTCTTCCTAAATCCTGTTACGGGCCAGCAGCTACCTGTTCATGAATCAATGCTGACTGAATCCCCTGTGCTGAAAGGTGCTTTGCACAGGCAAAAAGGCTCGCTGCGCTCCAGCGAGGCCCTGCTTCGGTGCACACATCGGATCACAGATGGGTTTGCTGGGCTGGAAGGGAATTCAGCAAACCTTCACCCCAAATGAGGATTTTCATGCTCTGGGAATTTCTGTCATTGTTCTGCAAATGTAGACTGGTCTATTTTAGAGTCCATGCTAGGGAAAGAGGCTTACGATAAGACTAAATACCATTGACACTGCACCTGACAGCTCTGAAGCCATCCGGAAAGTGATGCGGAAATCATCTGCTTGGTAAACAGTAACCTGCTACTGGCGTATTCAGTCACTGCTCTGTGGTGTGCGTTTGTTCCCCAAGAGCTTCAAACTGCATGTTAAATGCTATGCCTGTTCCTCAGAAATCTAGATGACTTAGGAAGCTTATTCCTAAAATCTTGCCTCTCTGCTTGGGCCCTACTACCCCACATGAGCAGGATAGGATGGGCAGTGGACAGCAGGAACCCCGTGCCTTGTCCAGCTGCTACAGGTTTGGCCAGACCTGCAGGGCTTCCCGGGAGCCTGCCAGAAAAAGTAGAGGATAAATAATTCAGTGGACTCAAGCTGCTGCCCTGGCAGCGGGGGACTTTGCCGAAAGCCACCCGTAAGCCAGTCCTTTCCTCCCAGGACTGAAAGATGCAGTGGAGTGGCAGCGATACCTCTGCTAGACACTGTATTACATCACCAGCTGATGTCATATGTGATGGGGGTGTGTGTGTATATATATATTTACATATATTATTGCAGTCAGAGACAGACACTTGCCCAAATTAACTTTGAGCCAGATTGTCTGGTAGAGGGGACCAGCCTAGGGTGGGACTTGGTTGCTGCAGTACCAAAGCTGGCTAATTTAAAGGAGCATATATCAAACGGTTACTGCAGGTCCCTCTGAGGACAGGAGACAGCCATCCTGGTTTGGAGTTATGCTACAGAAAAATGGGATTTGCTGATTGATCCTAAGGTAAGGCTTTTTATGAATTCAGCGAGAGCTGGTAATTTGAAGTAGATGCTATAATGTTTCATCGTTTTGGTCTTTCTAAACCAGCCGTATGTTTCTACCTCATTTATTATTTAGAACTGAAATGTTGCTTTATGTGGTGAGGAATTTATGCTCTAAGATATTGACTTGGTGAAGCTCATAGGGTCATTCTGATTATTTCCACTCGAGCTTGGAAAAAGAAGTCATCGTCAGCTGTATGGAGGCTGCAGCTGCCCCAGGACATGGTCCGAGCAGAGGGTGATGGAGCAGTCCAGGGGGCAAGGAGTCAGCCCATGCAGTCTCATACAGAAAATTAACTTCTCTTCTAGCATTTCTGAAAGACCTAAATCCCTGCTTTCATTAGGGAAAAAAGGTGGTGCCCTATTTAAATTAGAAATGAGCATGTGGCAGCATCTCTGATTGGAAATTGGAAAATGTGAGGCCAAAAGCAATTATTTTTTTAGGATGGCATTCTAAGATTTTTTCGTAAGAAAATCTGTTTTTTTCACTCCCAAAACTGATCCTACACGTTAGCAAATAAATGGCCTGTACATATTTTCTTTGACGCATCCTAAAATCTTCCTGTGTCCAGCCAGCTCTCTAGCCAGAGACTTTCAGGGATGCAGCTAGTGCCGGAGGGCCCTTTGACGGGTGCCAAATACAGAGACGGGTGGGAGGCATCGTGCTCTGGGCCCTTTCATCATCATCATAACTCACTTGCGGTGGGAAGCGCGGCGGGCTCCCGGCGAGCCGGCAGCACCATCTGCTGCAGACGGCGCCGAACGGCAGCGGAGGCCTTGGGCTGCCGTAATATCGCCGTCCTGGCTGGGTGGCGAGGAGCGTTGGGCTCCCGTAGGCTCCCCAGGTTGTTATGGATGGGGACATGTGTCCACAGCTAATGACAGGGGGCTGAGAAACCGTTGTCACCCCGCATTTGGAAAGGAAACTTTGTTAATACTTGGATGTGAATTATTTTCTTGCAACTGAATGCAGAAAAAAAAAAAATGGACTTAAAGGCTCCATCTCAGCTCCCACTAGGATTTGGGGTTAAATATGGATGTCAAGGCTTAGACAGTGACTCCAGACAGAGGTGTAAATCACAGAAATATTCAGTTGCTCGATGGAACAGTTTGTGTGCTCCTTAGTGAACAGCAATGGACTAAGCTGGTGCTCTGAGTGAAATACAAACTTGAATATTAATCTGTCTTGCTAAAATAGGAAATGTCAAGTTTCCACAGAGCCTTCGTGGCATTTCAAGTGCAAAGTGGTAAAGGGAAATACATCTGCCCTAATTACAGAAGTTGGTCAAAACCTCTGATTTGTTCTGATGAAGGGAGGAAGTTCAGATGTGACCTGCACCAGAAAGCTATAGGACAGACCAGTTTTTGAATGGTGGCTGTAATGGCACTTAGCGGGGTCAGTAAATGAGAGGACTGACACTGCTGTGCTGAGCTGAGAGCTGTTTGGAAACTGTTCTGCTGCCCTTTTCCACCCTGTCACTGGTAAACTGTTTTCCTGCACAAGAATGGAAAATTGAGCAATGTGCTGAAGGCTTGATCCAAAGCATGTTGGCTTCAAAGCCCATCCCAAGACTTCGGCTTCAGAGGAATTTGGAGTATACTCATCCCAATAATCTTCACTTTGAACAATAGAAAAAAAAAAAAAATTTTTCCGTAAACATATAGGAGGTGCCAGACAGATGCACCAATCACTTGAAAATTTGGGTACCACATCTTGGAGTGATTTCAGCAACTGAAAATACCATGGAAATGTTGTTCTTGGTAGGACAGGGGCCTTTTACCTCAGCAAGACCTGCAAACATGAATAACCTAAAAATTGCTAGCAGACATCTATTGTCTCCTTAAAATCTTCTCTCTGGGAGGAGCGGAGGTGTTCAACACCCAGGTCCCTTAGCAGCCTGATGAGCAGACAAAGTATTTTTGGTGAGCTCCCCTGGGCATGGAGACATGGGCTGTCTCTGAAGCTGGCAATGCTCGGAGGGCCTTGGCCCCGCTCCATCTTGCACAATGCCCAAGAGCAAAGCGTGGATGAGTGTAAGGATACACCCAAAGCAGCCGGCTTGTCGCAACTGTTTTTCAACAAGGCTCACTCTGCACCCAGCAAAGGCAGCCCAGGGCTGTTTGGCCTATCCAGGAATGTGTGCTTCCAGTAAGCTCCTCTCTTGAGAGGAAGGCATGTTTAGAAAACCCACAGCAATTTTATTTCCTCATTTCTACACACCAAAAAAAAAAACCCAAAAACTTTGTTGGAAATTCTCAGCAGGACAAAATACCTGGAGGGTAGAGGATATTGGGGAGGAGGGGCTTTGAGATGGCCCAGGTCATTCAGGCAAGGGCTTGCTGGACCAAGGAAACCCCAAAGCGCCCCAAATGCCAATGCCAGGAGAGTGTTTGGGTGTACGCTGCAGCATCATGCCACTAGCTGAGCCAGAGAGCGCAGTAAGCCTTCTGCTGAGGCTTTGGAAAGAAGGTCTCCAAAGCTGTTGAGATGAGAAGTTCTGGAATTATTGTTAGCTGCATCATAAATAAGGGGCTGATGCAAAAGCAATTTTAAGTGCAAAATTCTGTCTTAACCCTGCACTTTGCAAAACCTTATTGATGGTGGGTAGAGATTTTACTTAATTTAAGCCTCATTCCCAACTGTTGCACCCTAGGGGCCTGGTGGCCCTGCTGGAAGTGGGGACTCTGCCTTATCCTCCAAGTGGAAAGGACATAGGGCTCTTGGAGAATACCCTGAGTTCATCCTCTGTATATTTAGTTTGGGGACAGGCTAAGGAGGGAGCTAAGATCCTGACCTACAGTTACATCAGCTTATTCAGCTTCAGCAGCCAGAGCACGTGGCTATTAGTAATCTAGTGAAAAATGTAACAACACTTGCTTAAAAATAAACAGCCCACTCAAAAAAGGAAGTTACAATAAATAAACTGTATGAGAGGTAGCAATAAAAAGTTTATGGCTGGAGTCATAACTGCCTGTAGAAATAAATGTCTCTAAAGCAGGAGGTATTGAATATTTTTCTCCCTACATCTTGCCATTGAAATTTCCCCAACTGGAAAAGAGCAAGTGCTCCCAAGCCTGCGTGCCGAGGAAGGAGACATCACTGTATTTAGAGTCACCTCAGTGCTTCTGCCCACACAACTTCCTTTCTTGAAGTCACGCTGTGGGGAGAAAATGTTTTCCTTCCACTTGCTCAGCAGAGCATGGTGAGCTCATAAGCAGGAGACTTCAACTTTCAAATGTTGAACTCAACTGAGGTCTGATTTCCCTCTTTATTTATGTTTTCTTCAGCAGCTTCCATGAACTGAGACACACTCTGTTAAACTAATCTTCACCAGCTTTCACTCCTCCTTGTCTGGAAAAGTTGCTGCAAGCAGCTCTGGTTGGCCTGTGAGTAATCCCCCAGAATTACTACAATCCCAGATAATCGGGACTCGCCAGATGAGACTGGGACAGATGAAAGAGAGGGTGGGAGAGGTTGCTGCTTACATTTTCTTCTCAGTCATTTTGCGCAACTTCAGCTCAAAAACTAATTGCTTAAAAAGTGCCCTAAAATAGAGTGGTAAAAGCAGACGAATTCCCACCTGGCTTTACCTCACCAAACCCCAGTCAAAGGAGAGGACCCAACCAAAACTGCCCATTGCCAGGGAACGGGAAGGGAATGGCCCGGACCCAATACAACCATGGCAAGTGCCAATCTGCAGAAGCTCTGACCTGACAGAGCTCAGTGCAAATCCCGGGAGAGCTGCTCTCAACTGCAACATCCCACCCCATCTTGCAGAGATATTATCCTCCCACGCGTGTTGATATTGTTCTCCAGAAGGCGTGCGGTTTTTTATTGTGCTGGTAGAGTTAGATGAAACTAATGAGTCAATGGCCTCACATTTTTAAACAGATGGTTGAGATATCATTTTTTATTTCAGTCAGCTGCTGTGCTTCGGTGCCTCTGTGTTTTGGACCGAGTGCTTGGGAATACACCTGTAGGGAAAAGAGGCTTAAAATGGCTGTGGATGCAGACTGAGGAGTAATGGTACCTTCCTGCTGGAACCCTTCCACTGGCTTTAATGAGTTGCCTTTTTGGTAAGAGACAGCTTTCTGTCTGAGGCCCTTCATGGAGGGTGGTGGAAGGGAGGTGTCTGGCAATGGCCTTTGGAGGGACTTCTTGAAAAAGAAGAAAATTGTGTCCTGATAATAACTGGGGCATCCCATCTGGCCCCACATCCAGGCAGAGAGCTGCTGACACAGTGATGTCAACCAGATTTCAAGAGTATCAGAGAGGCAGCGATCTGTCCTTTTGGAGAGATACCGGTGTTTGGTCTCATTGCACATCTTCACCCTCTCTCAAGCTGTAATGTTTTTACTCATGTTGAGTAGTACCTCTCTGAGGAAATCGTCCAACTGGTTACAGTAGGACTACTCATGGCAGACGCTAATATTCGACATGAGTAAACAGCTATACGTGTGTGATGGGGCATCCAAAGTTGTTCAGAGTCCTGTGGCTTGCACGTCCATGGGTGATGCTAGGGCTACATGCGTACTAATGCAAAATTCCAGATAAATGTCCTCAAGGTTGTGTTGAAATTTCTGCAGAGCTAAACATGAAAACATTTCAGTAATTCTAGCTGGAAAGATTTATTTTCCTCTGTTCTAGACTAATTTCCTTCCCGTTGTTGTCTGGGTTGTGTTGGCTGAGCTTAGAAAGTAAATACATGTACAAAAAATATTTTTTATAGATCTCATGGTATCCAAATTCATGCTAGGAAGTACCCGTACTTGCAGCTCTGAGCGTGGCAAGCATGCCTTGGTAACACGGAGTTAGCTTCATGCTGGTTTGATGTCACGCATCTGATGTAAATTTCAGTGATGCTTTGATGACATAGCACAAAGGTCATCTCAGTCTTAGCTGTTCTGCAAATTAGGTGTTGAGTTAAAATGGGTCCTGAAGGTTCCTTGTGTAGTTGGTGAGAGACACTGGTGGCACCGCTGGTGGAAACCTCCATGACAGCACAGGGCATCTAACTTTGGGATGGCCAAAGGTAAGGCCCTGCTGATAGTGACAGTTGCACAGATGCCCTTAAAGTAGCAGGGAAAATGAAATGCAGAGGCAAATCAGAGCAAGACTGTTTAGATAATCTAAAAAGACAATGTATATTAGATGGGAGAAATGAAAGCCAAAGTAGTACTGAGCAAAAGAGATCTACCTGCAGTGTATGGAAGACTGGAAAAATTATCAAGTATATTGGTATAACTAGTTTTGCCACTTCGGGGATGATTCTAGTGGGAATATTTGTGGCTTCCTGGGTTGGCTGTGTAGTCAAAGCCATTGCAAGAGAGCTGCTTGACATCCTGGGCCCGTTCAGCAGAAAGGTCCACGTACCCCAGTGGGCTCCAGGGCAGAGATGTTGGGCAGCCAAGTATGGCAACTCTCAACTGCGTGCACACCCCCACAGCACAGATTTTGGGCTTCTCCGGCATCTGGTTCAAAGGTATTTCAATAAATCCCACTCTGAGGTCTTCCAGAGAAGCTGGGAATGGGCAAAAGGAAAAAATCTTGTTAAGAGAATGGAAAAATCCCATTGCCTATGCCTTCTCCAAAGGAGCCTGGAGGTGGGAGGGTGCTTTGAGTGGCATCCGTAGAGGCTCCCAGTCCCACGTAATTCGTGTAGGAAGTTTCTCACCATTACAGTCTGCAGGGACATTTCTTCCCCCTTAGTGACCTGATTTTGGTGAGTGAGCAACCATTTGGAAGGACTTTCCTGCCTAACTTTCTGACTGGAGCTCAGAGCCAGTGGGAATGGGAGCCCAGGTTCAGAGCTTCCCCGGCTACCGGGGCATGTGGTTCAGCAGCCCCACGAGTCCTGCCTGGGAGCCCTGTTGCTGCTGGTGTGCACAGACAAGGTGACACTTAATGGACAGAACATGACAACAATGCTAAAAGAAATAGGTCCTTAGGAAATAAAGCAGCCTAATGCAAGCTTCAGGTCCCACTGTGAGTGACTGGATGTGGCTTACTGGATTTTAATGGAGTTTTGCCAAAAGAAAGCAACTTTTTTATACAAGGCACATGATTGTCCTTTGAAAGAATGTTTACAGAATAGAGCTCATTGCCTCATCAGTCAGTGTATCCTTCATATTTTCATTTATGTGGTTTCTTATTCAACACGTGCTTGAATCATAAGACTTCTACCCCTTTATCTGAATTTATCTACTGGGAGCATTTTTAAGAGTGAAATGTCAGTCAGGTGCATTCCAGACATGCAACAAACACTTTTTTTTTTTTTTCCCTCTCCTCCCCGGCTCAGTTCTCTGGAATTCCCCTCTGCTGCTTTCTCATTTTGAATGTTCCCTTTCCAGCAGGAGAACAGGTCCAGAGTTTTCTCTGACCAAGGAAACATACTCAGTGATGTCCTGGGACCAGCTCCTTCCTTAGCATCTTTGATCCATTTGCAGCACACCAGGAGGTCCTTTTGTCTCCCAGATGAGAGTTTCTGAAGACTGCTCATATTTCTTCAGCTAGTTTGGTACTGGAGGGCTCCCCTCAAGCCTTTGATGGGTCTAAAACCTGACAGCAGCCGGTAGTGCTGCTGGATTGAGTCTTTTTCAGGTGGGTTTTTCCTTTACTTAAATAGCCAAGGAAGGGAAAATCAAATAGGTCAGGAGCACCATTAGGGCTGCAAGCTGTGGGTGGGCAGAGAGCATGGCAACCCCCCCCCCCCAGGATGTAAAACCTCCTGCGTGGCGAGGTCTCCACATGTGCCCTCCCATACCTTGCGGCAAGCGTTCCCTGCCCACCTCTGCTCTGGGTGTCTTTTGTTTCTGATTTCTTGTGCTGCAGCTGCATGGAGATCTGAGGAAGTGGGCAATGCTTGAATGGGCACAGAATGTCATTATTTGCGGTGAATTATTTCTTAATGCTGAGTGGAGGAGAAACCATAAATATATGCACTAGCATGGTTTTAATGTACTTCTCTCTTTACCATAATAATGCAATTTTCTAGAAAATCTTATAGAAATCCGGGCCAGACTTTGGACAAAAGAAGTAGCTGTTTGTTTTTCCCACACTTATTTCTTCACTTAAAATAACATACCTAAGTATCATCAATAGCATGATGTGTGTGCAGGAATGATGACAAAGAATAAGCATGGGGGTGGCGTGATGCTGAGCAGGAGCAGCTTGATATTTGGTGGTTTAAGCAACACGTGCAGCTTGAGATATTTAGAAATCCCACCAAAACACTATCTAAAATACATGATCTTGCATGTATGCCCCAGTGAGATACCGGGGGAACTTTTTCCTGGCTGCTGTGTGCATTGACATCATAGGCAAGCGTAGCTGCTGGCATCGATGCCTGTGTCACATGGATTGTATGAAAACAGGGCAACATCTGGCAGTGAGCACTTCAGGCTTCCGATCAGAAAATTGAGTGTAAAGAGGAAATGTGGTGGTTCTGTTGTCTCCCGAGTGCTTTAAAAAATAAGACAGAGACTCAAGAACAAAACTATTTCTTAATGAGGCCTACATGATCTTTCCAGTATTAACACTCTGCAATGAGCTCAGACAGCATCTCCCCAGAGTGCTGATGTGGGGTTTCAAATGTGTCTGCGGTCAGCAAAGGCATAACCCTACGGCTGAAACCCACGGCAAAGCCCTCTCCACTTGCGAAAGGAGCCGATGGCCACGGGAGCTTCAGTCCATGCTCAGCCACGCAACTGGAACCAAGAGGATATGGCAGACCTGTGAAGGTCAGCGTATGGTTAAGTCTTTTTCTTTGCATTTGGATGTGCTGCTGAATTTTACTGCTAATGTCCGAGCCGGACAAGAATTCTGCTCATCCACCACTAGTGGAAGAGGATCTGCAGTGCTAACTGGGCCTGCAACTTCCCATTAATTACAAGGTGCTGTGATTGCATATTTACATTTGCTGATGATGCCGATGTCTTTCAGAAGAAGGTATAGAGGAATTTACGTGACTTTCAGCTGGAACACGATGTCACCAACACTCCCCCTCCCAGGCTGGTACAGCAGTTCTGATTGCTTGCAATGCTTTATTAATAGACTTGCTAACATCAAGGAAAGCTTTAGGAACACTTAGGATACACTTAGGAAGTGCCAGTGACTGCACCTTGTGCTGCTTCTGCTAATAATGTGTAGAAATTATAAATAATGTATTTTTATTTTCTGAGACAACTTAGGGCCATCAATAGGTGGCCCTTCCTCGGCCTTTCAAAGGAGCATCCAGCAGCCCTGATATCTCTGATGCATGCACCAGAGCAGAGACGGAGACTGCATGCTTCTTGCTTAGCAGTTTGGCAGGAGCCAAACCCAGTGCCTTGCAGGAGGAGGGGATACGAAAGAGGGGCACGGCCTTTTGCTGGTTTGCAGGCAATGGTCAAAACTGCAGGTGTGCACCAGAACAGCCCTGATAGCAGAGACCTGAGGGGCTTTCATGCCTTGAGTGGAAATGACTGCCCTCAGCCCAGAGGTGCTAACTGACCTCGTGTGCGCTGCTCTGCAGGGGGTTATGAGAGTCAGCCTCAACCACGTATTTGATTACATCTCAGCAAGACACAGGACATCACAGTGGCTCGAGGTAGCTCCTTTTGCACTTGCAGTGGATGAGAAATGTGGCACCTGGTTAATAACCCTGCTTCATGGGGAGCAAGATGTTTTTCCATGAAAGGGTAGAAAGGTATTAAGATGTCTTGTGATCATCTGACATGAATGGGGCAGGATTGAGCTCCTTATAAGAAGTGAGACTTGGCTTCCTTGGCTTGGATAGCACCTTCTTCAGGCTTTCCACACAGTGGAAACTGCCCCTGCAGTGCTTGTAGCCCCCAGTACATCCCTGGTTCCAGTAAATCCAGCCTCTGTCAGGGAAAATTAAGTAGGATGGGCTTTATCAGCTCCCAACAAATCAATCTACTTCAGAAATAACTCTTGCCTGATAAGCATCAGGTATAACTGGTGCAGGAACTCCTGCCAGTATGTATCTGAACATCTCTGTGAGCTACAACATGTAGCCTCCTCCTTGCCTTTATTGAAATTTAAAAGACTTATGGAGGTTCTGGCAATGATCAGGCCTAATTAACTAGATGCAGTCATGGGTGTGAGGCAAGTACTGGGTTCCTTGATACTCATTTATAGTTTTGGACCAAAGAAGTGGTGGCTACTCTGCACCACTTGGACATCCATAGGCAAACAGAGGTCCATAGCTTGACAAAAATGTCCTCCATTTCTGTCAAGGACAGCCCAGGTGAGCATGGGTAGGTAACGCAATTAGGTAACTTCAGCTGCTCTAGACTAACACCTACCAAGTAGACTTAGCTTGCTGCAGAGCAAGGCATTTGTGTTGCAAATAACTTTGGGTTTCCAGCCTGCTGTGCAATGACTTTTCATGGAAATCACTAGAGGGTATTTTCTCCATTCTCCCACAACAGTACAGAGTATACTTTTTATTCCATTTTGCCACAGTAATGGCATTAACTTCTGGGAAAGCAGACAACATGAGCTCCAGGTCTGGCTTTCTTACTGACTAGCTCCTTGGAGAGAAGTCAGCTCACTTTAGCTGTATCCATGAAAGCTGCTGTGCTAAATAATTGAGGCCATCTGAAGCAGTTTGAATACCCTGTTCTCATGCACTACATCATCTAGCAGGGTGTGGAAGGTTAAGCCATGGTCTGTTCATGTATTCAAGTCACTTAGCTGTGTACAATTTGGTCCAGGCTCTGCTATTCTTTATCAAGCCTCCTAATGCAGAAAGTAGTGTTGGTATTGGTGCTTCCCAAAGGACTGCCAAAATGAACCCTCCAAAACAAGCAGTAGTAGTTCAAGCTATATTGTCGGGGTCGTTGCACTGTGCACAGCTGGCCCATGGGCCATGGCTACGTGTTTTGTGTACATTGATCTTCCGCCAAGGTTTCAAAGCTAATGCCAGTCATTAGCTTTGTGGTCTCACGGTCAAAGGGACCTTTGCCAAAGGAGCACATCTAGGGCGGTCAAGCAGTTAAACACTGCTCCCACATTTGGGTGCCCTGGTGTTAGTTGGGTGACCAGAGAAGATCTAAGACAGACCTGATGTGAGCTTTGTGCCCTGCCTCTTCACAGGCCACAACTGATAGGAACAAGGGATGAATGAACACAGAACAAAAAAGTGTGGGTAAGAGCTGCTGGAGGGATGCAAATAGAGGGGCAAAAATACAGATGCACATTACTGGGCAAGTTGCCTCATTTTCTGCTTCTTGTACACACATATTTGAAGTAAACACTCAAACTCATCCCTAGGTTTATGCTCAGGGAAGGGGCATCCTTTCTTCATGGATGATGAAGCCTTCCTTCACAAGCTGGCAATGGGTCTGACAGATCCACGTTTAACACGTCGGGCTGAGTTATCAGGCCTTTAACTTCCCTTTTTTTAACAAAGCCTCTTGCCTTAAAAGAAAAAAATCCTCTGGCAAATTATGCTTTCCAGGTAGACGGAGGCAATGACACAGACTTACATTGCCTGTTCAGACCAAATGGCAGCCTGCTGAGAGAAAAGAGGAAAAAAGAAAAAGTGTTGAATCCCTGTGGGGTTTCTGAAGTAGGCACACATTATGACTACAACACTTAATGATCACTCAAGAAGAGTTTTGGGAATCCTTTTTTTTGTACGGGCAGTTTTGATCTCAACTATACATAGGTTTGGCCTTTGATGCCACCAATTATCTCTGTATAATATGGATTTAAAATACTTGCCACACTGTTTTGCTAGCTGAGGGCATCCTTTCTGCACATCCAAAAGTGTGAAAGGTAACACAAAAATTCAGCAAATTGGTCCTTATCCTTTAATTCCTCTGCTTGAAAAACCCCACAAACCTCAGCAGGCTTTATGTACCAAAGACTTTTTTTTTTTGCTTTGAATTTTGATTCTCTCACTGCTTAGTTTTTGTTTGAAGACAAACTCTTGTCTTCAAGAGTTTGTGTGACACAGAAATGAATTGCAGCAGAAATACTGCAGATGAGAAAAAACAAAGGGATTCTGACCTCAGGTGGGGAATATTTTAATATTTAATATAATAATATTTAATCTTTTATCCTGATTTCAGGTATTTTAAGACATTTTGGGAGGGTTTGTGTTTCATGATGCATGTGTAAAGGCCTGATGTAAAGCAGAAATATTAGGGTCTTGGTATTTGAACTCGTTGTGACTACTGACTACAAATGTTCATATTTCTAATGTTAAAGAAAAAAAAAAGCCTTGTTCTCTTCAAATAGCATTTGTAATGAAATCTCTCTCAAAAGACAGACAAAGCACAGAAAGTATTCACGGGACTGTATCAAAATAGAAAGCTTGAGAAAGTTTTCACTGAAAAAAATCTGTGCTTTTTCCATTCAAAACTATTATTGGACAGTGGAAAAGAAAACAAACACCTTCCCCCTAAATTGATGAGATTATGACTATTTTGAAAAATGGGCTGTGATTTTGGTCTCACCTTTTATAATGGGATTTTCGGGGAACAAATTTAGACCTAAGTGTTGTTGACGTGAAGACGACACAGTTTCTCAGGAAAGCTGAGAATAAGGTGCCGGAGACCAGCCCTGCTGGGCCAAGTCCTCTTTTCTTATTAAAAGCAGTTCCTTACATGTCTCTACAGGTTGTACTGGTTTAAATACAACAGGGAAAAATTGGCAGAGGTGTACAGTTTGCTTTTGATTTTAAAGCAGTCTAGTTAAACCAGTGCCAGTACTTAGGGCAAATGTATTTAAACCAGTTAACTCTATAATCAGTTTAACTAGCGCTGATACTGTACCGAATTACATTAAATCAGCATAAGTGAGAGTTTAACCTGGTTTATCTATGTCTGCTTTGGCCTTTGCACCGGTTTAATTAATCGGATTTGCAATGCTGTGCTAGCCAAATGGGGTTGCCCTCACAAACTTTATTCCATGGACTTCTACTGCATTTCAAACGGTTGTTCCCAGCCTGTCTATGGCTGTGTCCGAGCGCCAGTCGGCTGTGCCGCTGGGGTCCAGCTCTGGCTGCTTCTGCCGCTGCCTTTCCCTCTCCCAGAGAGCCTGCAAAAGCCCAGCAGGATGAGTTTGCGAGCCTTCCTGCAGCCGTCTTTGAGAAGCAAGACCCAAATTATTTCCCACTGGGAGAATAACGCTCTGGTCCTCGGGAGAAGCTGATCACACGTAGCCTGCTGCCAGCTTTTCTGACCCTGTTCTTGGCCTGGGATTTGTCTTTCTCAAGGCGGTGGTTCTTAGTCGTATTAGCTCAGGAGAACCTCGGCTTTCGCTTCAAGAAAAGGCCGACTGCCTACCTCTCGGCTTGCAAACGCACCGCCGTATCCAAGGGTGACTGGCTGTTGCTGGCTGGGAGCCCGGTTTAGAGCCCGTCAGATCCTCCTCTCCAGGCCATGGACCAAAGGTGAGAGTCCTCAGGCATCTCTTCTCCATCCTGCAAATCCCTTCCCTGGATGCCTCCCCGGACCAGGGAAGATTGGCTGTCCCTGCAGAGGCGGTTGTGACCCCCCGACACCTCCACTCGGACCTAGGAACATCTGCCTTGAGCACCAAGCTCAGGCTCTAACGTGGAAATCATGAAGGCTATTCTTTTGATGAAGAACCAGAGGGAATGACTTAATCCCTGGTCTGGGCTTTTTTTTTTTTCCCCTCCCTAGAGCCAAGTCAGAATGACATTGCTCTTGCAGCTTCTGTTTGTGCCACCGCTGCTGTTGCTAACCAGTGTCATGAGTTAGTGTCTGAAAAGAGGAACATGTGAAAATCAAAACAAGGATATTGAACGACAGAGACTGTCCAGTTCCCCCTTGAATTCTTCCGTTACCTACCCAAATATGGCAGAGATGAAGAAAGGGAGGACTAGGAATTAGTGGATGATTCATTAGAGTAACACAATTCATTCAGGAGCCCCAGCTGCAGAATTAATCACCTTCAATTCTGCTGATAAAACCACCCTGGGACTGACAGGGTTTCAGACTTTGTTCCAAACCGATGACACCGTCTTAGAAACTGTATTTTAAAATATGAATTCTGCTTATTTCTCCTGGGGTATTCATGTAACAAGGGGGGCCCATTTTCAGTCTGAGAACTCGAAACTTTTTCTAAGAGAATGAGATACAAAACTTGCAGTGAAATTACTACAGCTGGCAACAGCATCTTGTGTGGGGCAGGCCGTGGAGAGCAAGGCTGTCCTGCTCAGACGTGGGGTGGCCAGACCGTTTTTCTCCCTCAGAAAATCATTTTTCCCTCCCTCTCAAAACAGCTGGTTGCTGCTGGCTGTCTAGCAAAGCCCTGCATGTGAACTGACAAAGCTTGGAGGAATTATCTCACTGTATGTGGCTGCTGGTTTTTCATGTATGTCAGAGATATGTCATGTGCTGTTCTTGCGGCAATCAGGCTAAATGGTAGTTCTTTGAAAAAAAAAGTAACTGGTATACGTGCAGCAGAGCAGCACTTAAATTTTCATGGGTTTCATCCCTCTTGGACTTTCTCTATCCTAAATGGGAGCAGGATTTCCTCGCCGTTACACTTCTGAGCTGCTGTGCGTAGGGTGCGTATGCCGAGAGAAGCTTGTGTGGTTTATTTTCCTGAGTGCAGGGAATGGGGAGAAGGAAACCCCTTGATTTGAAAGCAGAAAGGATGAAAACTGCACCTCATGGGAGACAAAGCTCAAACGGCATTCAGGGTAGGCAGAAACTGTGGTTAAACCCTGAATAAATGTGTGACGGCGTCACTGGGAGGTGGAGGGAGCTGAGGTCTGAAATAGGGGGAATGCGTCTTGGGTGGGCAAAGAGATGGGATGGCGGCTGGGGAGGGAAGGAGAACGGGTGATAGGTTGGGGGTCTGCAAAGAAACAGATGTGGCTGGAAAGAAGAAACAGGGACAAGAACTGAGGCAGAATGACAAAGAGCGTGGTCAGAGAGGGGGTCTCTGCTAGAGCTGGCCTGGAAGAGTGAAATAATTTACATGAGATATTGGGAATGGGAGATTTTAACTGGCAATATATGCAGCTGGCAGGGCAAAGAAATGGGCCAGGGGTGTTCCTCTAAGACTGTACATAATCTCTCCGAGGGCACTAGAAGCTCTCACTTAAATGCCACCTTCCTTTCCGTATTCAATGCTGAAAGCTTTTAAACAAGTCTTCTGCCTTGTAGGGAGATAAAGAGCAATAATGACGACTTGTCTTTTACTCTGCAGGGGGAGATTGCATTCTCTTTCCAAATTTCAGTGCATGATACAGAATACAAACGCAAAGGTCTGGGAACTTTCTTCAAAATTAAGTCACATGTCAGTTTATTTTTTTGAATAGCAGCATTGATTGCTTCCTTTGCCCTTCAAATGAATGCACAAATAGTTGTTGGGGGGGAATTCTTTCAAACTGGGAACTCTGCTGAGTCGGGTGTCATTTTTTTGCCTGCTTATAGAGATATCAATCTCTATTGCTGCTTCCTGCTGTCAGCTAGAGATCCCCAGACTGTGGTTTGAGTAACATTATTGATGGGAGACCCATTTTAAATGGTACTTGCAGGCCAGAAGAAGAAAAATACAAACCATGAAAATTGTAAGCGAAGATGCCACAAATGAAGGAGTTGCAAAGAGTAATCACAGGGAGGGGGGAAATAGCAGCTCTGCCCAACATGCTTGCTGCATGTTAAATTGTGCACCCTGCAGTATCTTAAAAATCATTGCTGAAATCACAGGAAATGTTGGTTCAGAATGAGGAAGAGCTGTGTCTCCAGAGAAACCCTTCTCCTCAGGAGCTGCACAGCCAAAGTCCTTCAGTCTCCTGAACTGCCGTCCTTCTTTCTCAGACTTGATGAGAATCCAGTCTGAAAAGGAGAATTCGTCTAATAAGCTGAATGCATATTTTAACAGCTTTAGCAATATCAGACCCATCAGTTGAGAAATAACTGAACGATGCTGACCAGATAGAGGATGGCTGCACGGCACTGGGGAGCGAAGCAGAGCTGGGGAGCCCAAAGTAGCTCATGGCTTTTGGAGGGGGTTATGTTAGTTCGGGTGAAGAACAAGACAGAAGTGTCATACAGGCACTGAGACTGCCTGTATCGCTAGATGTTAATCTGCGACTCTAGGAAGGAGTTAACAAGGCATGAAAATGTCATTCCATTTGAAAAAAAGGAGAACGATAAAAAAAAAAGTGGGTAAATGGAATATTATCTTCAAGGGAACAAACTAACACATAGTTGTCAATATAGATGCAGCTGGTTTTGCTTTATTCCGGCTATAATTTGTATTAAATGGTTCTTGAAAGCAAGGCCAGTTCCAGGCAATAGAAAACCAAGCTGTGCATTCCCGGTGATCCCTAAATCTGATTAGGTGGCTGTACCCACAAGGAAACCTGACTTTACTTCCTGGAGTGCGTTGGGGACTTGCTCGCAGGTCATCGCCCTTAGCCGAGTGACAATGCGACAGAAACCCTGCCTGCTAAGAGTCTTAGTGGGGTTATGTCCATAATGCAAACACTAGATTAAAGTTCACATTCTGCCGCTGATTTGATGTTTGACAAATGACCTTTCTGTGTTTTGTTTTTCACTTTGCTAAATGACGTAATCGTTCTTGCTCTCCTCCCTAAAGCAGTTTGACATCCATGACTGGAAAACACTCCACAGAGTTATATAGAAATCTAGCTATCTAGAATAAGTATACAGAAATCAACCCCCTGCGTCAACACGATAGCCACTTCATCTCTAATTTCACCTAATATGTATTTTGGGTTTAATTGAATTTTCTTTATGGCAGTATTGGCATAATAGGATTCACCTTTAAGCGTTATGTTTGTTTTGGGGCATGCTTACGTATTAGTATCCTGCTTAGGCACAGTGGAAGTATTGTTCCTTCACCCTGAAAGATAAACTCTAAAAAAATATTATAAACCCAAATGACATCTACTATGAATAGAAGAAGGCTTTGTATGACTTGGCAAAAGTGTGAACGTCCCCATTCGCCCAGGTGCAATGAGAAATTGCCCCCATCTGAACACCACATACAAACTTTGCATTGCACAGAGGAGGGGTGAAAGACAGAAATGAAAGCTTCATGGTCTGACAGAAAGAAAATCAGCTTCCTCTCTCCCTGTGAGCTGTACACGCCAGCCCTACTGAAGCTGCGGTATCTCAAGAGAAGCAGCATTGCCTAGGACGTATATTTGCATACAGGATCTTAGCTCTTTACAACTAGCTCTATAATTAAAACAGAGCTGAAAGCTCATGAGCTATACGTTTCAAAGAGCAGAAGAGAATATCTCATTTTTACACCTGGGAAAATAGAAGCAAAGTCAATTACAAAGAGATGAGTCCTGCTGCTTACTCCCTTGCATCAAATCACGCAGCTTTTCTTCACTTGTGAAAACAGAGTTCATCAGAAACACCCCCTAACCTACAGAGGCTCGGGCTGTAAATGTAGCTTAGCAGTGGGCTTTTTCTAAGTTGTTTTTAATTGTTTGTTTGTTGGTTGCTTTTTTTGCCCAAAGTACTGTTAGCAAGCCTACTCCTCTGTCGAGCTATCCCAGCCATCTGCCACTGTGGGCTCAAAAGAACATTCTTCAGGGCCTTATCCAATTTGTTGTATCTGATTCATTAAAGTAATTACTCTTGCTGTTAAGTCATTGCTTGGAGTTTGGCAGCTGCATGATAATCTGGGACCTAAATTTCTAAACCAAGCTAGAATCCTTCCTTGGGTTTACTTTATCAAATCTCGCATTGCCTGAAATGAGGGGGGGTCCTGGCCGTCCAGGTGCGAGCAATGCCCGGTGAGCACCAAGCCCCACAGCCAGGGCCGCCACTCCCGGGCAGCTTCGGCAGCTGTGACCAAGGAAAAGAACGTGTGGAAAGGTCTCTTTTCTGGCGTGTCTGGTCTGCTGGACTTACGGCGCTGCACTGATACAACAGGAGTGGTGAGATTTTAGCTGCGAGTGATACGATGGCACCAGAATTATTAGGCATCAGTTATCAGGAGCATCCTCAAATGTCCTGGGCCTTTGAGTTGTGCTGTGGCTCCATTTAGTGAAGCCAAAGCTCTGGGGAAATGCCATAAATGAAACCTCCTATGGCATTTCTGAACTGGAGAGTCCCTGTCACCCTAATGTCGCAGCGGGTAAGGAGGCAGGACAGAGCCAAGGAAGGTTTCTCGCCCTTTGGATTGTAAAGGAGAAAATCCTGATGGTTAGTGCTGACGCACGGCCCCTCGTGAGCACGGGAACAGAGCCCTGCTCCCAAAATCCAGCTCCTGCGGCACCAAAACCCCAAACTGAAGAAAACAAGCAAGGCCAAACAGGATCATTTAACAAGTGCAGAATGGGACCCTTCCACCTCCAGGGTCTTTGAACCCAAGGAGGGACCGACCCCATCACTCACAGGGACTGGGCAGGCACGGGGCGTCTCTGACCCCTGACACCAGCCGAATCCCCCGGGCCGAGACCTCCTCGCCCACCCTCCCCTCCTGCTTCTGTTGTCTCTGGTTCCCGGCGCCCATTGCAGGTATGATGGAGCGTGGCAGAGACTTCACTCTGTGTTCAAAGCTACCTGCTCTCTGTCTCCTAATCCTGCCGGAGCCAGTCGGGAAGATGAGGCATTAAAAAATTGCTGCTGCAAATAATTGAGACTCAGCTGCCTCTCAAATGTTTAATTTTATTGCACCATTCCTCACAACGTTTATGAGCTTTAGCCTATTTATCAAGGCATGTAAAGTTTGAAGGAAGCCTCTTAGAGCTCTAATTTCTCGTGCTGAGAACTTACTCTGAAAAGCGCAAACAGTCCTGGGATGCGAATCATAGAATCATGGAATGGTTTGGGCTGGAAGGGCCCTTTAGAGCTCGCCCAGCCCAGCCCCTGCAGCGACAGGGACAGCTTTAACCAGAGCAGGGTGCTCAGAGCCCCGGCCAACCTGGCCTGGGATGGTTCTAGGGACGGGGCCTCCACCGCCTCTCTGGGCAACCCCTTCCAGAGCTTCACCACCCTCACTGTAAACAGTTTCTTCCTTATCTCCAGTCTAAATCCATTCTTCTCTAGTTTAAACCCATCACTCCCTGTCCTGTCCCAACAGGCCTTGCTAAAAGCTTGCCCCCCCCTTCCCGCAGGCCCCTCTCAGCAGTGCCAGGCCGCACTCAGGCCTCCCCGCAGCCCCCTCCTCTCCAGGCTGAGCACCCCCAGCTCCCCCAGCCTGGCCCCGCAGCAGAGGGGCTCCAGCCCTCGGGGCATTTTGGTGGCCTCCTCCGGCCCCGCTCCAGCAGCTCCATGTCCTGCTGGTGCTGAGGGCCCAGAGCTGGGCGCAGGGCTGCAGGGGGGGGGTCTCAGCAGAGCAGAGCAGAGGGGCAGAATCCCCTCCCTCGCCCCGCTGCCCACGCTGCTGGGGGTGCAGCCCAGGAATGCCCATCGCTTTTACACCCGGCAAAACAAATCCCCGTGCACGCCGCACCCTCTGTCGCCTGCGGCCCTTCCCTGGTGCCCGCATCCAAACCCGCCGCGTCCCCCGCAGCCCTCGCCTCCGTCCCCGACTCCGCTCCTGCCAAGGCCGACGCCGGAGCCCGAAGCCCCCCGGGGACGCCGCCATGCCGCTGGGCGCCCACCGCCCTGCCGCTACACCGGCCGCCAGCCTCTGCCCGCCGTTGGCGAGGCCGTGAGGTAAAGCCCTGTGCCTTCGTATCGCCCCACGCCGCCTGCCTGGCGGGGCCGTTCTGTTACCGAGCGCCAGGCAGCGGACGGGAGCGACCCCAGCCTCCCGCTCTGGCGTAGCGGAGGGCTGGCGTGACGTCACGCGCGGCACGGCTGGCGGCGGCCTGCCGTCAGAGCCGCGTGACGTCAGCCCTGCGGGGGCGGGGCGGGGGCCGCGGGGAGGGAGGGGGCGGCAGGTGGCGGGCGCGGCGCGGCGGCTCCCGGCTGACAGCGGCGGGCCCGGCCCGGCCCGGCCCGGCCCTGCTGCGGCGCGGCCCGGCGGGAGTTGTAGTGCGCGGCGGGGCGGAGGCGGCCGGGCCGGCCCCGGGGCGGACTACAAGTCCCAGGCGGGGCGTGCGTGTGTGTGTGTGGGGAGTGCGGGCGGCGCGGCTGGGCTGGGCTCGGCTCGGCTGGGCTCGGCGGTAACCTCCCGTCTCTCCCTCTCGCAGCGGCGGCGGCGACGATGCAGGCGGAGTCGGGGATCGTGCCGGACTTCGAGGTGGGCGAGGAGTTCCACGAGGAGCCCAAGACCTACTACGAGCTGAAGAGCCAGCCCCTCAAGAGCAGGTGGGACCGGCGGCGAGCCGCGGCGCCGGCCGGGGGCCGCGCTGCCCCCCGCGCTGCGGGGCCGGGCCGGCGGGGCCCGCCGCTGAGTCAGGCCCTCGGCGAAGGCCGCCCTGACCGCCCCGAGGCAGGCGGCGAGTCCCCGCCGGCCGGCGGGGAGGCAGGCTGCGCGGCGGGGCGGCCATTTAGTGCTTCCTGCCATAATAGCGGCGTTGTTGGGCGGGAGGCCGGGCCGGCGTTATGTAAAGGGCATTGTCGGCCGTGCGGGGCCCCGCTGCCGCACCCGGGGAGCCCCGCCGGCCCCCCTCGGCGGCGGGGAACACAAGGCATCGGCGGCACCCGTGCCCCCCCCGGTGACCGCCGCCGCTTCCCCTGCCCGTCCCCGCGTCCCCCCCCGGCAGGTGCGGCGGCACTCGGGTGGGGTCAGCGCAAAGCTGCAAAGTTGTTGCAAGGTCTTGTGGCGTGTAAGGTCATTTTGGGGTTGGTTGGTTTGTTTTTTGTTTTCTCTCTTTTTTTTTTTTTTTTTTTTTTACTTTAAGAGCAGGTTTGTTGGTTGCAGTTGCTTAAGGACTGGAAACTTTTGCCTAGGCACGTCAAAGTATTATTCCCCCCCCCCCCCCCGACATATACGAGTTATTCTTATCTGGAGCGGCTGCGTCGCGTAGATATGGTGTTTAAAGGGAAATAAGGCGGTGTGTGTCTCTCGCCCGTGCGGGGTGTTAGGTACCCGCTTTCCGTCCTAGCGCTGGAAAAAGCAAGCAAATGCTCTCCCGCGCCTTGAGCATCTACCTTGTCAGCAATGGCACGTTTCTCCCTCCTCTGCTTTTTCATTCAAAGTACTCCGGCGGTAAGGAACCCTCCATTTCATCACAACGCTCTCCTCGGCAGTACTCAGCTGAATATAAGGTCATTGCTGCAAGTGTATCACGTTTGTAATCGAGTCTGTTGCTAGCCTGTCTTTATATTCATGGTTTTTAGTTTCGAACAATGCCCTTCGTACGCCTATGCGTGCAGTTGGAAAATGAATGGGAAGGTAAATATTTAAAAAAAACCAAACCTGTGCTAGAATGAGCTGAGATTGTACTGCCTGTCAGACACGCTTCAAAGTAAATAAATGCATTTTTGATCGCGCTTAGAATGTTTCAGAAACATTGAAGGTCTTGTAGTAAAAGATGTTAAAAAATTCTGTCGCTGTCGCAAGGGCTGGCAAATCTGGGGCCACGTCCTGTGGCCTGTCTTCACGGCAGCACTACCTCACACTGAACCTTTGGTATTGCTGAGAAATGGTGCGCAGAGGGGTGACGATGTGCAGCCTTTCACAGCCTGACGGGCCAGCCAACCGAGCCACAGCTGCCAGAACTCCTCTGCCCTTCAGGGTTGTGCGGGGAAGCTGCCATTATCCAGGTAATTAGCTGGGAGGCAGGCTAATGCGAGGAGAGAGGACAGTGTGGAGAAGATGGGTTTGTCCACAGTGGTGGGTTCCAGCTGCGATGGGAGACCCGCAGGGCTTTGGCTTCAGTGTCCGTGTTGCCAGCGGAGTGCAGCAGTAGCAGGGTAGAAGATGGTGGAGCACTGATGCCTCGCGCCGTTGTCAAATAGTTCTGTTTGCACCAGCCGCGGGTTCTGACTGGTGTGCAGGAGTTGTCCCTTTGTGGTCGTCCGCTTTGTAGTCAGCAGTTTGCCTCGGCCTTCAGGTGGTGTGGGCATGGAGCTTAGATACCGGGTCCGCATTTGACCTTGCACAGATGTTCCAACTGCTTTTAATTCCTGTGACCTGATGCTTTGGGACCCGAATGCATTCCTGCATTGTTCGCTTCTCTCAGGGGGAAGAGATAATAAAGATACTCTGTAATGAAGCACTGGAGTTACTTGTCCATCTTCTAAATGTTGACACCTCAAACTGCCCTAGAGTGAATTGCCCCAGTACGTTCTCACCTGCTACTCCTGCAGAATCAGCGCTGCCCACACGTGGGGTTTAAAGGGTCCCCCATGTGAGTCATTCAGACATTTTGGTGGTGCCTCAGGCCAACATCTGTTCTGACGTTTCCAGGAGGGCTTGTTGGGTAGGAGAGGTGACCAGCTTGCCCCAGTCTGCCTCCCTGTCCCTGCACACGTAACCCATGCATGCAAGAAGAGGGAGCCCGGAGGGTGGAGTAACAACCCATGGTTTTCCTGGCAGATAGCAAAGTGACACGTTAACCTCAGCGTGGAGCCTGCCCAGCTCACGTACAGCTCTTACCTCCAGGTAGAGGCTCAGTTGTCTTCCTGGTCTTGTGGGAGATGAAGAAGCAAAGGAACTGCCAGGTCCATATAAACTTGTCCCTGGAGCCAGGCTGATAAAACTTGATGATAACGGGAGGCAAAAGCTGCTCACAAACCTGTTTGCTTCATGATGTGCAGATCGTAATCTAAGAGGACTTCTGTAGTCCTTCAGCGTTTCTCAGGCCTGAAACCAGTCTGACTGATGATTATCAAAGGTATCCGACATCACCCCGCTGCTTTCTCTTGTGGATGTAAATCGGGAGTAATTGCACAGCAGTCAGTGGAATAGCACCAGGTCAGCATGGTGTAGCGATGGGACTGTGGCCATGGGAATTGCATTCTTACCATCTTCTCCACAGCCTTGCTCTGGAAAGGTGCCTGGGGAGCAGGCAAACTAGAGGTCAATAGCTGATGGTAGGAGATGAGTCTAAACAGCAATCTACTCCTTTCCCTGGTGAGAGCTGCTGATTTCCTACTAACATTCGGGGCTTTCTCTCTTCTTTTTCAACTGTAAGAGGTGAGAAGCATCCTTGGCTTGCTCACAGCAGCGGAAATTGTGAGCCTGTAGGAAAAGCCATCCAGCTCAGAAATACGTAAGAATGCCAGTGCTCTGAACAAAGGAGAAACTTTTTTTGTTGCCCAGTTTAACTCAGCCCTGCTGTCCTTCAGTCGGTAAAACTCTCCTATTGGCTTCCTCCCAGATTGCTTGTTTTCCAATATATGACATCCAGTTAAAGATTTCTCCTCGTCGGTGTGCCCTTGCAGTTACTCTATCCATATTTCATAATTCGAGTCTGCAATTCAAAGCTGCAAGGGGTCCGATGATAAAAGCTTTCTGCAGTAAATACTGTACTAACTTAGGCCAAGCCACAATTGAATGCTAGAGGCCAAGGAAAAATGTAAGCCCAGCAAAAAGCTTTAATCACAAGGGATGGAGAGAATACATGAGGCTGAGATACATCAGTTCCAACCATATTTCCTAAACCCCTCGGACTCATGAGAAGTTAGCTGCTTGTGCTAAGTGCTAGATGCATTTAAGGGCGCTCTGGAATTTGCTGTGGTTGAATGTCTTTGAAAACTGAGAAGATGTTTCAGTTGCTTTGGTTTCTCCAGAGTCACTTTTCGCTGTGGGAGGAAACTGGGCTGTATGACTAGCCAGTAGGACAACGAGATTTATTTTTTTTCTTCACGTTCATACTTTATTTCTTTCCTGCCATATTCCTGAAGGATAATAGTTTTAATTTATAAGTACGTATGCTTAAAGGTGTATGTGTTTGTGTAATGAACAAGCAAATAAGATTTCTGTACAAGCAGTGCACAATGAAATCAATGGAGTTTTATTTTCAGGCAATCGGTTGAAGAAAATAATCAGTTATTACCAAAAGTAAACACAGATCCTGATGTGTCTGCATGCAGTCATCAGGGTGCTGTAGGCTTAAGTTACATCTGTCGTACTACTAATGTGGATTCTTTAAATCATTTGACCTACTAAAGCAATGTTTTTGGATATCAAACTGGTATGTGGAAGTACAGACTTCACAGTCTGCCTCTGCACAGGATGATCTGAACGAAGGCAGGTGTGCCAAATACAGCAAAAATTCCTATATTCAATTGCTTTTCTCTGTTTTTTGGTTCTACATAATGTCTGTCCATTTGGATGGCATGTGCGACCTAGCAAGTGGCAGCAAATTATTGTCAGTTGTTGCAATTTATGGCCTTGCTCTTAATAAAACCATGTACCTGTGGGTAAATTACTGTTATTTGTGCTATTTTCTGTTGCCCTTTCCCAGCTTCTTTATTTTCAGACTGATAAAAAAGCACCTGAATGATGCAGTTACTGAAGTATTTTTGCTGGAAAAAATTATTAGGAAATGCTTTTAAGTTGCGTGATAGTTTTTTAGGAAGCTTATTCTTGCTTTGTGAGCAGTAGCATTGAGCTGTAGAGTTTGTCATTATTAAAGCAGTGATGTTTTTATAAAATGCTCGTCATTCCTGGTGTCCAAATGCTTTTTTTTAATGTAAACCTTCAATATCTTACTTATATCAACTAGTACCTTATCTCTATCCAGTTAGGATCCTCTGTAAAACACTCAATTTTTTTTTTTTTTCCTTTGGTGTTGTGCTAAACATTGAAGCCTCGACTTAGTAAAAACTTCCCTTTTAATACACAGTGTTTATTGAGGAATTATTAATTTCACTAAACAGGCACACATTTTTAAACTGTGTACTTACTCTGGAGCCAAAGAGGACTTTTTCTAAAGTGCCTTAGTCTGCAGATGATGAAATTTAATTCTGTAAATGAACTTTGCAGCATGATTAAATTTGAACTTGATTACATTAGGCTTCTCAGCATTGAGTTTGTGCCTTATTGGAGGTAGTCTTTTCATATTACTGCTATTTATGGATCTTATTCAAGTGTTTTATATTCTGGTTGGGTTCTGCAATGCAGTTTGTTCAAGCTACTGCTTATATCTGTTCCAGTTGTGCAAGAAGTGGAAAATATCCTTTATTTAGAACAGGTCACATGTGCTTGCATCCAGGAACCGCGTCTCTGTGTGTTTAAAAAAAAAAAAGTATCTTGGAGGAACAGATTTTAAAAGTTCCTGAAATATTTTTCCGTCTGTTACAGAGGAACGTTACGTATTTTAAACTAAAAGGTAATAATAGCTGAGTTTAAAGTGATACGTAGGCTAGCACTGACTGAAGTCAACGGTAAAAGTCTTAACCGATGTCAGTGGGAGTAGAGTTAAGCCAAAAGTATGTCTCTTTGAAATGTCTCCGGTAACATTTTTGTGAGTGAGTCAATAGTCCCATGTTTATTCTGCACCTCGAATTCACTTCACTGGGTAGGAAACCCTCGCCACATCTTTTTTGCACTCTTTTATTCTTGAAAACAGTCTTAAAAGGAAAGGCTGTAATTGGAGTGTCTATGTATAAACATGTGGAGACAATAAGCGGTATTTCTTTGTATTTCTTTATACTGGGAGCCAGTGCTGCTACCTCTCTGTAGCAGAGCATTTTCCATGGTGAGAGATCCTGCTTGACCTTTTCTCTTCTGCAAAACTCTCCCTCTGTTATTTGCAGTAGGCCTTTGCTATTTAGCAAGGAAACAGAAATAGCCCATGCAATTCAGTTCAGCATTTGCTTTGATATGAACTATTGAACGTCACCTTTTTGCTTCCCTAGCCTGCTTTCCTCGGGAGGGTTTTGTTTAGCTGCCAAGCTGATCAGAGAGCACGCAGATAGTTTGAGGCTGAGCTGACTGCACTGACTGTGCACCTTTTAGCACGCACATGTATTTTCTTTTTATTTATTGGACTGCTGGCTCTCTTAGTCGTGTGTAAGTACATATGTACTCTGCATGAAATAAATCCATGCCTTTCTGGTGAGCAGGAAGCCTCCCTAGCTGGCTGCTATCGATTTGCAGAATCCAGGTGATAATGTGAATCAATATTTTCTTCTGCATTTTAAATGGCTGAAAATAAACTGAAGTAGCCCTGCTGATGGATAGCTGGGGTGCCCCTGGTACTGCTCATTTCCCTGCATGTAGTGGAGGTAATTTCACAAGCCTCCGGACCAGAATTTCTGGAGCTGCTGTGAACCTACCAGTTGTCATTAACAAGTCATTGCGGAGCTTATTCTGCCCTATGTGTGTTTTTATTTGGCACTTAGGGTGATGTATTAGAGGTCCTTTCCAGCACGCTGGTAGGCAGCGTGACTAATTCCTGTTGTATGGTTTGGTCAGTATCTAGAAGAAAACTGGGAAAGGAGAGCAGAAGAGACTTGCAGATGCGTTATTTTATAAACAAATTCAGCCTCTCACTACATTCTATGACTAAAAGTTTAATGGGAAGAAATCTGTACAGCTGCTTAAAAATGAGGGTACAGGAGAGACCTGTTCCGACACTTACTATGCTGGGCTCCTATTTCTAGGTTTGCTTTCCAAAGCAACGTACTTTAAGACTTTGAAAATGAAATGGAAGGAGTAATTTTTCTGTTTACTTTTCTGCTAAAATTTGAAATTGCGTGTTGGCTGCTAATTGTCTTCCGAGAACGACCTGCTGTTTCAGTGTTGAGAACAAAATGAGTCCAACTTCCATTAAGCTGGTCAGGCTCTTGGCCATTATTGTCTGTCTCGTTCTATTTTGGATTCAAAAAGTTTTTGAAATACATTGGTTGTTAAGATTTTTTTTTTTTTAATTTGGTAAAATTTACTCTCTTTTAATATCATTTTTGCCGGAACAAAGACAACATGATTAAGCAGCATGGCATGGCAGATTTTGCTGGACAGTTAACTATTGCATCACTATCATATTATATTAGAACTGTGATTTTTTTTTTTTTTTTTTTTTTTAAATAATCCCAGCAGCTAAACAGTAACAGGACAATTATTGGCTTGCATGTAGTTTACACTTAATTTCATACTGGGGAAAAACAGCACAGGAACAAGAATATTGTCGCATATTCATAATATAACAGTGCTACTGCTTTATCTGCAGCAGCTGTAAAAAAGCTGACGCTGCTTTGAGTGTCAAGATTGAAATACTTGGGTTCACTGGAACCAAAGACCGTAATACAATCTAAAACAGATCAGCCTGTCCTCCAGCCCATCTCCGAGGTAGAAGTTATGTGTGGTTTCCTGTGTTAGACATGCCAAGGGTCTGGTTGCTGTGGATGGGCACTAGCAATTTTGGGGTGCCTTTTGAAAGGGCTCTGGTCCAGTATCTTTGACCAGAATTTCAGCTTGCGACTTGCAGAAGCCTTAGTTATTGATGTCTGTGGGCTTCATCCAAAAATAAGTGTTTCAAAGAGGGGATAGGAGTGTCCAAGTGAAAGACGATGGTGTGGGTATCACTGGTACAAGTACAAAAATTGTGAAAACTGATAAGGAAGGCTTGCAATACAACTGCTAGCTAATACTTTAACCACTAACAGTGCCTTTGGATCGAGCTCATTTTTTCTGGTAACATCTCTGCTGCAAGGGCTGCTGTAATGTTTGTGTTAGCAGCTCTCTGCCAAGCATGCAAGCCAGGGTCTGGTGGTTTATAGCTTTTTTTTTTTTTTTTTTTTTTTTTTTTAATTCGGTGGCAAGTGATTATGTAGAAACCTTCTGTAGGCTCCCCCCGCCCGCCCTGACCTGCTGCTCACAGCTGCTGCATGGACTGGACTGGCAGGTTGAAGAGCAAAAATGCGTTGCTGTGATATATAATTACTTCTTCCAGCATGAGCCAACAGAGCTGCTTGCTGTGATGATTGTTACGTATGCTGCTATGTAAAACAGAATGCACGTTTAATGTAGGGTTCGGGCTAGTATTTTAATGTTGTAATTAACAGCCTCTAACAGTAAACAAGTTTTTTTTTAAATCAGTTCCCATGAAGATTATTCCTTTATGGTGTAGGCAGACATACATTTGCAGACGTGGAGTTTATGAATTCTGTATTACTTGGAGAAATGAGCATCGAGAACAAACAAGTACCTCTTTTTCAGACCCTTTTTCTCTTACTCTAGAATACAACAGGTACGGTGTGAGGTGGCTGGAGATCAATCCTGCAGTCGGTATTTCATAGGGACATTTCAGCTAAGGCGAACAGTCGCATTTGAGATGACGCGGCAGTTCCAATCTCTTGGAAGAACTGGATTCATCCTTAAATGCTCCCCAAAAAACAGTGATCTAGTTTCGCAGGTACGTTGCGCCTCCGTTTGTGCTGCTCTTTCAACACAAAATGGGCATAAACCCACCTGAACCTGCTGCTTAGGCTGGAGTGGCTGGGTGGAGCATGCCGGGGGGGTCCGGTCTTCTCAGACCATCTTGTGAGATTGCTTGTGAAGAGACCACTCAGGCTGCAGGGAGTAGGCAGGAGGTTTGTATCTGTTCAAACCTACAAAGGCAAGCTTCGTTTGTCTGTGCGCAAGGATTACGTGCCTGGTTTGGCCTACTGTTACATTAAAGAATTTATTTATAACGAGTCCTGCGAGAGAAGGACTTTACATAGTGAAAACTAGTGGTTTTGGGTACCTGGAAAGATGTTGATCAGCTTTGAGATATGTAGGCGCTGGAAGCTTGCCAAGTGTAATGTGTTTAAAGCATCACGCCAGTAACAGATATTGTATTGTCAAAGCTTGCCTGTAACCCTAGGATACTGAGACACTTCTTGTCTTCGCTGTATGTGACAACGCAAACTGCCGTATGAAACCTAGTAGGGCAGGGGTGTTGGGATCTGGAGACTGGAGAAAAGTAACAAGAAGAAGTGGGAACAACTGGAATGTCCTGAATGAAGGATGCTTCAGAGAATGGAGACAGGAACGATGAATGATCGTTACTAATCTTAGTCCCAGCCATCCTGTTGTAACATGTAAACACGTACAGAAAATAGGAATTACTGTGATTCTTTCTGGAGGAGAAGCGGCCAGCTAGAAAACTTGGGATGGAGCTAAATCAGCTGGGAACTGTTACAGGGTGAGAAGATGGGAGCAGACTTTGGAAGCTCTCAGACGGCAAGAGATGGGCGATATGGGCAAGGTGGGGGGGTGGTCCTGGAGCTTCAAACTGGGAAGTCGGAATAGTACCGTAGAGATGGAAAAGGATCATTGAGATATCTGAGTGCGAGAACCCAGCTGAGCGTGTTTTGTGCACGTTTACTATTTCCTTTCAGGATTCTTTGGGTTTTATCTAAATAAAGAAGGAGAGAGTTTGTATAAAATACAACTGACTGGAAATGTTTTTCCTGGGTGTGTCCCTGCATGATAACACGCAGCTGTAAAGCCAAACTAGGAATACGGAGGTAGATGGAACAAACCAAACCCTTTTTATAATGTTTGTGTACTTCAGCCTGAAGTAACAGTTGCAACCTGAGAGACTGAAATCAGAATGATATTGAGATGTGTACACATGCGGGAGGGGATGATCTTACAGAAAAGCAAAGGGGAAAAAACTCTTTCGAGCTGTTCATTGGAAGCTGGAAGGAGTTCAGGAAGGCGTGGGACTCTTGCAGTGGGTCCCCGTCATGCCATTAACTACTGTGTTTGGCTTTCTGCTCACTCTAGCAAGCTTTATTTTATTTGTACCAAATATTTACAATTCTACCGAAGCTCAGCCATGCTAAAGGCACATCCCAGATGTCAGTCTGTCTAATGGCACAATTCAGAAGAGTTGCTGGGATTATTTATTTATTTATTACTGTTGTAACACGAAGGTTGCTATCTGATAAATAATTATTCCACCTTGGAGAAGGCACATTGTAAATCTATTAAGCTGCTCCTTTGTTTTTTAGGCTTGTGCATAATGAGTTTGGAATTTAAGATTAGTGGTATGCTGTGCAACTGCTCATTTCATGACCTCATCCTTCTGCATGGCTCGCCTGCCTGTCCACCTGTCACATCCTGTTGGGCACCTAGGGCTATATTCATATGGGGAACTTTGGTTTAGCGTTGCATCATCTCATTTTTATGTGTTCTGCTGCCTAGTGGAATTCAAAAAACCCATGAGGTAGGTGTGTAGGTTCCTTACAGAATGTGTGAGGGGAAAGATGGCTTCAAGGAAGGCTTTTGAAAACCAGCGTGCGGAATGGGGGATTGCCTGAGTCAGCCAGCGAAGGGTGTAAGAGGCTGGTGTTGGTGTTGAATGCTGTCCCTTGAAGATTTGGTTGTCTGGTCTAGGTGAGCTGTTGCTGAACCTTTCTCAAAGTGACGTGCCAAAGACAGGTCTGCTCTTAAAGAGATGAAGAGCAGGCAGTACGACATCCCCCTACCCCAGCTTTATCCACTCAGGACACAGAAGTTTTGAGTTCCAGTCCTGTCTGTGACTCAAAACATGGGATTGAACATGTCCACCATCCTTTGGAGTGCCCAAACCAATAAACCATGGGCTTTTTCAGGTGTCTCTCTTGCAGAAGCTAGTCTGTTTTGCTTTGCATAGTTATTCATTGAACTGGTAGGGGCAGGAGTGGCTTGGTAACACAGGGGAGTGAGCATTTGCCTGTGGTTGTTCTCACCCTGCTCCAGAAAATAGTTATTTGTACGAAATGGAACAGCTCTACCAGGAAGCAAGGAAGACGTGCTCAAAAATTGGATCATTTTCAGCTCCATCTGTTTCTAAAAGGCAGTTATCCAAATCTCTGTAGTCAGGGTCCCAGCATGAAATATGGGGACCTGCTTGAAATATGAGTGGTAATACTTGGGGTACAGGTAGTTGGATGAAGGGAAAACATCCTTAGGGTTATGGGAACCAGAGATTCTTGAATTGTTGAAGGAAGGCAAGGAAGTCAAACTGTGGTATGGACTCTCTGACGGTACTGGTGGCCAAAGGGCCTCTCTGAGTGGTATATATTGGTGAGGAAGCTGTCAGGCAAAGGTGAATATTAAGAGTGAAGACATTTATACATCATTTCTTAAGAGTGTTTAATTTTTTAGGAATGTGAAATCATTCGTGGTACAGCAAGAGAAGCTTGAATATGTAGAAGTGAGTTACAAAGGAGTAAAGTGAGTAAGGCAGGTGATTAAATAAGATTCTGTCTCTATCACAAACTTGTTTTTTTGATTTAGCTTGTTGCACAATTTACAGTTGCAGTCTAATTGCAAAACTATTCTGCAAGTGATAATTTGGTTCCCAGCTAATACAGCTTTTGATATTTACTGTACAAAGCTGTGCTGTGGGAGCTGCTCGCCCTGAAGATGCTGTGGGCCAGCAAGGACTTTCTGTTTTTCAAGTGTGTCGAGTAATGTAGAAAAATGTGAAACAGATCTGCCTGTTAGGAGGATCTCAAAGGTGCTGGAGCTGCACCTGCAAAGAAGACAGGGCTGGCTGGAAGGGGCTTGCTGCTGCATGTTTGCAGAGCTGGGGAGGGTCTGGTCTTTCTTGCAGCCTTTTTGGTGTTTTCCAAAGGAACTGGCCACCCTGCCTTCACAGCAGCCTCCTGCTTTCTGGGAGAGATCCCTCTGAGTAGGCAGTAATTACTGTCTTTCCAAAGGAGTCCTTGTTTGTGGAGGAGACTGTTAATTATCTCTCACTTAGCCTTTCTAATGAAGGTGCTTGTAAGAGTTGTGCTGGGGTGCCACAATCTGCATAGGACAAAATCTTCCTCCTCTGGATTTGCAGTGTCTGCAGTGACTTCTTGCACGGATCTGGGGGGGTGTGTCTGTTCTTGGGCCTCAGGTGGGATCTTTAGTGACTTGCTCTTTGAAACTGTTGACCATTTGGCCTTTGGCCTTGCAGCACCACTTGAGACCATAAACAGACCTGCAGAGGAACAGGTCCAGTGATCTCGTGTCGCTGAATGCCGTTCCGCTGTGCCGAGCGTCACGCTGCGTACCAGCTCAATGAAAGGAGGCTGGTGAGAAAAGGTGGCTCTTGCAGTCACCTGCGACTGGAGCACATCTGATGGTGGTTGCAGTCTCAGCTGGTAATCCCACCATTTTCATACCCAGAGCTTCTCCTGGGCAGCCTGGGCATTGCAGCTGTTTAAGGTAGGCACAGAGACAGAGGCACACGGGAGATGACCCGTCCCGCTCTCCCAAAGGACTGCGAGAGCATCGATGTGCTATCCATCAGGTGCAGTGTTCAGCAGATCGTGGTGTTGCTCTCGTCTGTGCCATACTGGCTGGCTGATGCGGAAATCCAGCAGTACTGCAGGAAAAAACATATTAATGATCTAGAGAAGAAATTCTTCAGTGATTTCTTACAGCTTCTCCGTGTTTAACTGTTGGTTTAGCCTGTGTTCTCATTTTCGAGATGTGCTATGAGCTGGAGGATGGTACTGGTTTGTATGGTTACCAGTCTCATCCCCTGCTATCTGATAACTCCTGCCCCGTTGCTATGAAACGTTTTAGTGAGATGCTGTGTAAAAGGGATGAATATCCTGTATGTAACTGCGGAGATGTTTTTCCATGGCTCATCTCTTGCTGATCTTTCTGACCAGTTTTCTAATTCTGCTGTTGGTGGATTTGAATGATTTCTGGTGTTGTCATACAACTATCTGATGCATATTTCCCATCTGTAATTTAATGCCTTTGCATTGAGGTTTATTAAATAGCACAGTGCAGAAAACTGCAGTATCTGTCCTCGTTGTCTCTTTTCAGTGGGTTTAATTTTTGTGGCAAGGACTTTCACAGCTCTTGAAATTCCAATTCTGTAATCACTATTTAATTGAAGACAGTTTCCCCTGTATTTAAGAGCTACAGAATCAGGCTATGCTTTGGAGAAATGCTAAATTTGGCTGCTTGCAGAGTCATCCAAAGCACATAGGTTGTTCAGTAGGTGCTGTTTGGCTTCTTGTAGTGGAATAGGGAATGCCTGGCTTTGGGGGCTATGTGATGTTCCTCCTTCCTGCATGTAGCATGGGAAAAATTAAGTGGTTAAACTAGGAACTGTGTGTACTTTATTTAGTGGCACTTACGGTTGCAGAGCACCCTTGGCAGCAGAAAGACGGGTGCTCTAGAACTGCAAGATTGTATTGATTGTGTTGCATTTCTGCTGGAACAAAAATATAACGGGCTCAGCATTTGCATTTTCCACTTGTGCATTGTTTTCTCTTTATTTTGTGTATGTAGAAAATGCTATGGTCTGCAAACTGCTGGTTTAGTGTTTTCTGTGGAATGAAAACCATCTGGATAATTTAACTGAATTTTATCAAAGTTTTTGGTAACAGGCTCTTTTCTGTTTCCTGGCATCTTGTTAAATGAAGATGAGAATCTGAGTTAAAATTCAGAGAGGTAACTATGGTTTATGACCTGGAATTTTAGAAACAACTTGGGCTTGTTGAAGTTGCAAAAGTAACTGAAATATTAAAGTGACATACTTTTTATATATTTTATGTATATATACGTATGTGATATATCTCTCCCAAAAGCATTCTCCCTGAGCAAATGCCTGCCATAGGCTTCCCCCCACCACAATGTACTTTGAATGCTTGGCATAGTGGGAGCTGCAAGCTGAAGAAAGCATCCAGCTTTCATGCCGAGGCTGCTTTGAAAGAGATCAGACTTAAATGCCGGCTAAAGGTAAGAATAAGTTTAAAGACTTCCCTTGATCAAACCTCCATTCAGCAAAACGCTTCCATGTATTCTTTATTTCATAGTCCTAAATAAGTCAATTGGTTTTGTACTCCTAGGTTTAAACTTGTTGCAGCCCTAGGGCTGTAACAACCATGGGAGTGCTCTACCCCGATCCAACAAACCTTAAGCACGTGAACTGTGCTGCTCAAGACTATTTGTGTTTAAATTTCAGCTCATGGTTTGAATGCATTGCTGGGTTGGCAGAAGAGTGTTCAGCATATGGCAGGCTGTTAAATCTGATGTACTTTTGAGCCTCATACTGTGATTTTTAATCCACTTTTGTTGAAATACTACTTAGAAAAGTAAAAAAATCCCACTAGAAAAAGATAAATAATAATCTTTTCAACATGAGATGCAGAATTAACTGAATTTCAGTACAGTCTGTTTAACAGAGGAAGAGCACTATCAGTCAGACTTTTCTTTCTTTCCGCCCACCCCAAAAGACTTAACCTGCCCATTTAGTTTCTGATGTCCTGATGATAGCGTTGGCCTATGGGTTTGGTTGTGGTGTTTTTTTTTTTTTCCCGAGTGGTGTATTTTGTTTTGGTGTTGGTTGGTTGTTTTTTGGTTTGTGGTTTTTTTTGTGTAGTGTTTTTTTTTTTTAAGTGAGGTGAAGGAAAGTGATAAAGTTCTCAGCATTGGAAAGTTTTAGGTGTTCGAGAGATGAGTATTTAGATTTGCACATGCTTAAATCATGAAGAACAGTTCCTTGAGCACGTGTGTGTGTGTGCCTACTGTGATAGCAAGTGCTTGTGTGGCTTCTCTGAAAAAGGAGCTGTATATGAGTGCAGCTTTCTGAATCCAAACTAGGTTGTTCTCAAAGCCAATCCCAGCGTTGTTAGTTTAATATTGGGTGTCATGTGGACAGGTTATGAAAAGTTGGAATAGGGTTATTTTCAACAGTCCTATGTTTTTCCCAGTGGCTGTGTCACAGAGTCATTGAGGTGACACCTCTGGAGATCATCTCATCCAGCTCCACGGCTCATCATGTTGAGTAGGTTGCTCAGAGCCATGTCTTGTTGGGTTTTGAGTGTCTCCAAAGGCAGAGACTCCACAACTTCTCTGGGTGACCTGTTCAAGTATTGATGACCCTCACAGTAAAAAAGAGTGGTTTTTTGTTTGGGGGGTTTGGTTGGGGTTTTTTTGGGTTTGTTTTTTTTTTTTTGAGTTATAGTGTAACTCATTCATACTGTTTTTTGACTTGTGTATCACAGTACGCACAAGATGAAGCATGCAGGATGCTGCACACCTCCTCCCCAAGTTGCACTTCTTCAGCTTTGCTTTTCAAAGTAAGACAAGGGGAGTTATTGCCTATCTAAACTGTTGCAATTTGTCCTAAAAGCAAGTGATTGTACAGGCATAGTTAAAGACCTGGTGAGCAAAACTTCTGTGTCCTTTTCAGTCTTGGCTCAAAGGCTGCCAGGCTTTCTTCCTCATCTTGATTCAGTCTTGTTTGACACAGAGTAGTTTTTTTGCTCTGTCATTCCCCATTGCAGATGGATGCAAAGCACCCTACAACATAACACTGAATTTAATAAGCACTTCGGCTTCAGTGCAGAGGTTGTGTCCAGTGCTGCAAAACTGGACCTTAGTGGTGTTTGTGCAGGGCATTTGACAGATGTTCATCGCTTGCGATGTTATCTGAACTGTTAAACATGTATAATAATTCCACAAGGCTGTTGACTAAAATATTCCACTTCTTTGATGCACTAGCACTAACTTGTCTGCTATGAATTCATACACTAAAGTTGAAATGACTTCTAAAATAGTAAACATGAACTTTAGCCATTTTGTGCTCTGGGGCAATTCTAGAATCTGTTCCTCAGTGTGCTGTACACAAAGTGCCTTTTTGTAACCTGCAACTGTGTCTGTGTTTGTCAGAACACTGTACAACACGCTTTTGCCAAGCTATATTGAACAAATAGTACATGGAATTGAGTATCTAAGCTTCAGTCAGGACTGATCTTGCCTTGGCTGTCCTGTGCCATGCAGTTATCTAGGACTACGCTTCAGTTTTCTGCAGATTGCTTTTGGCAGCTTCGAGGACCAACAGACTGGAGATCTTACAGAGTATGTTCTTTAGCATAGAAAAGGTTTACTGGAATTACTGGAAAAGTTGACTTTGGAGGTGGCTTCCAGGGTGAAGTGTAGCAGTTAAATACAAATCTTTAATGACACTGTCAGTAGCAAGTACGAGTCCGGTGCTATGTGATGCCGTAGCAGTCTTAATTGATTCGCTTGGTATCAGACACAGAAATGAACATGTGCTGACTACACAGTCTCCAGTTTGTATTTTCTGAGGCTGCATTCATTTCTTTCTGCTGTCAGGCTCTGACATGTTTGGGTAACTGAAGCTGACTGGCAATAGCAAAGCATGAAGTATAACACCCCCCCCCCCCCCCCCCCCCCCATATTTACTGCTCCAGACTTTGTTCCTTTTTGCATTTCCAATAACTATTGAGAAATGAGCAGAAAGTTAAGGGTGCTTTCCCAGAGTAGCACTTTTTGGGGAAGAGACTTGGTTACTTTTTACTGTCTAGAAGCCCCAAGCAAACCTGAGAACTAAGTGTCAGTGGTCCTTCTTACTTTAAGTTTATAGATGAGGGTGAGATCTGCATTTATGCGGTCCTTTTGGACTTTTCTCATGCAAATGATGACTTTGGATGGTAAACAGCGTGCAGCAATATCTGCACTACCAGGATACTGTAAGGCTTAGCTCTTAGGTGCTTTGGTGACAAGATTAATACCATGTGAATGTTAGATGTGGGCAGATTCTGACTGCAGTTTGCCTCTACCTGTACCTGCAGCGAGAGCTCTTTTTACCCCACTCATCTGTTTGTCTCCCCTTGTTTATCCTAGGGCTCAGTGCTGTGTACAAGGGAGATGGGGAGAAGCAGGTGGGGGGAGAGGTCTGGATGTCTGCTTACAGGGCCATCTTGAAATGCCACTTGAGTATCTCGCTGCAAATGCAAGATTCGGGAGCAGGAGGAATCCTGTCCTCTGTCATCTGGGTAAAACATGGGATCCTGGGAGGTCTCGCTGTGTGAGCTGCTGCTTGAATAAAGCTGTTGGGGCAGTTTAACTCTGCAATGCTTAACTTCAATTAAGTTGTCAAGTTTAGCATTGCTTTAGGCATTAATAGAGTTTTACTCTCACTTAAAAATCTGGTTTAGTAATTAACCTCCACTTTATTCTGGAGTTCAGAAGGTGCTGATTTGGTGCAGCAAATCTAATGTCAAGTGAATTAAAACATGAAAGATATTCAGTAATGAGAAACTGAAACAGGGTAGTGCAGAAATTAGATTATATGCAGTTTACAGGGAGCTGTGCTAGATGCTGAGCGATAAATGAAAAGCATTTTTAAGGCACTGCCTTACCTCTGCATTTGCATGGTTAAGGAATGTTCTGAATTGAATTGGGAATTAGTAATGGAGTTGGGATTTCTTTTGTTGCATGTTGACTTTTTACTGCACTTAGGTTTATTGTAGAGCTTTTTCTGAAATCTGGACATTGGATGGCAGTGACAGTACAATGACCAGAAGGTGCGAGGCATTCACAGAGGCTGGGAGAAAAGTGTATCAAGGCGGAGGGACCCCTGGTTCAACTGGGTGATACGGCCTAATAGATGAGATCCCCTTCTCTGTTGTAACTGAAGACTGAACCCAAACTCCAGCATATTCTGCTGAGTTCGTTGTTGGAGAGAGGCACGGAAGGATGCTACGTGGAAGGAGAATTACACCTGCAGGCAGCAGAGTTGCTTCACAAAAATTGTCCTGGCCTTTGCAATTTATTTGGTAGCATTCTTCATACTGCTGTGCCCATATTTTACATCCTACTGAGCCTTTACTGTTAGAAATAAAAGGGCTCCCTAGCTTTTCTGGCAAGAGGACTGTTTAACTACTCCCAACACTGGAGTATAGCTGCGTACTGTTGCTCCCATCCACAACAGCAGAGCTGTTATGCAAGGGGAAACAGGTTTAATTTTCCCCAGAAAGTGTCAGGCTTATTGCATGTAAGCATGGAGTATGTGCCGGCTGGTAAATCCCGTGCTTTTCAGGACTGGACTGCTGGCATCACACCAATTCATATGGGCTGACTTGCTGTTGGATATAAGGCACAGGCCTTCAAACAGCCTGGAAAACTGCATCAGTTTCTGCTGCCCAGGGATTTTGGGAGACTGCAGGCATAAGGGGCAGCTTTCCACTTTTCTACGGAACATAGCAGGCACAAAATGTTGTTACGCATCTTTTTTTGGTCTGGGTATTGGGGACTATGTAAGAGCGTCAATTCAGAACATGAACACAAAGGCATTTGCAGAGCAATGTCTATCATGCCTTTGCCCTGTGACATGCATTCTCACATTAAAGTGCACTTCTACCAATTCTTTGGTATTGTCTACTCCAGTGGATTTCAGAGGCGAAGATGCAGGAGGCTCAGTGTTTGCCCAGCCATCTCCTCTACAGCTTAGATATGTGGAATCAGAGGCTTTGTCTTTTCTATCATTTGGGTGATTTAAGGGGAAAAATAGCCTCTTATCACTTACCTACTTGTATTTCCAAGGCACTAATGTGGGGTAAAAGTTCATCTTATGAACGCTGGCAGAAGGACTATGCGCTGCGTGGGGTGTGGTTTTGTGCTACACCTGGCTGCAGGCTGCTGCTGGAAGGCATGGCCGTGCCCATCTGTGCCTTGAGTCGCAGTCCGGCCGCCCATGAAGGAGCTGGCTGCTAAATGGCTGCAGGGAGAGTTGGTTTATCCTCCTGATTCAATGGAGAAGGACCGCACATGCTCAAAGAAAGTAGTTTTCTATCTGCTTACAGAACTGATGTACTACAGCCACACAGGTACATGACCCAACCCAGGGGAAGGTTGGGAAACAGGACTGTGGGAAGGCAGGACTCCTCCTTCCATAGCAGCTTGCAGTTATGTTGGGTTAGATGGAACATAAAATCTTACTGCTGACCTTATTAAAAACATGCTAAAAGTGATGTGTGAGTTCTATGGCTGGCGTGTGGTTGGTTTTCTGTATGCAGCTGAATTTTTCTCTCTTAAAACCAGCGTTCCAGTAGAAAGTGTGACAAGTACCATGCTTACATTCAGCGACATCTTTACCAATGAGTCCAGTTTGATGACTTTATATGACTGATCCTTAACATACTGAATCTCTTAAATGAATGAGCAGTAATGCCAGCAGTCTGGTAACATACCAGGGCTCTTTTCTTGAGCTTTATGCTTACTGCATAGGAACCATGTCCCAAACATACTGGCTCACTGAGCTAATCATCTTGTGGCTCAAGCATAGTTTAGTTAATTCTGTGTAATAATTTACTGATGTCAGCTATACTGCAGTAGTTATCTGTGTGCAAAGTCCTGGTTTGTAGCAAATATGATGTAATGCAGGTTAACGCTAACCTCTTTGACCGTAGACTAAGCTAAGCTGTCTTAATACACGTTGGCCATGGTCTAACAGCACACGTGGCTGCTCTCGCTGCTCAGCTGCTGAATGGTAACTTGTTAAGCCAAGGTACTTTGATGGGCTGCTTGAGTCCTCCTGCCACCAATGAGACCTGGAATCACTTGTGTTGACTGCAGCTGTGATGTGCAAGTCGTCCTGTGTTAATCCGTCTTCCACGGGAGACAGAAAATGTAGATAATGGATGAAACAGGATTAAATTCTTCCAGTGTGTAGCCACTGCTGGTGACTGTGGACTAGTTTGACAGGGTTCACATCTGTGTTAACTTTCAGAAGACAACATGAAGCTATTATGCAGTTACTACCCACTCCAGGATCTGCACATCAATTAGGAGAGGCTGCTTACTCATGCTCCTCAAAAGTTGTGCCAAAATAGCTATTACATTATGTCAGAGCCCATAATTGTTCAGGATGAAAATAATCAGAATATAAACCTTGTTTCTTCTCAGCGGCTTTATATATAGACCTAGGACTTTGATACAGGGCACTTTGGAGCTGTAGTGGTTCAAGACGGTTCTTCTGTAGTTGGCACACATCAGGGAAATTATTATGAAATGTGATTTTATTTTTCCAGCAGTATATCTGGGGAGCTCCAACAACAAAGTCCTCTGTAAACAGCTTTTGTTCTGCATATTATGACTTATTCTACTATAACACTTAGGATCCCTGCTCGGGACTCAGCATCCTGTGCTGCTGGTAGGTGCTGTGTGAGCATGAAGGAAGGTGGTGGGATGCTTCACAGCAGATCTGCAATCTGAGAATAAGACATGAGAAGCAGATGGCTCCAGGGGGAAACAATGAGGCAGAGCTGTCAGCATGATGGGAAGGAGTCCTAGCGCACCCACTGCCTCGCTGTTGTCAAACCCTGGTCGGTGTCCTGCCCAGGCAAGAGTTCTTGAGACAGACTTGATGGAGGATTGCAGGGCAGGTACCCTTGGAAGGACCTCTGAAGACCTTTGTAAATGGGAGAAAGCGCTGCTCAGATGTTGTTGGAAGAAATGTGGCGTTGTTGGTGACCAGCTTGCAGCTTTTCTTCTCAAGCATCAGGAACCTGTGGCTCTGGACCCCAGCCCTGTCTCCTTGGGTAGTTGGTGGCAGTTTACTATGGCCCAGAGATCTGTGGCAGCAGAGCCTCAGACAGGCGTAGGGTCTCAGTTAAGATGTGACATGCCAAGGGAGCAGCATCTGTGGAGAAGTGACAAAACCTGTTGTAACCAAAATGGAAAAATACTGGCTTTACTGATGCTTCTGGTCTTAGACAGGAACCTGGAGGTCTGTCTCCAGGTCTGTCTCTTCCAGACTGTCCTCATATTAAAGCTGCCTGATAGTGCTATACAGGAGCTCCTTTTTCCAAAGAAGAGAAAAGGCTCGAGTGTAATCGCATAAATGATTTGTACTGTGTGAAACACAACTTGAATGAGGATTCTGTAGAGAAAAAAGTACCGTCACACTGATGGGAAGGCTAAGGTCTGTTCTGTAATTCTTGATCCTAATTCACGATTTTCTGTCTGTTTTGCCAAATACCTTGAATGCAGGGAAAAAGATAACTCGAAAAAGATGGTGTATAATAAAAATAGAAGCGCTTGCTCTGATTCCTCCATATGTTAATGGCTGGATTTTCAGGCAAGAGATTCCAGTAAGGTGTGCCAACAGTCTGAATACCTGCTTGTGCTGTGGCCCTCTTTCCATGAAAAAGCTGTTTGGGTTAGAGACAAGGGTGAAGTCATTGGGAGTGTTTGGTATCTCTGTGAATTGGATCCAATTCTGTGTGATTTTATTAAAAGACACGAAGTATCATAATTCCTGAGGTACTAGCAAGGTTCTTGCTTTAGGAATCCCATCTCGCTTCCATTTATTTCTTTCCTATTGGAAAATTCATGGCGAGTGAATAAATTTGTCCCGTTGGAGGCCATCTGGAAATAGCTATAGCGGGCTATATTATGTATTGTGTCTGATAAAAACTTTTCAAAGACCCTTCCCCTGGGGAAGGGGAGGATGGAGGCCTGGAAAAAGCTTTAAGAGGAAAAAGAGACAAAGAGATTAGGGTTCAGAAAATACGAAATTATGGTAATGTTTTCATTCAGAGAAAAAACACAGAGAAGTTCAATTATGATTGGATGCAAATGCCAAAACATTAAAGTGGTACCTAGCCAATGGCCGTTCTCTTGGCTTATTGTGTCCCCTACCAGTTAGTGTATATAATTTGAAGAGGCAGACCACCTTCCCGTCATTTGACAAGATAGCTACCTGTGTTAAAATAAAAGTAAATACATGCAATGCAATACTACAGGTTTACGCGTGGAATTTGGGTACCAATCGGCTGAGCTCTGGCAGGTTGGATGTCTAGTTCCTTCTTTCTCTAGTTATTTCAAAACCAGGAACAACTCATCAAAGCCTGGACTAATGAATCATTGCAAGTGCTCGATGTGTTGGCAGCTACATGCCACCCAGCTTCACACTGTGTTCTGCTGCCATAATTTTAAGCAACTATTGGAACAGTGCCCTCCCCTCCAAAAAAAAGTTTATCCAAAGATCTGGGAACTAATGTATGCAACCCTCCCCCGGTTTATTTGTACCAAGCTGTTTGGGTAGGCCTTGGTATTAGTTCTAGCTGCAGAGCAGGTTTTAGTCAAGAAATGAAAAGCTTGGATATCACTTACCCTGAATAGATAAATGAGCCAGTTTAATCCAGAATTGATGAAAAAAAGCTCTTCTGAGTTGGGAGAACTCGGTCAAAGAAATGAGAATCTCTGAGTCTGTAAGCAAGAGCTATATGGTGCTTTGCTTTAAATGGGGGTATTAGTCATTATCCTGTCAGTCATGTTTATTAGCTTGATTTAGTGTTGATTTAGAGGTGTCTCATGCCAAGCTGTGTTCATCTTTGCATGTACAGGAGGCTTGTTTATGCTCCTGATGTATTAGTTCAGTTAGATTAAGTGAAATCCCTACTTCCATCAACTACTTGTATTTTATTTGACTCACAAAGTCCATGTCATGATATACTTCAGCATATGTGTTAAAACAACTGAGTCCAATACTTCTAAAAGGCTGCCTGTCTTCTGGGGAGCAGAGGTCTTGTGAGGGTGGTCTGCTTCCCTCAGTTTGGCTGAGGGGTCAGTAGGTAGAATTTGTACTTTCATCGGAGAAGAAATGGGGAGTTATGAAGGTGTGTGGTCCTCTTCTGACCAGGTATTTGATGGACCTTTGGCTTTTCACCCCACATCCCTGCAACACCTTGACTCTTTGTTTTCTGAAGCAGACCACAAGTTGCGTGGCAGGTGAGCCTGGCCAGAGGAGGAGTTTCTGTTTTACAGAGGGGTGAAGTCAGGGACAGTGTTTTAGCTGGAAGTTGTGATTCAGGCCTTTCCTTCAAATCCAGAGGAACAGTCCCCTTCTCCAAGAACTTAAAACCTTTTCCAGCATTTGAAAAGTTGCCTGCTTGCCTGTGGTAGTGCTCCTGCCTTTTCTTTTTCTCCATTTCTGCAGTGTCAGGAAGAAAAAATAAATCTGTAATCCAAGTAATATTCTAAATATAGAAGTGCTAGTTTACAAATGAGAAATCTTTCTGATGGCTTCAGAATGGGTTTTGTAATAAAAGGAAATGTATTTGACACTGCCAGAATTTACAGTCCCACCAGAGGCTTGTGAAATAACTGCTATACCAAACATCCTGGGCTGTAATGGAGCTTGTTGACACGTACGGGTTACTGAAGGGTATTTCTGGCTGTTGCCATGAGGATGGGTTAGCAGGAAAAAAATACTTTCTTTGCAACTACTGTAGGGCCCTGTCTGTTCCATCAGCTTTTAAAAAGAGCTTTTTAATAAAAGGTGATTAAAGAGGGGGGCTGTCTTTCAAAACGAGCACCAGAATATGGCCTCTGGGAGCCAGGAGGAAGGGGTCATGAGTAAGTCTGGTGTGAGTAGTAGAGACTGCTTTTGGCTGTTTAACCAACTAGAAAACTGTTTTGCTGGAGTCACTGCAACTTGCAGGCGTTCTTTTTTTGCGTTTGTTTTTTTTTTCTTTTGTTTGATTGTTTGTTTGTTTTCTCAAAAATTCTTTCAGGTTTTGACCTCTCTACAGCTGCCCTACAAGTATAGGTTTCAGTTACTCCCAGGTGGGATAATGGCTTTTTTTTCATGTGGTCACTTATAAACTAAGTGTTGCAGGAAGGCAGCGTCATAGTAGCCTTCGGGTGATGTCAAACACAGAGACTACTCTCAGCCGTTTGCTGAGATTTCAGCTACGGATTTAGAGGTGAATGGTCCTATTCCATTTGACAGCACTTTATTTGTAGCAATTATTTATAGGTGCATCCAGGGGTCCAGTTCTGTTTGGTACTTAGAGGTATAACCGTAAAGAAGTTACATTAGAAAGAGTGTACTTTGCCACAATTTCCGCTTGGGCTAGCTTAAGAGGCACTGAAAATGTATCAGAGAGAGAGTGAGCTTCTGCCCAGCTTCTCGTAGCGTCCAAAAGTAAAATGCTATGGGAGGACTTAAAAAAAAAAAAAAAAAAGCTGATGCTAGAAAGAGGGGGGGGGGAAAGAAGTCCGTAATGAACTTTTCCCCTAACAGAAGTTAGTTTTCAGATTGAAATAAGACAGTTAAAAGAAGTATTGAAATTTGATCAGTAAAATTGTCTATTAAAATAGGAAACTGGGGCTCTGGTGCTTCATTCTGTCTTCAGATCAAGTTTCCCGTTATATTCACTGCCGCACACATGAGGCTTGCACCACATTATTTTCATTTGCAGGTCTCTTAAGGGTTTTACTGCTTGCCTCTGAGTCTTATGTTACCTACATGAGAGGATCAGAAAACGCAACTCCATGGTACACTGAACATTAAAGATTTGCTTAAATGTTTCACTAAAGATCAGTTCCCATGCTGAGTGACAGTGGCTTAGGCAGCAAAACCCCAATTTTAAAGCCACAGTTTTCAGCCACGTTTAGGCCTGTGACTCTGTGTAACCTGTTTCTGTGGGAGATCAGGCTTTGCTTTGCCTTATGCTGTGCTTTTAACGTGCAGGTTTCTGATGCCCACACACCCCTGGCTGTTGTTCGAGCCCTGCGCTAGGGACCACCGCTCTAGGCCCTGCTCCTTCTCGGTACACAATGCAAATACCTTCATGAGCTCTCAGAGATGTTTCAGGTTACATAAAACAGAATTTAAAATAGTATCTCTTTCACAACATTTGGAGCACGTGTTTGTGAATATAAATTTTCAGTGCTGTGCCAGCAGAGTTAGTTAAACAGATGCAGAACTCCGTTACTAAGAATAGTTTCTGCAGTTATCTCCCCACACAAATTTTCTCCTTGGGCATTTGCAATGTGCTTAGCAACACTGCAGAAGATCATATGCATGTTCAGTTTTTTTGCAGAAAATAGTCTGCAAGCTTTCTGCTTTCAGAAGCTATCAAAAGCATGCTCTTCTAAAGCCACACTGAGTTTCAACTGATGAATCAGAATTCGGCATGTAAGGATTTGGATACAAACAGAATAAGGAAATTTAGCAGTATCTTTTTTTTTTTTCTCTTTTTTTCATTCTTGCTTTCCCTTGGTAAACAGCAACACTTGCTGGCAAGAATGGGAATAACAGATCGATCTGCTTATTTTCAGTTGTTGGATTCATGTTCGTTAGTCAGACAGCTCTTTTTCCAGCAGTTAACCAGTGGAGAATTTACCTGGTGGGGAGGAGGATGTGATGTCTTGGCACAAGATGCAGACTCCTTCCTAAAGGCATTAAGACCATAAGAGCACCTGAACTCAAATCAAGAGTTTATTTGTTTGAATGAAAGCTGAATTACCAGCATTTTCCCACTAGAAGAAACAAAGTGGTCTCATGAGTTAGGCAAACAGATTTTGGTCCCCAGTTAGCACACAAAATTGTATTTAAACAAGAAAGAGTTAATTGAAGGTTGCCTGTTCCTCATTTGCGAAGCAGCAGAACTTTCATAGGGTGTGAAACTGTGGTTATTGACTGTGGTTAATGGGGATTGTCTCATTCATTACCATACACTGTTAAGAGCAACTGTTGGTTACTATGTTCAAGCAATGCTTCTGTTGCCAATGATGTTGGGAGATTTGCTTCATTTTAAAAAAAAAAAAAAAAAAAAAAAAGAAGGACCTGGGCTTGGCATATTAGTAGTCATTGAAGGTGAACATAAATGCAATAGGAACCCCATACTGAAAAGAAACACAGTTTTTAAGGTAGTTGAGTGCTTAATTCCTTTTGTTATCAAACAGAAGTTAAGTGCCCACATACAATAAAAATATGGCCTGAAGAAAAGAGAGAGTGAAAACTAGCAAAAGGTCTTTGGGTCCACTAAAGTAAAGCGAGAAAGTGGAAAATTGGGGGGAAGAAAAAAATAAATAACCGATTTCAGCAGGGGTTAGGGGAGCTAACTGGATTTGCCTTGATGACCTTTCTGAGTCCCATCACATCTGGCAGGTAGCAGTGGAACATGGAGGTTCTGCATCAGGTGTGAATGCTGCAGAATTACTTGGTTTCTGTCTCTTTGATGTCTAGTAACTTATCGATGGATATAATTTTAAACAAACGTTTGTGTTGTGGTTTTGTGTCTTTGTATTTTTGTGCATGTTTTAGGTTGCATTGTTAGATTGCATTGTTTCTTGTGCAAGGGACAACACAGTCCTAAAGCTTTGAATGATTGAAAAAAAAAAGGTGAGAGTTTCTGTAAAAGTATATGGAATAATGTGTATTGCTTTGATCAGGAGAAAGAACCCTTTGCATGCGGCATAATTCTGTAAACGTTACTGCTGTTTTGTTGATGCTATGGGGTTGGCAAAGTTGGATGCGCTTGGATAGCTGAGGCAAGAGAGCATCTGCTGGAGTGAATGCAGCTCTCCATGCTGTGGGAATGGCAGGAAATAAGCTTCCCTACTAACTGCTCTTGTAATTTCTTTTAATGTACTTGATAATAGCTGTTGTGAAGGATGGTGGCGTGGATGGTGTGGTCTGTAGTGGCAGTTCTTATCTTCCTAATCTGGGGTTTGATTTGTTGGCATCACCAGCTGTGCTAGGTCCAGCCTCCCTGAGTGTTATCCCCTTCCCACCCCAGTGGTTTCACTGAGATCTGGGGTTTTCAGCAGTTTAAAACTTTTTCCAAAGGTGGCATTTTTCTTAGCTTCTACAGGCTGCAACAACATTTGTGGTGCAAACATAATTTCTTAAAAAAAGAGGGGAAAAAAAATCTGTGCTGAGGTATTTACAAGATTGCCTAAACCTGGAGCTACCGCTCCCGAGTCCGGCTCTAAATGTTACAGCCTCTTTCCTCACCTAATGACTGCCAATGTGCAAATCCACCTCTCGAGCCTGGATTCGTCTCCTAAAGTCATTTTACAAACTGGTGTTTGGAGAAGAAAACGTAGCCAGGCCAAGGAGCCTGGAGCCTGCTGTCGCATACTTTGCTTGTCTGTACCTGGGAGCAAAACCGATCCCTGAAGTTCTGTAGGACTTCCCCCTTGAAACAGGGATTAGGAATAAGGGGAGGCAAAGGAAAACTTGGGATTTTCCATATTCTTGTGCTTAATTTAAAACAGTGACTCAGACAGCCAAGGGAGACAGTTTATCTGTTCAGCTATGGTATAGGCGTTGCCTCTTCTTATGCCAAATACCTTTGAGGATGGGAAGAGACAACATGGTCCTTTTGGAAACCTGAGAAGAATTTTGGTGGTTAGAAAGAAATAAAATAAACTTCTTGTCAATTTTGAGTCATCTGAGCCTGCACTGCCATTTACACCTAGTAGAAGAAAGTAGGGAATCTAATTAGGGAAAAAGGCCTTTGATCAATGAGTATGTTATTGTTTAAGGATGGCTTTTCTTTTATTTCTGACTGGTCTGGGTAACTTGATATTTTCTGTCTCCTGGAGAAGGCTACTGTGTGTGGTTTTGTCCTTCCAGCAGCTGCGGTAGCCCATAACGATAGAGTGCTGTGTGCTGTAGGTCTCAGATAAGTGTTGGAAATCTGCATGTTTATTGCTGAAACATGATACAAATGTAATAATTTCTGAATATCAGCTATAGATTAGCAAATCCTTGGTGAGTCATACCTTCCCCTTGCTGCTTTTTTTTCCCTTTAGCACGTCATAAACATTTAGGAAAGCTCATTCATCCCAGATAGGCATGAAATCAATCTTTGATGCATAGGGTTGTGACTCAGGGAGTGGAAACAAAAAGGCCACTTGCTGTAATGTCTGCTGCTATGCTCTTGCCAAATGCCTTGAGGAGAGAGGGGAATCTCTTCTGCTGTAGTTTGTTTGGAAGATGCTTTGAAGATTATGGATCTCTTCCATATAGGGTACACCAATTAACCGTGATTAGGGGTGTTGCAGGTAATAGCTCTGCTATGAGGATGAAAAGAAGATGAGAAAGATGAATAGCACAGGATATGAAGGTATTGGCTGGATACATGAGGGAAGACAATGGGGTATTGGGAGTCTTGTTCCAAGGGGAACGAAGCAGCAGGGAAGTGTGAGACAGTCCGGCCTGGCGGGAACTTTGTCCGGAGGGTTTCTAGGACAGGCGTCAGCCACTGGCTGGGAGCTGATACCAAGGTGAGTTTCTGCTTAATCTCCTTGCTCTGTCTGCAGTCCCTCTGTTGTACACGTGCCTTTGGCCCTTCCTACAGAGTAAGTGGGACTACATCTCTAGAAGACCCTTCAGTCTTTTAGGTAGCACAAAGGGGAACTCGGAGCTGTCAGGCTTTGTCTCTTGCCCATTCTTTCTTGCTTGAAATTAAGTATGTTGAATACATCTTTAGCTGTGAGAACTTGCCTTATCCTTTCACATCCATCTTCTACCCCCCAGAACGCAGCAGTTCCACCAGGCTCCCCATTCCTTGCTTCCCATACTTGCTCTTCCCTCCTGGAGGGGTTTCTGTCTGCTGGTAAAGTTAACTGGCTGCCATAACTTCATACGTGTCCTTCACCTTCTCCTCCCATCTTGGCAGTCACTGTTACAGATTTGTGTCGTGTTTACAGCACATTTGCTTCTCCTTCCCAAAGCTTTTGCTGTATGCTCATCCACCTTGTCGAACAGAGCGCTGTTTCATGATCGTCATCCTTATGAGCCTTTTAAAATGGTCTTATTAATGAACTGTGCTGTGAGTTGAGAGATTGGTAGGGAGCTGGTGTCATGTTTTTAGGGCTGTCTCAGTGGCACACAGGAACCGCTGCAGTGTTCCCAGTGGATGCCACCGACTCTGGTGCTTGCTATCACAGGGACAGCTTCTAGCCAGCCTCTTGCACCCTGGCAGCGTAGGGCTGATGGAGCAGCTTTCAGGGCGCTCTTGCATGCTGTGTGTGTTTGAGCAGTGTTGATGTTCCTGTAATTTGCACTCAGTGGACAAACAGGCTGCTTATTGCTCCTGTGATTGCCCAGGAAATGTTCTGTCAACTCCACCCTTTTTTCCTGATGTGTTGCACTTCCCTCTGATCCAATGTTGAGCTAAGCTGGAGAGAGGATCAGAGAACAGGGTGAGTCATTTCACGAAGCTTTTACAGCAGGTGTCTCACTGCATCTGCTTACCTTGCTTTATTTTCTCTTGTGGTCTTTCTCTGCCCCATCTCTTCAGTTTCTTTGGGTTGTTCTTTGACAAGATGCTCTTAATAGAAACAGTCTTGTTAGCTCGTTTTTTCTGTCTGTCTTCCATTCTTTCGCTTGAGAACTTCAGCTTGCCAGCACAGGGGGTAAATTGGCAGGTAAAGACAATCTTGAGATGCTTTCTGCTGCAATGCTTCCTACGGCAGCATTAGATAAAATCCACTTCACTCATAGAAAATGAAGGGGAAGGTTCAGCAGAGCAGCACCTGGGGAGGAAGGAGAAGGAAGACTACCAGCTAGAATGCTGTTTCAAGTAAAAGCTTCTGTCTGTCGGCCTTGTCGCATCAGAATAAGTTAACCATTAATTTTAGTATGGAAAAAGTATTCCTCCTTCCTTCAAAGGGAGGAAGAGATCTGTGGTAGGGATTCGTTGGGTCTTTTTTTTATTATCATTATTAAAAAAAGACAAACAAACCCCTTTGGCTGGCATCTATTGTAGGGACCGCTGCTGTCTTCTGGCACACTTTTATCTCCCCCCGTGTTACTTATGTTGTCTGTCTTCTATAATACGTTCTTCAGGACATGAGCGGCCATGTTTGCTCTTTGTGTAGTGCTGTTTGTACAAGATGCTGATTGAATGTTGACTGCTCCTGTGTGCTGTGGCAGTGCAAACAGATAATTAAGTAGCTTATATGTAGCAGGTAGAGACCTGGTGTATGTATGAGCGAATGCGCACAAACCCCATGATATGCTAAGAAGAGATGTATAAAAGCTTAAGTTTTGTGACTTTGATAAATAAGCTGTTTTTAGGTAGCGGGACAGAGCAATCCTACCCACAGTGGGTGAAATACCCAATATACTGCTCAAGGGAATGTAGCAAAATAGAAGCCTCTGGGTATGGGTTACTGTCTGTCGGAACTGCAGAAGCAAGTCATTCAACAGCTGCTTTAATACTTTCAAATGTAATTGTAACTTTTAGTGCAGATGGGTAAAACCTTTACCCATTTAAACAATTAATTTTGTTCAAATGTGTAGAGTAAATGTGTGCTTTTGATCTTCATCAGGTTTTTTACCTAGTCTGAAAGAAGAAAGCTATAATAAGAGAGATCTCCGGTAGGTCCATTTTGACTTAGGCCACACTTCAACTCCTCCAGCACTGGGAGAAATGTTGTACGGTTTCTTTTTACAATGTAAATATTTAAGGGAAACATGACTTCTTGGTGGAAACTGTCTAATTAAAAGTATTAGGAGCTGTGTTTATTTATAACATGTATGAATAATTATTACTCAAAGTCTGAGTATTATTTTCTTGGGAAGTCCCTCATTAGAAACTCTGCATCATCAAGGGTGAACTGTACTGTTACTTAAGTAGTTTCGGTTCGCATCTGGGCAGAGACATAAGGACAAACTGCCAAGGCAAATAACAATGCTCTGTGAATAAGAAAGCAAATCTTCCACCATCCCAGATACTTTTCATAATTATTTTTCTTTGTTGTCTGGAACTTAAGCACAGCCAGTGCTTAGCTGCTTGTGCAGTGCAGCGTTGCCTGTATGGAGTGTTGTTCTGGGTGGTGCTGGGAGGGAGGGAGAAGTTGGGGGTGGGTGGGTGGATGTGCTCCCCCCCCCCCCCACCTCAATGCCAGTGCTGCTGAGCATCTCTAAGCCTGCCATGGACCTTCTGCCAGACTGCATCCCCTCGGTGCAGCTCTGCTTGGGCTGTGTATCCAAGTACTTGGCCTCTCCATTTTCTTTAGAACAGGGACCATTGTTTGTGCCTGGACAACAGTGGCTGTGTTTTCTAATTCAAAAGATGCCTTATAGAAGAGGCCTTTATCATCATTCCTGCTTTGCAAATGGGGAAACAGAAAAGGGAGCAACTTGCCTTCAGGTGATGTAGATGAGCGGAAGTCAGGAACAGAGCCCTCATCCTTGGCTACAGTTACTTCATCTGGTACTAGTGTCATCAAGCAAAACTCTCCTGTGAGCTTCTGGAAATAAGAGTTTATTACAAAATATTGCAGAACATAAACAACCCTTCCCTCAGTGCAGACAGAGCTAGCTTAGTTGCAAATACTGATAATCATGGCCTTAGGCTACTGGCAATTATATTCTTTGACAGGTAGGAATAGCTCAATAGGCAGTGCTGGAGCTATAGGGTTGGAGAGACATAGCAGATGCTAACAACACGTACAACAGGCTACTTCTCATCCATCAGGTTACTGGAAGAGGAAATTCCTGTACTGTCTGCTCATGGCTGGGTCAGGGAAGTGCTCTCCTGCATGGTCCCATGCACTGGGAGTGAACTCTGACCAGCCCACTTCTTGGAGCTGTCATTTAGTTTTTGTCACACAACACTTATAGCTTTGACCTTTTCTTAAAACTGAAAGCCTTTGGGGTTTCTTGTTCTTACTTTCTCAGTTCTTCAGTAGTCTTTCTCCGCCCCCCCTCCCCCCTTTTCACTTCTCTTTTTTGAAGAGTTCATGCTGTTCTTGAACCCATAAATACGCATCTCTTGTCCCATCTGTCATTCTCTACATACACCCAGACACGTATTCAAGTATTCCTCCATCCGTACTATGATGATGCTCAGTCACACTCTCCAGACTGTTTTCTGGCCCTGTCTTTCCTTGTCACTTGCCTCACCTGCTCTGGTATCTGGCTCCCACCTTTCTTGTGCTGCGGTCTCCACCTGGTGCTGCACCCCTCGGAGCTGTTCCTTGCACGCGGACTGTTGTCCTGGCAGCTCCTTTGCATCTCTGTTTTTTTTTTCTTCTTGCATTTTCCTGTGCCCCTTTCACCTAAAGAAGGCGGCCTCTTGTACTACATCCTTTCTTTTGATGTGAAGTCTTCCACTTCATTCTCCCCTCTGTCCTCTCCCTGTACCACTGAAGACTCAATGAAATTTCTGTAGCTTCATGCCTAATAGCCAGATCTTGATTTTTTTTTTTTTTTGTATTGTCACGGTATAAAGGAATCCCAGCTATACCTCTCTACTTCATAGTGTTTTGTACAGCGCAAACCCAGGGATGATCCCCAGAACTCTTGTTTTATGAACTTACTTAATTTGGGGTGCAAAGGGTAGGAAAGTAAGTAATACAGAAACAAAGAATGGTAGCAATAGTTACAAATTCAGATTTTAGGACAAGGAGAGGCTGCCTTCTGTATTGAGGACTTTTGTTAACATCGCAAGTGGAAACTGTAAGGATTTTGCCAACTGGCCATTTCTGAGACCAGTCTAGGATGGGAGAGCATGCACTTGTGGCAGGACATGAGTTTGCTTTGCATTCAGGAGGGGGTGAGGACTGGTTCTGACCTCTCTGCCTCTTTTTTGCTTTTTATCCTCTGTTTGACTATTCGGTAATCCTTATGTCCACGACCCAAACCAGCCATAATGTGCGCTTTGTAGCTTACATCTCACTGTGATTTATTTCTGCCTGCTTAATCAGAATTGTTTGCTTTTGTGGCTAGTAGTGGGATAACTAGAATTTAGCGTGAAAGCTGTACTGCATGATGTTGGTGATATAAAAACCTCGCTATGCCGCTGTCATGAAAGGGGAGGAATTCAGATGTGGCGACTTGATTTAGTGTGTTCCCATCATACAATAAAGGAAAACTTGCCAGCTGAATTGGAAGTGATGGCTTGATTGCATTAGGATTTTTCTGTTAATAAATGATAAATTATTTCCTGTCTCCTCGCGCCCCTCCTCCCCAAAACTAATCAAATTTAAGCCAAGTTGGCTTTGCATCTAAGAACTGGGCTTCTGCAAAATGTAGTTAAAAGGAATCAATTAATGTTGTTATAGTTAAATTATTAGTTCATAAGAAATATCAATTGTTCCACAATAGCAGCATTTTTCTTGGTTTATGCAACCAGTGGCATGTGAAAAATCTCTGCTTATGCTGATCCATCTGTTGACATGCTATTGGAACAGTAGTGCACTTAATGGTGTTTTAGATCTGGTCAACCATTAAGCAGGAGTTTTCTTACAGCTTGGTAGTTCTTTTTAACCACGTGAGGATGTAGATGCTGGTGCTGATAGACCTGGAATAGAACTGTTCTGACCTCACAGGGGAGAAATGGCTTTGTCCAGTGTCCGTGCTTTCTTTTTGTCCTGCTTCTCTCTTGTCTGAGAAATGCCAAAACAATAAAGGTGTATTTTGGAGCTTGGTGGTAGTCTGAGCAGTGCTAGGTGGGAGCACGTGGAAGCCTAATAAAGAATTTGTCTACTAAAAGCTTACATTTCCCCCCCCAAGTGTTTCTGTTGATCTAATGAAGTTGTCTCCTTATAAACCCTTGAATTGCTCACATCCTGTGATCATCATGGCTGCAAGAACATCACTTTTTGTTGTTACAAGAATACAACTTTTGGTGTTTCAGGCAAATGCATTTGTTCATCAGCTGCTCTTAGCAAGTACTTTGTTGATGCATCCCACAGTCATCTGTTCCTGTTTCTCTTATATTTAGGGAAGGCAAAGGAGCTGTATTGAACACTGTTAAGATTGACCAGGGGTGGTCTGGGCCATCTACTTTGAGCCTATGTTCAGAGTTCTGGCCCAAGAACTTTTAAGCAATGGGTTTTCTATGCGAATGCCTTGAGTCCAGCTCACGTTATCTGCAGCCTCTCATCCTAAGCTTGGGGTGAGGGGTAAGAAAGACCAAGCTGGAAGAAGAAAAGGGAAGGAGAGAGAAGGACAGGCAACTTTCTGTCTTGAAACTTGTAGCCTGACTTAGGGAGGTGGTGAGAGAGAGAAGCGGGGGCTTCAATCCAAACCGGTCACACTGACCTTTCCAAAATGGGAGATGATGGTGACTAAGATGTCTGCTTAACCTGTAGATGTAGCCAGCCTGCTGTCTTTGTGTGTTGGTTGTGGCTTTTCCTGAAGACCTCTAGTACAAAGTGTTTGTGCCATCTAGGTTGAGTACCAGAGGGAGCACTGGACCTGGAAGGGCTGAATCATGGCCCCATCTCCTGCATGGGGTGTCTCACCAGAAGCTGAAAGAAATGGTCTCCTACGGACCAGATGCTTAGCCTTAAAGTTGAGGACAGAGTGGGCACAGAAAGTAGACGGGGACCATTTCTGCATCTCTGGCACCTTTGAAAACAAGTGCAGCAGGACCTCTCCTGCAGCAGTTTCTGGTGGCTCCTGCCAGGAGCAGACCTATTCTCTCAAATCTCCCAGATACAATGTTATTTCACCAAATGTGAAGCTGATTTTCTTGTTTGGTTGGTTTGTGGGGTTTTTTTTGTGGTGTTTTTTGTTTTTGGGGTTGGGTTTTTTTTTTTTTTTTTTGAGTGTGAAATGTCCCAAACCTCTAGCTAGGCTTCTTTTCAAACTTGAATTTGGGCTTATTTTTTCCTGGAAAAACTAAGAAATAAAATGAATTACTTGCACAGGATTTATTTCTTTACCAGTTTTTGATCTATTTGAAATGACTTTAAATGAGCTTCAGTAATGTGGTGCTTTTATTTGTTATAAAATAATGAGCAGATTTACTCCGGGTCTGACTTTGCCTGCCTGAGGTAGTGTTACCCTGAAATGGATGAGCCCCTCTCTGCGTGCAAGAACCATACTTCAATTGACCCGAAAGCTAGACTGCTGCTACTGGAAGGTGTTATTTGTCACGGGAATAGCTATCCTTGGGGAGCAATCTTTTCTGTCTTCAGCAAGAAGTTCAACTTTTGTTTCTACCTGAAATTTGAACCCTTGGTAATAACATGGTGAATGTCCTTTTGTTTTGAAGTGTGTGTTGGTTGCAAGAAGGATGCTGTAAGTTAAGTATTTTGTGTGACAGTAGAGATCAAGCAGCTAAACTGAAGTCATCCATTCTTTATTTTCCAATATGTAGGCACTATTTATATCTCTGTCCTAAGCCTTTCTGTCTTGTCTCTGTTTTTTACATAGTAATTAATACTTGCATTTTAGTCAAGAGCAATGCAACTGAAATCAGAGGCAGGTGCTGGAACACTGGTGTCTCCACTCTGCCCACCGTCACTCTGTGCAATGTGCTCAGCAATAGTCAGAGATATCATGGATGTTTTTTTCAGAAGTTTTGAGAAGACTTGCTGTCAAGATGTATGTGCTGCAGTGCCCGATGGCTTGAATGACACTGCCAGATGGACTGTATGCTCAAGTGGCTCTGACCACTGGCTGGGTCATTGCATGTCTGAAGGCTTAGTCACCTTTTAGATGAAGTTTTTGAAATATTTTTTTCTTTCAGTTTAGCAAACAAAGCTTACTGAATTATTCTAAAATTGATGAAATATTCTTTGTTCTTAGTCCAATAGAAACAGTTATTTAAAAATGTTTAGAAAAAGTATTTCTCAATATATGCTTTGGTCTTTGTGTTGACCTGAAATTCCTTATTAACTTGGTGATGCACCAAGGCTACTGTCTGAAATAGATAATCTGATACACCCTCTACTACGCCGCTCAGTCAGTGCATGTATTTCCTTTAAAATGCTACAAGAAGCACAAATATAGCTGGAGCACCTAGTCTGGAGTCAGGGACAAAAATAAACATGACATTATTATATTAGACTTGGACACAGTTCTAACTGGTGGTGTGCTTTGATAACTTTGACATCTAATGTTTTTAAGCAGACTTTAAGGTTCATAGGCTTTGCTAGCTTGGTGGCTAAGGCTTTCTCAGTCCAGCCTTTTTCTCTGCGGTTCTTGGTTTGGTGTTTGTATCCTTCTCTAAAGCCTGCTATTGCAGAAAGCCATGGTTGTGTGTTTCTCTGGTCATACAAAAGTGGCAGTTAGACACAATGCCCCAGCTGCGAACTGCAAATGCTTTTTTTGTACAGCAAGGTCAAAATTACACAGATTTCCAATCAGCTCACTCTCTGTTACCTTACTAAAGCACTTTAGTAGTTCTCTTACCTCCCTTCCTGCACTGAAACTCCTAAATTTAGTAACCTTGAAGCCCAAAGGTTAAAATTGTGCTGTGAATTTGCCACAACTCATTTCGTTTGCATTATGCCCATTCAGACTGTTAAATGGCCATTCCCTTTCTTCTGCTTGGGTTTTAGGGAGCCGTCGGCAACTCGCCCGCGGAGTTTGGCCACGGGGCTGCGCTGGGTCCGTGTCACTGCTATTACTCCCACTGCTATACCAATAGCTGTATTTATATTTGCAGTATCACCAGCTACAGGCCTTTCTATTTTAAGTATCCCTGGCATGCTGTAGCCTTTCCAGAACATGATTTGCACTCTTAGGGAAAATGAAAGATGCATCCAACAGAAAGCAGTAAGCTTGCAGAAGTTTGGATGTACATCAAGTTTCCTTGAGGCATACCTTAAGAGAAATGATGGCTGGTTATGAATTATGACTGCTAGAAGATTTCTATCACTTGCAGAAACTAACAAGGAGAGATTCTGACTGATTCTGCTTAATTTTTTCCAATGCATGTACATAGGTAAAGTACTTCTGTTTTCAATGCTGAGTAGCTATTAACTCAAAGCCTTAAATGCAGCGTGTCAGTAACGTGGAGTTGTCACTGACAGTAGTGTTTGGTAAAGAAGATGCTCTGCCATGCTCCTCCAACCTGTAATCTTTTCCTAAACTTGCTTAAAGGTAATAAAAAGTGACTGGTACTGTTGCAGAATAGCCGTATGCTAAGCAACCTGTGTGTGTGCATGTGCTGGATTTGAGCAGGAAAAATGCTGAGGGCTGACTCACCAGAATGTTGTTTAGGGGGAAGGAGGGGGGTTCGGCTGCTCACCATTCCCTTACAATCAGAGTTGATCTGTTAGTATTTTAAGAAGGCAGTTAGGGAAATTTGCTGTTTCCACATGGTGTTCTGTGCTGGGCATGCTCAATGGGGAGAGGAGAATGTATGTAAGCGTTCAGTGGTTTCTTGTTGGCTCAGCTAACTGATTTTTAGTAGTTGTCAACATTATTAAAAGCTTACATGATATCTCTGTGTAATCCCATTGAAAGAGTTTGGCTGGTAGGAACATTAAACCTCTGAATCTCTTAAAATTACAGTAGGTCAACAAACTTACTTACAAGGATTAATAAAGAATGTAATAACAAGGGCCCTGTGAGTAAATGACTTGTGTGGAGCCTGTGCAGCAATACATGCACAGAGCAGTTACTGAAGAGTAGCAAGAGTCTTGTTGCAACTGTAGATGTTCTTGTATGTCTTTCCAAGGCGTGATACAGTGCCTGGGCTGCATCTTTCTTGATACCATCTGACATGGCTGAAACCTTTCTAACTTGGATGAACAAAATATTTTTAAGTATGTGATAAGTAATTTAAGAGGCAAAGACTAAACTTCATTGTTTCTGGGCCAAAAATAATTTGAGTTAGAAGGGACCCCCAAAGGTCATCTGGTCCAACCCCTTGGCTCAGTGCCCACGTTCAAAGTTGGGCAAGGTTCTAAGCAGACTTGTCTAGTCAAGCTTTAGTTATCTCCCAAGAATCACTAATGAAAATGTCAAACAGTTTTGATCCCAGTGTTGACCCCCCGCCAAGGACGGCTACTATTAACCAACCCATCCAGTGTGGGTTGACCTGCTGACCACTGCCTGTAGAGCCGGGCAGGCTGTGCAGATTTACTCGCATCTTGTAGTCATGTAAACAGCGATCGCTGCTCTCTGGTTCTGTCTGCTGAGCCAGCCATTTCACCGTAGAAGGCAGTCAATTTGGTGAGGCACCATTTGCCTGGCATGGGAGCTGTCCCGCCGCTTCTCCCCGATCCTGGTGTGGATTATGCAGGTGTCTGACCTGTTTGCTTTGCCCTCTTACTTTGCAGTGAGCAGCCAGTCAAGAACCAAGGCAGAGCAGAGGACCATTGATTTCTAATGCGTTTTCTTTTAGGCAGAGGGATTAGAAATGCTTATGTTTGCAGAATGACCTTAAAGACCAGGGCTGTGGGGCTGTTGGCTTTCCTTCCAGCTGCCAGTGCTGGGCACTGCCCAAGGCATTTCACTGCCTGGATGTTCCAGGTTTCAGAACAGTCTCAGCTGTACTGATAGGTACATTGAAGGTGGGAAGAGTTTGTTTCCTATTGAAGAAATTAATTGCTGGTAACTTTCCACATTCTTCTTTCTCAGTTTTGTCACTGAATATTTTCCAGGACCCATTTTTTCCAGTAACAGTTTTGGCTGGAAAAACTATAGGCTGGTTTTCGGTGCAGTTCCGTCAGGAGTAGCTAATATTAAGAGGAAGAACTCATTTGCATGTTCAGAACTTGTGGATGATTAAGTTTTCAGTAACAGATTTTTTTTTTTCTTCTTTAAGTGCTAACAAAATATGTGTATGTACAAAAGCTGTCTTTGAGTGCGCAGAGATTAAGCCAGCTATAAATAGCATCTTCCGTGACCCTGCTGGAATTTTCTTTAAGCTTGGAAACACTGAAGTGTGTGTTTTGTCAGATTTGAATCATGAACCCTGAAGAAGAGCTAATGAGTTCTTATTTCTCACCCCTAATCTCTAACTAGAGCGTTCTTTATACGAACAGCAGATCAGTCTGAAACTGTAGCTCAGGCTTCAGTTGCCTTATTTAACTTTTTACTTTTTCTGCTCCAGTTGGTGTGTTTATGAAAATAATTAATTTCAACCCATATTATCAAACCCATGCAAGCTGTGCAATTGTTGCTGTGGCTGACAGTTTACAAAATCTACTTGATACCCTGTTGTACTCAAAACCAAGCTTCTCCTCTTGTTGTGACTTTTAGCCTCATGAAATGCGTGGCACTCTCTGTTACTCTGTCTAGTTTTCCTGGCAGCTTAAATGAAGAGGTGTAGCTGGGACGAAATGATCAACTCTTGGGACAAAAGCCATGTTCTTTGCTACCTGTCCTGGTGGATCTGGTTGTAGGCAATCAGTGGCAAAGCCCTGGTCTGCTTTTGGGGCTGAGATTTCGTTCTGGGCTCTAAAAGTGTCCCCTGGCTGTGCTGCACCCAAACTGGCTGGGGTGCAATTAACATAACTGTTAATTATGTTTTGCCAACAAAACAATACAAAATGATCAAAACTCCCCAGTTTGATTGAAATTGAAATCTTTTGTGGGAATACATCAACTTTGAGATTTTTGGTAGGAAGCAATCAGAATGCTTTGCATGTCCTTTTTGGATGCAGAATTTCTTTCAGCATATATTAATATTTTAAGCTATAATAGATGTTTTGGTAATCAGTTGAATCCTTGCTTCAAAAATCTTTTCTTTAAATTTTTCTTCTGTTTCTGTAGAGAACAGGATTGTAAAAAATAAATTCCAGTGCTTGACTAGCTCTTGTTTGGCGTGAAGTCGTAGAGCACTTAAAATTCCTCGTACAACAGCTTTAATTGCTTGCTAATCTTGCCTAAAGATTGGCTGAGACCGTCAGCTCGGTTCTCCTGTTGCTTATTTTCAGTAGCATAGACTGCAAATGCTTGGAGAAAATGTATTAGGAGTTTTTAGTGTAGAATGTGGGTAAAGGTATATGGAAACCCTTGCCTAGAGGTCAAACTGTTGACATTTAGGTTGTTGGCTATTGATCTGTATCACTAGTCTGACAGATCTATAGCTTTTGTAGAATAAGTTAATAATTTCTCGGTGTAATGCAAAATCAACAAGAGTTGACCTGAGCCCCTGAACACGATGCCCGTGGAAGAAGATGGTGTGCAATGCTGTTCCCAGCGCTGCTGGTCTGCTCCATGGAGCCTTCCGCAATGAACGGCTCTTTTGGACAAAGACCGACCGATAGCCAAGCCTTCCTCTTTCCTTTCTACATTGTGTTGAGCTTTGATGAATGTGTTAGTACTCATGTTGTTGGCTGTTCCCTTTTTTTAGAAACAAATCTTACCTGCAGTAACTCCATATCCATGGTGAGTAATGGAGAAATCATTGCTCGTTAATGATTCACTTACAGGTTCCTGTATTGCTGTTGCTTAGTCGCTTGTGTTGCTGTTATCTACAGAAGTGTTGCTCAGACAAGCACTGAGACCTGATTTTCGTAGTTTCAGTAGGGTTAGTGTAATGACAGGGTGGCGGGTGTCTGCCTTCAGTTACTGGTCATCTAGTCAAAAGTATATCACCCTAGAGCTGGTCCCAGTGACGCTCTCAGCAGGCTTGTAGAAATCCTGTGCCTTTGAACCTTGCAACCAAAATAATGTTGGTGCTACTAAAAGACCACTTTTACCAGTTATTTTTTTATTGGTTTGCAAAAGCTACACCTGGCTATTTGCTTAAAAATTAACTCATGATTTACCTGTCCTGCTGTGTGTTTCTCTTGTACACCAAGAGGATTGAATACAAAACTTTGCTTTTCCATTTTGAAACTTATCTTTGCGTAAAGTTCTCATCGCAACCTCTCCAAAGTGTTTGCTTTCTGCATGCATGCTTTGTGATCCGCTTTCTCGGGAAGTGCGTGTGTTTTGCTGCCGCAATTAGAGGAACGGTGCATCTCATAAATGAGCAAAAGCACACTTCAACCCTTAAGTAACTGAGTTACAGAAACTGAGTCCTGAAAGAGATGCCTCGGGTCATCGAGTCCAGTCCTTTGTCTTCGTTGTGCCTGTCATATCCTCCCTAGGCTGATTGAGTTACGCAGACAAAGCTTGCCTAATAATTCAGCTTCCTATTTTGTAACAGTCATTATTGTAAGCTGTTTCATGGTGCCATTGTTCAAAGAAACTAAAAAAAAAAAAAAAAAGCTCGCACAAGAACAAGAGGATGCTTGCGCTGCTTCTGGCTTGGTTACTTCCTGTAAAATAAAAAAAACCCAAAACCCGCTCGCCATGCGGTGCTTGGAATTATTCAACAACAGTCAACCCCATAATAGAAATTAATAAGTTAAAGCGCACTGGAAGCTTCAGAAAGTTAACAGTGTAAAAATACTGTGGCCTGACTTTTAAACATTCAATAGTTTGGGGTTTTCTTGGGCTTTTTTTTTTTTTTTTCCCCCCTTGATGTCTACTCACCTTCCAGCATGGGCCAAAGCCCAGCAGCTCCAAGTCCTTTCCCAGGAACATCGTGCAGGCTAACGGAGGCCCTGGGCTTGGTGATGCTACGGTTCCATCCAAGATCGGCATGAAAACCTGCACGCCAGGCCAGGGACTGAGAGGCACAGCCTCTGCTCGGCCATGGGCGCGAGCCGGGGCGGTGGGAGGAGGAGAGGAGGCTATAGCAGATCCTGTGCCAAAGGGGGTGTGTAGTGTAAGGCTCCGTCAGGTAGAAGCATGGCAGGCTTGCTGATAAAAAGGGGTGATTTGCAAGCCAGTTATTTTTGTTGTTTTTTAGGAGTTCCTGTAATTGATTGATTCTAGAGAGAAAAATAAGTATTTTTTTTAACAAAAGCTTTTTTTTTGTGGTGGTTTTTCTGGTTTTGGTTTGGTTTGGTTTTTTTTTCCTTACCAGCGGTGAACCAGTTTGGGGTTTGTGCAAGGGAAGGCTTTCTTGTCATCATTCTCCCGCTGTCATTTCACAGCAATGGCTTCATACCCTCTCCATTTTCTTCCTCTCGTGTTGCCCTTCTCCACTTTCTCTTCCCAGCAGGCTGCCCTTTCCCTCCTGTCCTGCCTGTTTGCTCCTGGAGCGGAGTCGGAGCTGGCGGCGGCGTGCCGGTGTGCCGGCAGGGAGCCGGGAGCTCAGCCTGCCAAAGCACCTTTGCCTTTCTGTGAATTCATAAGCTCCGGGATGTCGCATACCAGAGAGCTCAGATCTACATTTGGGTTTAAGTTTGTGCAAAAAGTGGAAATGTCTCTGTTCAGATTTTTTTTTTTTAATTGAACTCTTAATAGCTAAAGTGAAGGAGCACAAAACCTGATTATTTTTATTTTTTTGCAAGGGATAACCCTTCAGCAACCCTGAGATTGCTTCGCATTGTGTTGATCCACATAAATTGTTCGAGAGACCTGGGCCTAAGCTCGTATGGGAAACGGCACTGGATCAATGAAAGAAAACATTCAGCAATGTGCATTTTATACACGCATTTAAACTTTTTTTTTTTTTGGTTTTGTTTAGTAATAAAAGGAACAAAGCTATTATTAGTGACCATGGGCTTGGGAGTTTGCTAAAGCAGCAATAGTTACTCATCTGTTTTCATTTGCAGAAGTATTCTAACAAAGGCAGCCACAAATGCAGCGGCGGGGTTAGGAGGTGGATGGTAGGAGTGGAAGTGCAGTTTCTGGAAGCTGGTGCTTACTAAGACCTTTCTGTCTAGTCTTGGTTTTGTGGCCATCAGGAGCGCAGTACCCGGTGAGCTCTTGCCTTGCTGGATCGAAAAGAGAAAGAATGAATGCCCTGGGTAAGTTCTCGGTCCTTTTTCTTCTCTATGCTGCAGCAGCATTGTACAGAGCAATTGTCACTTCTGGTGCCAGCACGGGGTTGCATTTGCACGTCAGTCAGCTCCTGCAGCTGGCTTGCAGGAGTTGGAGAACAGGCAGCATTGTAGGATTTTTTTTTTTTTCTGCCCCCTCCTCTCCTGGCCCAGGTAGGAATAAAATTAAGAAATTATCTGACTTAGAACAACAAAAAACCCAAACCCACACAGGGTGGTAAATATTTCCTTGCTCATTTCTCTTTCTTCTCCGAAACAGCCTAACAAGCATGCACAAGACCTTTGTATGCACTTTAATGTTCAGCCAGCTGGTTCATGGTTCGCTCCGTTGCAAACGCCGTGCACTGCAGAACTGATGCTGTACCTGGTGGGGTTGACGTTGCCTTGTGATTGCCATTTCGGTGCAGTTTCCCCAGATGCAGTAAGGGCAGACAAGTTTTCAGCTGAAAATGCTGTAGTCAAATGCCGTCTGTGCCAAAAGAGCATTAGTCCATGAGAAGCGAGAATGAAATACCCCTATTGATTCCCTTGGGTTTGGAATCATGTCCCAGCTAAATTTGGTTATGATGCGCTGAATGTATGCTTGAATTTAATGTTGTAATTAAATGCTTAGTGAAAGTTTGCTGTCTAATAATCTCATTAAAATCAGCCTCTTTTTATCCCCAGTCCTGCAGCAATTAAGAGTCTGACCTTGCAATTTGAATTTAGATCCTAAGACTACTAGGAAAAATACCATGACAAATTTCTTGAATAAGTAACGTAAACTTTCTGAAGTAACTCTCAGAAATTGCTGTTTGCTTAGATGTCTGTGTGCTGAAGATAGGGACTTAAAACCATGGAAACGCAGAAGACCTAAATGGAAAGCAAGGATGGAGAAGGAGAATTCTTGTTCGTGCATAGAGATCCGTTGGGGCAGCTAAGCCACAGTGTAGAAAGTTCCAAGTATTTTTCTAGTGTCTGAAATGATATTGTCTGTGGTTTTAGATAACAGATAAGCAAGGAAGGAATAACTGGGCTGCTTTATCGGGCTGCTTACAGAAACTTGAAATTTAGCATGATAGTTGAATAAAAGATCTTATCTGTATTTACAGTTGTTAATGGTCAGAAACTGCCATTTAAGAGTATAGATTAAGTAATTTGTGTTATATATCTTCTTCTTGGATTTTATACAAACATTGTTTCAAAAAACATACCTTCTCTCTTCGCTACATGAAATAATGTTTTGCTTTCAGATGCCAAGCTCTTGGGAGTAGACTGATAGAATAGAAAAAATGTTGCACTTGGCAATACATTTACACAGGACGTTTAGCAGGGCTTTTTTCATTTTTAGGAATGGGGTTTTTTAATTTGTAATCTTCCAATTTTTTTTTTTTTTTAAATAAAGGTTTTGCAAGCACAATAAAATACATAGACATAAAAGTTTGAAATGACCTGGCACTAAAGGGAACAAAGAAACCTCCACACTCTTGAAACGGGATTCTGCGCACAGAACTTCAGTTTGTTTGGTTTTCCTCCATGGCAAACAAATTTTTGAAGTTTAGTGTGGCAGTAATTCATACCACCATTATGTTAAATAGGAATGGAAGGATGTTTCCAAGCAGCATGTTGTTTTATTGCTATGCGAAAATGCAGTTTAAAATCTGTTTTCTGTAGGTACTTTGGTTTGTTTTGTTTTTCTGTCTTCCCATGCATCTGTAGGTTCCCAACCACACTGGAAATAGTTATAGTCACCTTTTTAATGGGAATGAGGGAAGTACATGATTTGGCAATTCTGGCTTGAAGTTCACTGTTTAAATTTTTATGCATGTGAAATGTTAACCAATACAAAAATGCATGCAGGGTGGGGCCCACCTTGTGTTTTTCATATTTGATTTATTAGTTCCAAAGAATTATATAGCATTTAATCTCAAATGAAAAATTATAAAGATGGACTTTGGTATAGAAAACTTCAGCAATTTTCTGCCAGTATCAATTTTTGTTTTGCTGCTCTAGATATGATAGAAAACATTATTACAGAAAAGCTCTTGGATGTTGCTTCTTGGAGCGTAGTACTTGGATAGTTGCTAAAATGATGCCACTGCTGAATAATGCAGTGAGAAAGCGATAAATCAGTTAGAAACCAGGTTTTTAAGCTGCTGCAGCTAGATCTAGAACATACTGGCCGATTTCAGACAAAACTGACTACTTCGGGTTTTCTGGAGCATGGTCTCTGCATACCTCTTACCCCAAGATTGGGGGGTGCACCTTTTTGTTCGGGGGGGAGAGTATCAGCACAGGCAAATGGTGTTGGAAAATGGGTCTTATCCATGAGTTATCCCTGTAGTAATATGTCCTTACAGTAATACATTAGGAGTTGCTGTGGTTCAGTGAGTGGTTTGGGGATTTTTGTGGCTTGGTTTTGCTTTGAGGACACTACTCTCAGCTTATTTTCCTTAGGCTGTGTTGGAAGTGCCGTGGTCTTCTCCTAGAGGTGAATCAGACCATCGCTACCGTCAGTCTGTTACTTGCACGTGGGCATGGAGAGAGCTTTTCACCCTCTCAAACTGTGATCTTTTGCATTCACTGGAATCACAGCAGCCTTTTATTGACCTTTTTTTATGGCAGTGTATCGTGGTTTTCCTTAAATAAGGAAGGGTACAACTACTGAAGTAGTAACAGTAACATGGTTTTATCGCTCATAAGGCCGCTGGTATCAAAGTGCCTCCTTTGCTGGCACTTGCTGATGTTTCATTTACAATCATTCTCCAGGCCACTGCAGTACCAAGGTCTTGGACCTGTTTGAAAACCAAACCCCTTTGGCCTGGGAACTGCATTATTCTGGCTGATTTTGCAATCCCCAATTTACCTGGTGCTGGTTTTGCAGAGGCATGTGGTGGGATGGGTGGTGAAATTTGATTTTTTTGCCTAGGGCTTTTTCGCTCTCTTTTCAGGGAATTTTTGTATCCCAGTATGGAAAGATTTAATGTGCTGGCTTTTTAATAGTACTGAACACTTGTTGGATTTTTAAAAACTCATACGTAAGCATTTGAATATTAAAGACTTCAGTTTCAAACAACTTGTATATGGACTTCATCATTAGAACACAGTACCTAATGCATTTGATCTTTATTTTTTTTTCAACATAACATTTTCAGCATAACATTATTGTGTATTTTGTAGATCATCTCTGCTCTTTTGTAAAAAACAATTTTAGCAGCATGAGCTAATATAAGTGTCTTTAGAAAGCACTTGCTCTGCCAGACAGGAGGATGTTTTTCAGGTTGCATACTTTGGTTTTGTGTACTTCTTAATTATTACTTTTTTCAGAATTAAATTAAAAGAGCACCGGAGGCTGAAGTTCTTTGTTCCCAGGCTGGAAATAACACGGCCAGTGAAGGTGTTTTCACTCTGCTCCACTTTTGAACTTCACTGGAAATTTTGGATGGCAAGTCCAGGACATTGAACAGTAGCAGGATGCAAAGGGTTTGGGTTTTTTTACGCTGGTGTAACGGACCAAAAGGGTTCTTCTCCACTAAACTTGCGAGTAGTTGTTGCAAGAGCCTGGTGGGTTCACCTTCAGTTATGTCTTGTGTTGCTTGTCAAGGCTAGGCAGGTTAATGAAAGACACATGACTGTTGGCTGCAGAGGATGGATGATACTGGGATTTAGCGATGTGGTTTTGAGTCCTGTCTTTACTGTCCAGGCTGTGTTCCCCCAGGTAAGTCCTCTAAGAGGCTCTGCTCAAAATTCTTATGTTGAAAGTCATTATGGGTGATGGTGTCTTCGTCAGATGATGTGTGGCTGTTGGACCCTTCAGCTGCTGTCTTGTCTTTGAATGGTGTCCCTCTTAAAGCTGCTCTGGATTAAATCTCTTTCTCTGTATGCCTTCTGTCTACTTTAAGTTGTCTCTTTTTGTAGGAGGTATTTCTTATCTTTATGTTTGTGTTGGGGGGGGACCCCTGATCTTTGGGTTTTCAGTTTCTGATTGGGAGAGGAAGGGCAGCTGAGCTTGTATAGATTAGCCCATATGCCCTGGTAGTGTAGAGCATGAGAGCTCCACCTTTTCAGGATGGTAGAAAGTGGTGGGTGAATGAGGGTGTGGTGTTAAGACTCTTGAAGGTAAATTGGCTTAGTTCTCCTTGCAAAGCAAACTCCCTCGAAGGGGATTTGAGTTTTCTTCTTCTGTCAAAGTCTGCTGTAAGTTATATTCATGTTATAAACATGTTGACCTGAAAAAAAAAAAAAATTAAATTGACCAGTTTGGGCTGTCGAGTCTGGACTGTTGGAGGTAACTCCCAGGCTGGTCAGGAAGCCATTGCCTGGAAACCAGGCAAGGCCTTCTAGGAGAAGAAAGTATGGTAGATGTGCCTTTCATTCATTTTCCTATTTTTATTTTGTTCCTCAAGTGAATAAAGAAGCAAATATTTTTGCTCAAAACTGGTGATCTACTTGAACATTTGATTTAGGCAAAACTTCCTGACGCTGACTCTGTGGGCCAGTTAAACTGAATAACGTGGTGTGGTCAACAGAAAGAAAATAGGGACTGAGGCTGATTGTTCTGATGTGAACGAGTAACAGCTTCTCCTTTTCATCACCTGCTCCCACAGTTTTCTAACTCTAGCTTTCTTTTTGCGCTATTATGTCAGTTATTTGTACTGCTTGATGGGAGTTTTTGCCTATTTAAGAAATACTGACTTGGAGGAACATTTGACAAAAATGACCTTTGTTTGGAGACTATTTTCAGACCTTTTCCTAACGTTGGTACTTGAAGTTAGTCTTATCCATTGACTCACTCCATTTGAATGTGTGGCTGCCCCAAATTAAGGAAGCACTGGACCCCTCTGGTCTCTGCACGATTCAGTGCAGAAATCTGGGGAATAGTGTAGCAGCCAGACTTGTACAAAAGGTGGAGTCAGCTAAACTGTAGTCACTTACTTGCAAAGTGGTGATGTAGGCACTCAAGTTATTTCTAAATTAGTTAGAAAGGAGGGGTTGCATTTTTGAGGTCTTATTTACTGCTTCAGTTCAACGCTTCTGAACTCTGGCTCACTCAGCTGGGCTAACGTAGGAGAGGATACGGGCAATGGTGTCCTCAAAAGTGGGGGTGAGGGGGGCGAGGGGACTTCCAAGAAATTGCAGCACGATGACTGCTGACACTTGCTTTCCAGGTGACCCAGCATGCCAAATGATAAGAGGAATGTTTTGTTAGGGTCTAAATGGGCTGGTAGCTCTAGAAGAGCATGTTTGTTTTGGTGGAAACTGCCGAGAAGCCTGTTCAAGCTAGCATGCTTTCCTTCCAGAAGGATTGCATTTGGCCACGCTGATGTATGTGAAGGCAACAGCTTCTGTTTTGTGCAATACTATATTCCAGTGCTACTTCAGATCTGTATGCTCAGCCAAAGAGTTTGCTTTGTCCTGCATCTGTCCTGTTGGAGCCTTTGGCTGGAGGGCATCTTCTGTGGCCCGTAATTCGTTACTGGCTGTTTCGTTCCACAGTGACCTACTTTGATTAGGCAACGACTCTTTATCTGAAAAGAAGCGAGTTGTTCCTTCACCAGTCCTCCAGTTGGAAACTGTTTCGGGAGTGGACTTCTCAGAATGAGACTGTTGGTACCAATTTAATCTTGTTCATAGCTGGTTCATATCGCTTGGTGGAATGCCAGGGTTGTTCTCTCCTGGGTGTTTGTTTCTCTGCTGTATTTATAGACAGCAACACTCATTCCCATCAACCTCCATTTTGTGAGATTAAAATGCCAAACTTTTCTTTAGCTTCCCACTATAAAGTGGGCTTGTTTCTCTTGTCACTTCATTTTCAGCAGAGCCCTTGCTCACAAGGTCTTACACAGATGTCTTAGAAGGGCTTCTCCATCCTCTCTGGTATTACCTTGTCTGATACAGCCCGAGGCTGCTGCTTTTTGTGCTTGCCTTGCAGTGCTGGCCTCTTGTGCCATTAGGAGTGATTCATTCCCCTGGGCTCTTCTCTATCGCATTGAGTTTAAATTCATCATAGAAATACCAATGATGGACCATATCCTGTTGTGCTTTGAAAGGTCCTAAGGGAGTTGTGGCAGCTCACCAAAAGGATGAGTTGTTTCTCCTGAACTATGTTCTGAAACAATACAGACCAGGTTGTATCCAGGAGACACAAGTCAAGGGGAATTTCACTCTAACCAATGAGTTGTTTCCCAAAAGTGTCAAGGGATCCAAGTCTAGAGCCGTAGCAGAAGCATTAGGTACCAATGTTTCAGGTTACTAGAGAGGAGATTGAAGAGCTTATGTTGTAAGAAAATAAGTAGGAATATAAAGAAGGATCCAGGAAAGCCAGGGAGCAATTCAGGTGTGTAATCTGGTAATAAGCTTAAATGCCGTCCCTTTATAAGGGGAGAAAAATCAATGTAATTTTAACGTGGTGTGATCTCAAGGCAGTGCCTCATGGCCATAGTAAAGGCTGGCAGAAGTTGCAACATGGTTTGGAGTTGTTGAAATCTTTGATTCTTTGAAAACGACAAAACGCTGCTGGAACGAGAGATTAATGAGGGCGTGAGGCGAGCAGGACCAGGGGGAGCATGGTGAGAGCCCAGATACTCGCTTGGTATCGTGCCATTCCTGAAGCTGTTGTGTGCCCTGTTTATTTGGGCTGAGGTTGGCGTTTCACCCTTTGCCTCTTCACCCTTTTTATCCCTAACACGGTGCGGTGCCAGCCTGCAGGCTGGGGAAGCAGGGGACAAAGCTCCATCTAGTGTATGAAGGGAGATGTCTGGGAGCTAGCAAAGAAAGAAGAAATCCTGCAGAAGATGGCTTTCCCTAGTCCAGGCATGGGGTTTGTGTTTTGGGTTCTATTTTTGGGTGGGTTGTTTGTGGGGTTTTTTTTTTTTTTTTTTGATAACTTGTGAATAGGATTGCAAATGCTTTGACTGTGCAAGTGTTAATTGAATAACGTTGGCATTGTGACAGGTGATGCTCATTTTCTGTACTTGGGAGTTTGTAGAGGTTAATACTGGCTTGAATAGAATTTTAAGTAGTCTGTAATGTCAATTCTAGGCAAAACCAAATCTATGTCCTTCTATTAAGATTAGGAATTGCATAGCCAGGTTATAGCTCTGTGAAGAGAAGGAACGTGGAACGCGGAAGTTTAACGATAATGCAACGTTAACACTTTTAAGGTAATGTATCTTTTGACTCTTCCTGACTGATTTGTACTATCTTAAACTACGGTAAGTGGTAGATAATGCAAGTATAAATGGACAAGACATTTTATTATCTGCTTTTAAAAACAAAACAAGAATAACAAATAATCTTGTTTCCTCTGGAGGTTGCTAAAAGTAGATTTTTTTTCTTTTCTTTTTTTTTTTTTTTCTGAGTAATTGGAAAACCAATTGCAGTTCCTGAGTGTTGCTTTGCAGCAGCCTCTCTAAAAGGATGGGAAAAATATTTTCAGTGTATTAGACACATACTGGCAACTCAGTATCAGGCAGCTGCTAAACTTCTGAATTCAGCAAATGGTTGTATAGCAAAAACAGGCTACTACGAGTTAATCCGGATTTTTTGCTGTGGATAATAAGGGAAACATTTTTTTGTTTTTCCCTAATCTGCCTATGATGTCCCATTCTTATTCAAAAATATGCTGCTTGTCCTCATACCTGTAGTATTTCTTCTACGGTTCCGTGCCAAAAACCACTTGGTACAATTTGTCCCTGCCTGTAGTGGTAGCTCTTTGAAATCTGTGGAAAGCTGGGATCAAGCACCTGCGTGGGTTTTTGTTGTTGTTTTGGGACTTTTCATAATTTCCAGTATATTGGGAACATTGGGGATTCTTCCTGCTGGAGGAGGATCAGGAGAAATAGAAGGTGGGTGAAGAGAAGGTGAAGTCCGTATGCAGAGTGGTAGGTTGAGGTGAGGGGATGGTTTCTAGTGCTAACCTTTCTCAACCAAGAAGCTAAAGAAACGGGAGGGTCATTTTGCTCCCAGCAGCATGTTTGCCAAGCATTTGTTTTGCAGAAACGTGCAGTTGCTACCAAGTCCAGGCTAAGAGCCATTATAATACGGCTTTTTAGGGACAGCAATACTGTTGGCTGCTGGGCTCCAGCAAGTCTGGAACTGTACATCATTTCCAGGTGACTTTGCTGCAAATTTATAAACTGGTTGACTAATGTAGGGCTGTATAGTCCTCTGCTGTAGCCTAAAATAACAGAAGGTGTGAATTGCTGCTCCACAGTAATGGTGGGTGCTCCCGCAAGTACTTTGCCAAGGTCATGAATGCTAAATAAACCAGATTAAACAAAACCCTGTTGCGAGAATTCATGATTAACTGTAGTCTTTGCAGGATTTATCGGTTATAAACTGAGCGCCTGCCTTTTTTTTTTTTTTTTTTTTTTTTTTGTCCTAGTAACTAAGGCAGATGTGAACTTCAAGTCCAGTGAAACATTTTTTTGGCTCTTGCCTCTGTTTACGTGATTCAGGAGTTTGCAGTAGTTCCACAACAAATATAGCTTTGAACAGAAATAGCCATTCAAGTGCTGTGCTTCTGGCAGTGCAGAAGAGATTAAGAGGGTCTAACAAAAAGGCTTGTAAATAGTTTTGAGTTGGCTGCTTTTTTTTCCCTTTTTTTCTTTTTTTTTTCTTTTTTTTTTTTTGGTAATGTATTTTGAAAAGTAAGAAGTTGTATTCCTGCAGCAAGTTACATGGACAGCATGCCTCAGTTGTCATGAAACAGTGCAAAACATGGTGTGCACTGAATAGTTTTACCCTAAAGTAGGCTTTTTCTAGAACTGCGGCAGCTGTCTTTATTTTTAAGAGTTTAGTTGGTTGCTGGTTTAGTTGTTTAGTTAGAAAGTTGTTTCTGAGGATTTTTCCTGATATCTCCTCTTTGAGAAGAGCTTATGCTTTTTAGATGCAACATAAGGCAGATGCAGAACAAAAGGGTGATGGCAAAATGAAATTAAGCAGGTCTGTATTTATGAGTTGTTAAGAAAAGACTTATGAATAGATTAAGGAGGATCTTTCTGTATATATTTTGATGCTTTGAAATCAGAAAGTATAAATGTTGCTTGCATGTTCTTATTTAGAATGAGGCTTCATTCTGTATCATGTTTTTGATTTGCTGTTTCTTTTATTTAGGTGTGACCCTAAGTTTAAGTAATTATTTTCCTCTTTCCCTCTCCCTGGTGTTCATGAACAGTTTCTGGCTAGAAACAAGGTGTAGAATTTTTTTTACGGGGGCGGAGGGGGAATTGCCAGAACAGTCCCTGGAGATGCCAATTCCCCAGAACTCCAGGCTTTAAATCAATAGTAAATATTTCTGTGAAAGACTGCGGTTCATATAGATGTCATGAACTTAAAATAGAGTTTACAGCTGTTGGATGGCGGGTGAAGAGGTCCTCTACTCGGCACTTGCACTGACCTACCCCAGCCATCCTGTGCAGCTGCAGAGCGGAGCCCGAGGTGTTCTGACGTGACCCGCAGCGTACACCCGAAGGTCGTAAGCGCACAGAAACCGTATCCATCTTGGGAAATCCCCAAACTGGGAGTGGTTGGGATTTGGGATAGGTACTTGGGGACAGAGGGACCTTACTGCTGGATGTGAGGATGGTGCTGGATCCTGTGGTAGCATAGCAGTGCTACCTGATGGGCTGCTGGGGTTTGCTTTCTCCAGGAGCCTTGGTTTGAGATTACCCCGTGTCAGGGATGTTGCAGGTCGCATTGAATGGCCGAAGCAAGGGAATTGAAGGCCATCTCTTCTGTAGTTGTTTGCAGCTGGGCAATTCCTCCAGTGAACAATTGTCATTTTGCTTGGCCTCAATTAGCAAGTTTGTAAACATCGCTGATGCTTTCTTCCATGGGCTGAAGCTTATCCCACCTTCCTGTCTGTGCTGTGAATACCCAAGGCAGCAAGACTGGTACATCTGTCCTGCAATTGCAGTGTAAATATCCAAATAGTTGGTAAAGTAACTTGTTGCTGAATAAAGGCTTCCCTACCCGCCCCCCCCCCCCCCCCCCCCGCCCAGTCATTCAGTCTGCACAGTAAAACAATCTTTGCCCCAATAATTCTTCCACAAATAGCCAAAAATGTAGTAGAACTATGAGCAATGCTTAAGGACTGTAAAATTGAAGTTTGTTTAAAACGTGTGGATGCTGAGGAATTGGTTTCTGCAGTCTGGAGAGTTGCTTTGTTAGAAAGAATTGTTGCTGAAGACACTCCCTGATCTGATCAGGTCCTGTAATGAACAGCTAGGGCTGTGGCTAGAGATTGAAGGGAGAGTTTGCATAATATCTATCCAAGATTATTTTAATGTTAGAGTTATTGCAGTAATGTGTTAGGGGTTGTTTGTTCCCTTGCATGTAGTATTCGCTGTAATGAGCAAGTCCTACACACTGATAACACTGACCTATCATGTACCAAGCACTGAATTCACTTTGTGGTTTTCATTATGAGTGTTTGGGGTTCTTAACCATTTCAGCAAATCTTCCATAAACACTTTCTCTTTTGGTTCTTAAGATCCCGTTTGCTCAGCATACCACAACGTGGATGTCATCTGCATGAGATGAGGCTTCAGGCTGCCTCGTCGTCTTTGGAAAGCATCGAGTAGCGCTGTAACAGTGGAGTCAATAAGCAGAAAACCTCGGATGAGCGGAAGAGTTTAGGCTGGGAATTGCTGGGTCACTGTAAGCCTTGAGGAGCGCGGTGGCTTTTTGGCTGGGAGGGACTCTGAGCATGTGAATGACAGGTACAAGCTGTGAACACAGCATGGTTGAGTCTCGTTTTCTGCAGGTCTGCCTCTGTGAATAAACTTGCCATCTAAACCAAGATATGATGGAAAGGTGACGTGGAGTCAGATCTGGGCACTATGTAGTTGCAAAGTATCAAAAAGTGCGGTGATCATACGTCATCTTCCCTCTCGGCGACGGTGTTATCTTCTCTATTTACCCAGATAAAAGAGGGTAAATTCTTTATTACAAAACCAAGAACTACAGAGGTTGTTAGTGGAGTGTTATCTCCTCACTTTATCACTTCTTGGTTGTTTTAGCTATCTGGCTTTTTGTTTTGCAAATGTGTAGAGCTCTTTAGAGAGGGAAGTACCTATAGATGTAGTGTCTGAAAAATGGTTCAAAAAGCCTTTGACAAGGTGACTGGTCAGGCTTTCAAGTGAAAGACAAATCCATCTTATGCTCTGCCCCCCCCCTTATTTTTTTTGTAATAGCTTCTCTAAGTTTGTGATGGCTTTGAAAGTTTGAGGAAGAACGCCAAGCCAATATTGGGTAATGCAGTCAGCTACATTTTAAATTCCTTTAACCCTTCATGGAACATTTTTGGGAGCTTGAGGTATTTGTGTGTGAGGTGTCTTCACCTGCCTGCTCCTTTTCTGACTGAGGAATTCAGCCTGTTTGAGCAGAGGTGAAACTAGGGAAACTGTATGTACACTGTCACATCGAGTCTCCGTACCGTTACAGATGCACGTCTAGCTCTTGTGAGATACACAGTGGTTCCTAGGTGGAGGTTCACCGAGGTGAACATTGAATGAGAAGGAGTTATGTCCCAGAAAACAAACCTGTCTTCCACCCACCCTTTCCCATTGTCTTTTTGGTGACAAAGATAGTGAGAAAACTGTGCTGTCACGGACAGCCCCTATCCGCTCCTGATGACATGAATGGCCCGATCACACCCCTTTTAATAAATGAATGGGAGAAGTGCTTTCAGTGCCAGCCCGGGTCTCCCGTTTCTCCCGGACGTGCAGCGGGTTGTCCGTCCACGGGACGGCGAGGGTGGTACAGCCGCATGGGCGTGGGTCTGCGCATCACACTCAGCCCCGCGGTAGTGCCGGGCATTTATTTATCTGTGCTTGCTGCAGACCCACGCCTTGCTCCGGGCTGTGTGCATCGGGAGTTTGTGCAATACTCTCATGCAGATGAGGCAAGATGTAGCGAGATACTGCCTCCGAACTTCTGGGCTGTTTTGGAGTCCTTTTGTGGTCTCTGAAGACCTTGCGCGTGGCTGCCTCCACCCCACCTTCTTTTTTCCTCGGTAGGTGCTGGATTGCACAGGTCTGCAGTGCCGGCGGGCGCCGGGCACCGCTGCCTGTGTTGCTGCTCCGTGGGGATTGGAGTTGCCAGGTCCTTATCTGGAGCCACCCCTAGAGACACGGCCGGCCGGGACGCCGCTTGACTTTCACCCGAGGGTGCTCAGCAAAAGCCCTTGGACACAAGGGCAGGGGGGGAAAGATGGAAGCTGTTAGAGTCGAGATGCTCGTGCCCTGCTCCCTTGACAGCTTCTGTCTGTAAGTGGCGCTTTCCCGGAGCGACGGCACCGTGAGCAGATTGCGTGATTGATTTGCGGTGATGGAGGTTGTGTTCTGGGAGTTAAAAATACTGTGTTTGGCAGCTGGCCGCTGTCTTCTGCAGAGCCACAGGAGCTGTGGCTGCCCAGCTTGAGATAACGATGGTGACTTTCAGAAGGGGAATACTTATAAAATACTCCACATTTAAAAAAAATTATAAAAATATGTATATACGTATATATACCTACTTCTGAGACGTTATGTCAAACACACTCATTTGGGCTAATGGAGGTTCAGTTTAGGCATAAAAAGACTTGGCGCATTGTAGTGATTATTATATAGAAGTCTTGGAGGATACTCTTGGTTTGCAGTTATTTGCATATAAGGATAAAAGGCACTACCGTTCCTTTTAACAGGAATGGTAGTAAAGGATTGTAAAATGTGACCTTTGCAGCTTCTAGATTGAACCTCTTTAGTTTTACCTTGTTCCTTAATCTGGCGGCGATCAGGCTTTCCAGGCTATACTGCAAGCTGTGTCCCCAAGTAAATGGGCATTCAAGCAGATCAACTTACGGCATTTTATTAAGTCAACACTCATGCAAAAGCCACCTCCAGAGCTTAATAATTATTTACTGAGTGCTCCTGGGTCATGAGAGAGGTTTTCATTAAGTTCAGAAAGCATTATGTTCAGCAGCTTGTGAAGGTGTGTTTTAAAGGCAGGAAGAAAAATGGAAAACTACTAAATGGTGTACAGCTACTTAAAAAAATTCTTAGCTGAGGATTAAATTAAGTGTTTTGCTTGTGTGTTTGGTTTTTGTTGGTTTTGTGGGTTTTTTGGGGGGTTTTTTGGTTTTTTTTTTAAAGAGAAGTGTATCCACTGAATTCATTCGATTTGTAATTCAACCCTTAGCTCCTGGGTAGTAGATCTGCATGGTGGATGTTTGCAGGTTTTTTCCTCCTTCCCCCTGCCGACCAGGTGCACGCAATGCATTCGGGTACACGGATGGATGCCCGTGGGGCTGAGGGTTGTTCTACGCGTGCAGCCCGTGCTGTAGGGTTAAGCAGCACTGCTGCAGGAGAGCAATTCTGAGCTGGTGCAGGTCAGGATGAGAAAGCGTTGGAGCATAAAAAAAAATGCTTACCTTGACAGTGGAGCAGCTGTAACAGCAGGCAGCATGTCTCTTTAAACATGTAACCTTCAAACGCCGAAACCTTCTTTCATATAGAGGCCTGAAACATAGTCCTTGCTTTATTTTAAAGGCTGATAAAGGTCTCTGCACCGTTTATGTAATTGCTCTGTCCTTGGCAAGAAAGGACATACGAGGGTGCCAACTGGTGGGTGTTACGTGGGGGTTTTTTGGGTTGTTTTTTTTTTTTTTTAACATTGATACTTCAGGCAGTGCCAGCCAGTTGGTGTGGTGAGTGGAGCATCGCTGTAACCCACAATCAATTTTTAAATTTTAGGAATGAAGTACAAAGTGCTCCAGGGAAAATGCCCTAGGAGATTTCTTGTACTTAGAATCCCTTGTTTTTGCTGAAGATAAAGGAGAAGATATTGTATAGGGGGACTTTTTTGTTTGTGGGTTTTTTGGTTTTGGAGTTTGGGTGTTTTGGGGGTAATCTGGTGCTCTCCTGCATTTTTTTTTTTCTTTTGGTATCCTTCCATTTTCCGTTACCGCTCTGTGGCAAACAGCGATGCTGGCTGGCAGGTTAGATGCTGCTAGAAGTGTTTTTGCTTCAGACACTTTTTGTTGCCAGTACTATATATGTTTCTTGAGGCTGTACTGCTTGGTAGAGAGGCTGAAAACAGAATCTGGGCAAATAAACTTTAGTTTTGAGGAAGCTGTAGTGGTCATTGAACAGGAGGGGTGTTGGAAGGGGAGCTGTGCCGGGGTCTCTTCTGATAATGCCTTCTGGAGGTCAAGCCAAGTATTTGAGTTGTAACGTTGGCCACCTCTCATCTGCTTGCTTTAAAGATCAAGATAGTTTTATGCTAATGTCAGGTACTTAAATGTGGATGCCCTTCTTTTCTCTATAAATAATTATGAATGGATAAGGGTAAGACACGAAACACAAACATTTAAATCCCGTGTTATTTCTTACCTCTGACCTCCGAGATCTGGTGCAGCTCAGTGGATTTCTTGAGGTGCTAAATCTGCTTTTCTTGGCTGATTTCTCTGTGGACTAACCCATTAACAAACAGTTGGCATGAACGGAGGAGTGCAACAGCCTCCCTCTTGTTTGCCATTTCTCTGCTTAGAGCAGGGTAGTCAATCCTGCCCAGAGCAAGTGGTTTTGAAAGCGCTTTTTTTTTTTTTTTAATGCATTTTATTTGATTCTTGTTCATCTCTGAGGAAGCTTCAGGTCTGAGGAGTTGGTCTGTGTTTTTAATTATTGTAATTAGTCTAAGAAACCTTACATTTGAGGCTTTTTTTTTTCCCTTTAAAAAAAAAAATCTAAAATGGTAATTACAAAGCAAAGCTGAGCTAAATAATTTTTTCCAGTTTAAAATCTCTGGAGAAGTTTCTTAACAAATACATAGATAATTCAAAATAATGTTTGTAAACCAAACAACTCAAATGACACACGTGAACCAGAGAATGTGTTTGATCAATTCATAAGAATCTGAAAACAAAACTGACCAACAGAAGAGGAGTTTATCTTTTTGCCTGAGGAGATAGAGATAAAATAATCAGGTCACATCTGGGAAGGTAGATTAGGCTCTAAAAGGTATGGTCGCTGTAATTGCTTGAGTTGATGGTAACGAAATCAAACTTGATTTGAATCTGATCAGTTGTCTTTTATTGTCCAATGACCATCTGCATTATAACTTATGTATGCAGTAACTAACATTTCCCAGGCATCTGTGCAAAGGATATGTAATTTAAGCTTATTAAATAAAACGTTTATCACTTGATGATTAATTGGATTGGCACATGACACTCATAACTAATAACTCTCAGTCTGTATTACACTATGCTTATTAGACTGCTAATGGATAACCGGTTTAATCATATGTCAATTAAAAGGATGAGTCAGTTTCATTTATTGCAATTAAATGGTATCCATAAACCGTGTTTGCAGGAAGTATCTAAATCGCGTCGTGTATCAGTTGTGTGTGTGTGTGGGCTCTGTTACCGACTCTACATAATCCGGGGGTGAATCAGTTCATGTATGAGAGTTTGGAATCCATGTGTCCAGGTTCTGGGTCGTACTGCGGTACACGGCACTGTGCTCGATCATGGGAGAAGATCTGCCTGTGCAGCAGCACCTAAAGGTCAAGAAGCTTTGAAAATATGAACTTTCAAAACTCTCTTGATGAAGCTTTTGATGTACCAAGTTTTTAATTGCCTTTTTGATTGGAAAACTGAGTTTCTGACAAACCTTCTCCCGTTTGCTCTCCGAAGAGTACATGGTGATGAAACTCAAACCATCTTCCATTCCACCTCGGAGCTTTGCGCAGAGCGTCCTGCGGTTCAGAAGAGGAGCAGACGCGGTAGGAGAAGGGAAACTGGGTGGGAGGACGGTCCGTGTTGTGCTGCAACAGCCTAAGTTTCAAACAGGTTTCCACACTTGATCAGTGCCGCTCGTGGCGAGGGAGTGCTGGTGTGATGAGACCGCCCTGCCCACGGGAGAAGCTTTACAGCCCCCGGGGGATGAATAACAGAAAATCTGCATGGCAGGAGCTGTCTTGTGTTTGTCCAGTTTCCTTCGCAGTGCTTGTGACAGGAACATCTGGTCAGGCAGGCAGGTGCTGTGCAGCAGCTTTTATCTCGGATAAAAGCGTTATTTGAACTCAAACGCGTTGACGGCAGTAGCTGCGGTCTGGCAGCGCGTTGCTGCCAGCGCTGCCTGCGTTCAGGGCTTGTGCGCCTCCGGACTGCGTAAAACTGTAACGTGCGCAAATGAGAGGACGATGCGTCTGCTGAGCTCGCGGCTCTGTCGTAGCTACGCTGGTCTCTGGCTTCTCCTTTGAAATAAGGATGAACAGAACATTCAGTAATCTCTCAAGCTTTTTCTTCCCCCTCATCTGGCCACCAAAATCTGGTGTTCTGGATGTGAATAAGATCAGACTCTTCTTCCCCTTGCTGGTGTCTGCTCTTCTTTCGGTACTTGTTTAAAAAGTACATTGCCTGACCTTGCGCTACCTACCTAATTACATCTCAGCTATTTTTTCCAGCAGATAATTAAAATATTGAGCAGAATTGCAAAAGAAAGAAAACCTCGAAGAGTCTCTGCCCTTTGGGGAAGAATTTGGCAGAACGGCATTTTGTGGGACTATTGTTTCTTTTAAAGACACAGTACTTGAAGCTTTTGTTGACAATTTTCAATCAACAGGATCTGATCAACAACTGATCAACAATTTTCAATCTGCAGGAAGCTGTAAGGACAGTTATTGAGTTGTTGGTGTGAGTAGGTACAGTAATCACGTGAGCAAGATGAGGGTCCTGGCAGGGGCTATTTGAAATGCTGTGGAAATAATTTCTTCTTCCTTCTCCCTCGCATTCCCCAAAATTTTAGTATATGGGAGGGTTCTTCTGAGATGGTTTTCAGCATGCTTGGCTTTGGCAGGTGGAGAAACAGTTCAAAATGAAAGAAGGTGGGAGGAACTGCTAGGTTACCAATTTTGCAGCATTAGGTATCTACAAAAAACACCAGCAGCACACAAATGAGAATCCTCCTTAGTGCGATACAAAATAGGCTTTTCCTCAACATGAGGAGAATGAATCCTTCCTTAAAAGCGGCATTTGAGTGCTTTTTTTGCTTATCTATTACAGTGGTATCCAAAGTGGGGTGCGCAGTATTACTGGTGGCCAGGAAGAAAATATTAGTGCTTCAGTAATACATGTATATAATTCATAAATAAATCAATATACATATATTGGGGGTGCATGCTCAAACATTTTTTCCTAGTAGTGGTGTGTGATCAAAAAAATGGGGAGACCACTGATCTATAGCTGTCTGGGTTGTGGAAATAAGACATGTCCTCAGTTTGGAAATGTGCAAGTGGTTCAGATGTGCAGCCAGGAAACACACCACTGGGTTTAGATGTGAGAATTGCTTCACCCTTAATTGAAAGGGTGGTGTTTTTTTACAAGTATCACAGTCAATGACTTGTCTTGAGCAGCTAATTAGTGCGATTATTCCACAGCTGCATTAGTTTCACCACAAAGGTTTTCTCTTGTTTTATCAAAAGGATCAGTGTCTCTGTGAATGTTTCGACCTGACAGGTCTTAAATAGCAAGATGGTCCCCTCCCTCCTTCCCTGCCCCCAGAATGTGTGCTCTGGAACAGCAGAGTTTGATCTTTTGGGGGAGTAAGTGTGGGTTCTCCTTTTTCATTTCTACTCTGAACTGTTTTCAACATCAGTCCTAAACAAAGCCACAAAACTTCCAGCAGCGCTGGCTCCGGTTGCCGCAAGCACAAGTAGCTCCCGGTGCCCGCAGCATCCGGGGGAGACCTGGAAGGGATGCTGGCTCCTGGACTTCTTTGCAAGCTGTCCCGTCAGCATCCTCCAGGTAGCACCGAAACACCAGAGCCAGAGGTGGGGTTTGCAAGATCAGCCTCCTCCTAGAGCAGGAGGGTTATTGCTGGCTTCCCCAGGCGTGGCCCTGCATCCTTACAGAGTGTTGAGCCCTTTCCTTCCATGGGCTGGAGGCAATCAGCGGCAGCAGTCAGAATCAGAAACCAAATATCCTGAATTATATGCGCTGTAGCTCTTTCTTACATGGAGTCATGTATTCTTACCTACTTCCAACATCCTTCCCTCGAAGGATGTGCAGCTTGGTATTTACATACCCTAACTGTTCTGCCTTATGCTACAGAAATGTCTTGTAAATGGATTTTACTTCCGAGAGCCAACAAATGATGGGTTGCTTCAGAAGGTGTCCCTGCAGTCCATGGCAAAGGCCCATGGTTTTTCCCGTGTTGTTTGGTAGGAAGCTCTGCTTGCCAATGGCTTAGAAACAGCTCTTAGGTGGTGAAGCAGTGCAGTGTGCTAGCTCGGGCCAGCCTGATGCGCTTTATGAAGGGTGACTGAAATAAAGCTGTTATTGTTGTTTATTCTGCCTGTTCTTGTGTATCGCTGCACTTGGAAGATGCTGGTAGTCCTAAAGTGGTAGTTTGGTTGGGGTTTTTTGGGTCTGGTTTCTAGCGATAAAGAGTGTCACTACCAGCAAATCCAGCTGTGAGGTAGTGTTATGTAGAAAATAACTGAACTTTGCTATGTTGTGCTTTCATGGGAGAGGTAGATTTATTTTATCTATTTATTAATTTTTGAGCTAGATCATTAGACCTGGAGTATTATCTATACCTATCGTTAGCCTTGATACAGCCCTTTATTACCTTTTTTAAAGAGGGGATAGGAGTACCTGCTGCTATCTATAAAAGCATTTGATTTTCTCGTGGATGGTTGCTGTAAAATTGAAACAGCAAATAGCTCTTTACAGCTGGATGTTGGCGTTTGGAAATGGTTAGCTGCAGTCAAGTTAAGGCAGCCTAACGTGGCTGCTAAGTACCTGAAGTAGGTCGGCTCCCAGTTCCCTCTCGCATGGTGCAGCGTATCCTCACCCATCCCGCCCCACGTTCCGGTGTAATTCTGCAAGCTCCAACTGCTGGAGCCGCAATCCCGCTTGTGGAAGCTGAGCTGTCTCTCTCTGGTCTTCCCACAGCAATTCCGAGCATCCTGGCGCTTCCAAGCCTCCCTTAAGCTCCTCCAGCATGACCTCACGAATCCTGCTACGACAGCAGCTCATGCGTGAGCAGATGCAGGAGCAGGAGCGTCGGGAGCAGCAGCAGAAGCAGCAAGCAGCCCAGTTCATGCAGCAGCGCGTACCCGTCAGCCAGACACCTGCCATCAACGTCAGTGTCCCCACCAGCCTGCCCCCCGCCACCCAGGTACCCATGGAGGTCCTCAAGGTATGCCCGTCTCTCTGCTTTTCTGTCTCGGAGCTCTCGCGCATCTAAATGCCCTTTTTTTAATAGGGACATGGTTATAGGGATTTTCGGCAATGAAATTTTGCAAGTAAGCTGTGCTCTGGCTTGATTTGCAGCTTATTTTGGTGTCCTGGTAGTGAAGAATGGAAACCCTTTTTTAAAAAGTTTGTGCGACTTTTGTTTTCTTTCAACTTTGAGATCTCGGGAAGGAGGTTTTGTTACAAAACTAATGTTTCCGTCATTCTCCCTTTGGAAAACACTTCTCTGTCTTTCTAGTACTTAGTTATTTTCAAAAAGAAGAAATTATTAATGGATATTCAAATCAATATTTTGGTTTTTAAAAGAAAACAATGAAGTATTTTTGTAAAATGGAGTCAAAACTCATTACGAAAGAGCTCCTCAGAAAGACTTAATCTGAAATACGGGTGAGTTTCTAGCTTCTTGCAACGAGCCTTCGTAATCCTTTTTTGCTTAAATGACTTGTTTGCTGTTAGTAGCTTTGGATTCCTTTTCCTACTGGAAACTGTAGGAGCTTGTTAGTGTCCCTCTGTCAAAGGGGATGTAGCTTGCTAATTACTTGAGGGAAAAACGTGAACAGCTATAAGAAAAGAGATAATTTCACGCACAGGGTAAGTCCAAGTAAAGCAATGTGAAATGCGTGAGTAAAAGAATGCAAAACTGTTTAGAGAAATTTGCTGACATATTTAATGCAAATAAAATTTTCATTAGTTTTGAAGAGTTATCTATTTGCTCTGCTTTATTGCTAAATCTTTTCATTTCAGTCTGCTTAGTAACCGCTTTCGATTGGTAAGTGTATTCTTACCAGATAAGTTAATTGAGCTTGGTCACAATATGCTTGTAGCTTGCTCATCGCTGTTACATGTCAATGATACATATTCAAAGATTTTGTTTTAAAATAGCCTTGCAGGCATAGGGTTTCGAGGCAGTCTGTGTGACGGGTTTATGGAGGAAATGTAAGGTGCTTTTATTTATTGAATCTGCATTATGGTATTGTGTTGACAGTGCCAAAACTAATATTTAATTGGGGCACTAGAGTCATACTCAAGTATGGTCTATGATCTAGGAGCAAAAAGGCGGCAGTTGAATTTTTTGGGGGAAAAAAATATATATCTATATACTTTTTTATATATATATATATTTCCATTAAAATTAAATATGATATACTTTGAGCATATGTGCCTATAGTAAGGAGTCCGAAATTGACTGAGAAGAGCTATTTTGTCTAACGTTTGTGCATTACACACAACATTTGTGTATAAAAATTTGTTAAACTTGTTTCCAGGTTATGATACCATAGTTATAATTCGGATCCAGCAGATGTGTAGGTGCTATGAAATAGTCTTTTTTTATTTGTAATGCACTTAGTTAAATAAGCGCGTGTTTAGATTTTTACATCCTTTCATCCTAATATGTTATGACGTGAATTCTAGGGGTTTTTTTAAACCTCTCTGAAAACTTGTAGGAAAGTGTTTATTTTCTGATGGTATTTTATCATTAAGGAAGGACTGTAGTGTCGTGAAGAAGCATTAGCAGTTGTCTATATTGTTCATTTTACAGTTACCTCTTTATATGAGAGAGCCGGGGAGGCAGCCCTTTATTTCTGAGGGAGAAACTACGGAAGACGCTGTAGTCGAGAGGTGATGCTCACTTATTACAAATAGGGTTACTAGGAGCTGGCTTGTCATAGGATTTGCGTGCAGATCCGTAACCTGCTGGAGCATTGCTGGGGAACTTAACGTGAAGGACTTGAACCTGAATCCTCGTCCTTCAGGACTGTAAAAGAAGCAACTGTCCCCTGCTCCCTCCTGATGGAGGGGAGTCTCCTGGAAAGAGGGAGGGCACCTCCTCTGCGCTCGTCTTCGGCCCACGTGGCAGCGTGCGTGACCCTGTAAAGCAAAAAATTAAGAGAATGTATGCTTAACTGGCTTGTGAATTAAATGTAATACCTGGCAACAAGTGCCTTTTGGTGACAGAATTGTGCATTGAAGGTGATGGCTCTGTACGTGTGAGCTACCTGCTGGAGCAGAACGATGCCTGTCTTCTCATCACCCGCATTTACATAAGGAACGGTCAAAATTAGCAAAACCAAGTCCTCTTGGCCTCTCTTTGCACATGAGGGAAGAGAAACTGCTTTGCCTAGTTGTGCTGCTTGTGTTTTTGGTGGGTGAAAGCAGCTAAAGATTCATCCTTTTATCCTTACTGATAAAAGCGGACCAGTTCTGTACAAAAAGCATTTAGTACAAAATACCAGGCTTGAAGTCACGTTGTTGCTGAAAATTTACCACTGATGCTTCAGTGAGAGTAGCATTTCGCTGAAAGGTCCATATAACTTTGGTTTTTTTGTTTTGTGGGCTTTTTGTTTTGTTTTTTTAAATAGATTATTTGGCTCAAAAGATGAGATTAACAATAAATCAGGATCTTCTGGTGCTGATACACTGACAGCCAGCTCTGGCTGCAGTTACGCTGTGTGAGTGACATCATTTCCCCGCAGCTGCTTTTTATACTTCAGTTGTTTTTTAGCTGTAGACAAATTTTCCATATGAGCTGTACAGAAGTTTTAATTAGATAAATAGGGAGCTAAGTTGGTAACTTTATTATCCAAATGGTCTGGATTTAGTGAGCTTAAAGAATGAGATAGACAAAAAGGGGATTTTTACACTTTCAGAAACGTTAATTTGCAAGGCAACTTTCATTGAGAGGTGTTTTTAAATATTACTTCAGGAATAAATAAGACCAAATGTAGTAGCTGGTTTTGTTGTTGGTTTTCTTTGTTTTGGAACTTAGCAGCAAACAACCCTACTCCAAGCCTGTTGAATTTGTCAACATTTTGTGTTTTTAATTACCTTGTGTGACTTGCCCTTTCTCCCATCTCTCACAGTGTGAGGAGGAGAAAAATACTTGCGTGTCTGAGGATGGTAGCTTGGAATGACTAGTTTAAAAGGAAGCCAAAGGTGTTAATGAGCTTGCATGTTGTATTTGTTTTCAAGATGTTTTTAAGATGTTCATTTGGAAACAATACAGAAAGAAAGAGAAATACATACGAATCTATGTCACATTGCATAGGAATCTCCAAGTTACATAATGAGATATGTTCGAGGCCATATGAATAAATAGAATTTCATTTTCTTGAGTAATGACTTCTTATTGCATCACTTCTCTGCCAAGTAATGTAGCTTGGCAAGGTAGGAAATGACCTGTTGGAATTTAAATTTTGTGTTGCTTTGTGCAGCCTAATTAAGAGATGGAGTAAGAGTAGGTCCAATGCATTTGAAGCAGTATCTCTATGAATCTAATAGCAAAAGGAAGATTTGTTACTGCTTTCAGTTATCCTTCTGCAGACCTGATCTTAGCTTCACAGATGTACAGCCTGATTTATCTTTACGCACCTTCTCATCCCTCTCCTGTTGGTAGTTGAGGACAAATGCTACAGAGAAATGTCACGAGAGTTTCTTTGCTTCTGCTGCAGTTCAACTTCTTGCTCTGCCTTGGAAATAGGAGCATATAACTCAAAATGTTGGTCGTTGGAGTAGCTCCAAGCCCTATTAGTGTTCGATCAGGATCAGTTCCTGAGGTACAAAGTAAGTTTATATTTTTATTTAAAAGAGTTAACTTCTTTGCAATGAGTTTGTCTTAAGATGCTTTCAGTGGGTTGTTTTATGGAGTAGCTTCTTCCATACAGGTGTATTTTAGTTCTGTATACTTAATTGGTATTAAGAAGCTGTTCTTTTTGTTCTTGTTGATTGCAGTTACACTCTTGTCTGGTAGGAGTCCTTATCTTTTGGAGCAGAAGCACTGCTGCAGGTCTCAACTTCAGTGTTCCAGAGCTGATCTCTGGGAACTGGTTGCTGCATTTCTGTAAGCAGGGTTAGCCCAGGACTTGAGGAGGTTGTGCATCAGATCCCTGCCTGTGGTCACTGAAACCTGGTGATAGGTTAGTCCTTTTGCTCCTCAGTCGTCCATCTGCAAAATATTACTGCTATTAATCCCATACCTTGTGGAGTTAAATTTGTTAAAGGTTAATTTGTTAAAGGCGGTGAAATCCTTCCTTAGAAATTGAGAGAATACGCTCTTGGTTTGTAGTGAAGCTGGTCTGTTAATCAGCTGCCCCATAGCTGTCTCGGACTTCATCGTCCTGCTTGATATCATGGAATTACCTTTCCTCCTGTAGTCCTAGCAGCTGTCTGTTGACAGTATTTAGGGACCATCTCCTGTTGATGTGATGTAGTTGCTGGGTTCTGCTTTTCGTGTCTTTTGTGCTCCCGCCCTCACCTGCTCCCTTTCCTACAAAGCAGCTTGCAGAATTCTTGTAAAGTGAGTGATCTCCCACCTGCCAAGCTTACGGGCAGCAGCAGGACACCTCCCTGCCTTTCTGACGGGCAGTGATACCCTACCTTCATCTATAAGGATCATTTTCAGTCTTCTATGTCAGTACAGGCAGCTGATTTTAGTATATTTTTTGTTCAGCAGACAGAAACACGGACTTGTATGACCAGAGTTTTATGGAATGTTCCTCTGGCTTCTCCACCAAAGCTGCACTGTAGCAGTACGGATATGGGGCTCACCAACCTTTACATGCTTTTAAGAGGCACAGAAGGAAAAGGGTTTTCCTTTATCTAAAAGATCCAGGGGCAAGAACCCAAGGAATCACTCTAAAGGCTGAAATTACCAGCCATTGTGCTTTATTCTCACAAGCAAAGCTTGCAAGATCCTCTACTTGTTTTTTGGGTTACTCTTTGAGAAGTTTTGCAGACAGTAGTCAACATCTGAGATGTTGTTTAAGGCTTGCCTTTGAAGATTGCTCTCTCTCCTTTTTTTTTTTTTTTTTTCTTAAATAAGTGCACTTGTCTCACAGTAGTCTTATTTCCAGAATTTGCACTGGTCCGGAAAGTAAACTTACTACAGCAATTCAGAGAGGTGGGCTGGGGGAGGAGTGTGGACTCACCTGTTTGCTCCTTGAGAGACATTACAAAAATTGAATTGTAGCTATACTGTGTGGTTTGTATTGTTTTGCCCGATTTCTGCATAAAGTTTACTGTTCAGAACAAGCATAATACAATCCCCTAAGTACTTTGGACCTGCCTGCCCAAAACACAATGTGGCATTGTAGAAACTGCGACTGGCGTGAGCAGGCTTACGTCCTCCATGGGAGGAGATGCACTGGAGCATCCTCAGGAATCAGGAAAGGAGGCTCAGGGCCAACTTCGGCCCACAGAATTTGAAAACATTATCAGTTCTTGCAGAATTGAAGATATTACCAGTGGGCAGTTGACATCTAGCCCTCTGCATGACTTGCTAAGCAGATGGAAGGTGGAAAACCGAGGGTGAACACTTCTTCCCTCTGCCCCTCCGTGTTATTTATTGGTGTTCCTCGGTGCATGGATGCGACACTTGTGCTGTCATGTTTTTAACGTGATGCACCAGGCCACGGCACAAGGGTTGATGGGAAGACTAAACTGGATGTGTTGTGGTGAAATGGTGTGGTCCCTGTCCCAGTCTGTCCCCACTGCTGCGTGCTAACGCTCCCAAGGATGCAGTTGGCTTACCCCTCCCCTCTTCCTCCTGAGTGCTGTCACACCAAACGAATAGCACGATAAGAAATCTGCTGGGCTTCTGATGTCTCTCTTCCTCCCTCTTTGCCTGCCATTGGGGATTTAAGAACGTAACTTCCATTCGGCACAGGCGCTGAGATAGGAGAGCCGCGTCGGATGTGGCTGCAAAGTATGGCCTTGAGGGCTGGGGTGGGAGCCCCAGGTGGGATGTCTGCTGCGTGGACTGGCCTGTTCCTGCAGCGCGGCAGATGTCTTTTGGATGCTGCGCAAACACGTCGTGGGTGATGAGATACAAACAGGTCTCCTGACCGGCGGATGATATAACAGGTCCTTTTGAGGATGCTAACACCCCATTTATCCTTGTTTCTGGAGAGCGAGCAAACAGTTCCTTTGCTCCAGGAGATCTGGACAAGGTGCTTTGTTGATCTGCAGCTGGAGATCTGTCCTCTCTGTGCTCCCGCATAGCACCCGCTCTTGCTAACGGCGCAGTTTACCCTAAAACGTGACACGTATATAAAAACATATGGGTGGAAATATAGGCTGCAAAAACATTTTTAATGTTTGTTATTAACAGATTCTTAATAGTGTATTTGCATACAATAATGTTTATAATAGGCTGGACACTTAAAAATTGCTCTGCCACTAAGGACCCCACTTAGCATTCCCCCTGCCTCGCTGCCTGGGCTGGTGTCTTCCTGGTAGATGTTAACTGCTCTTTTGGTGCTAGAAATACAGCTCTTCACTGCTGCGTCTTGCCATTGTCGCCTTTCTGCTTTCACCTGGGTTCCTGAACAAGCTGAAACCTCTTCTTTTCAAAGCCTAGAACCAGGTACTGTTTACTGGATTTCTGCTCCTGCTTTATTATTCCAAGAGCTTTTGCCCATCTCATGGCAGCATTGTGGGCTGATCGCTACTGATACCAGAGTGGGTCCATTTGTCTCTTCCTTAATGCCATCCCATTGCTGTAGTTCGTGCTCATCTTTCCGCTTATGGCAACTTTTTCCGAGCCGAGTGCAGCGCTGCAGCCGCGCTGCTTGGACGGGTGCAGGCGCCCAGGCTGGCCTCTTGCCTTCACCCTCGTGTCATTGTTCATTCAGCTTTTAAATGCGCCACTGTGATAAGCTCTTTGCATCAGATACCCTGTATTTCTTCGGTTTTGAAATGCCAAGCATGCCTTTGGAGTGATGTTAATGACTATGGACATATATCAAAAAAAATACCTCCTCCGAGTCCCTTTCCAGTGTGCTTATTACGGAGAGTGACCTGTGGCGGTAATGCAGTCTCGCCTAGCAGGGAAGGCTGTGCAGTTAGCAATAGTATTCTTGGTGTAGTAACTACCGTAACACTTCATTGTATAGGGGACTTAACTCACAGTTCTGAAGAACAGGAACAATGGGATGTCAAGATAAACGTGCGGTAGCATCTGCTACAGCGAATGTGTGTTTGTGGACACGCTTATCTGATTAAAAGTTAATTTAATCTAACCTGACAATGGTTGATAGTCGCGTGTGCCGGTATGTTATGTAAGCATGGCGTGTATTTGTGATTGAGAACTTAGATTTGCCAGACCGAGTCGTGGTGAACTACAGACAGAACGTTTAAACTAAGGTTACTTGCTCAGTGACTCTGGTATATGTAACTTACGCCTACAGCAAATTCTTCGTCAAGAAAAACTTGCATTTAACTACAAAACCACCAAAGCCTGCCTTGTCTCCTAAGCCTTCATGTAAGTAAAAATACCTCTTAGGCCTTAAATCTTTTGCTTGCTTAGTGAGTTGAAAGTTGTTCCAAAACAAGCACTGGTGCTAGATGTCTGTGGTTAGTAATAGGGGTAAAATGTAAACTCTTGCTTAACACCTAGGTTATTAGACATTAAAAATGCATGGAATTCAAGGGGGCAACATGCTTCGGTGTACAAGCGTCTGACTGCTTGACTGCTAGTGCAAAACACTGCTTTCACCCTTCGTCCCAAATGTCCTTCTCCTATGGATGCAAATACATGTGTTGCCTAGCTCTTGTGAGAAATGCTGTTGCTGATGAAGATGTCCGATCTTTCCGTCTTGGCTCTTCAGCTGTGGTCGCTGTGACATAAAATATAGCTCCCAAAGTGGAGGGCCAAGTGGCATTACTGAATTATGCTGCTGGAGGGGGCCGGGGTATTTCCTGGGCAAATGATACTGTGAGCAGGGTGCACAGGTAACTCAGCAGAGCGGGGACGGTAGCTGAGAAACTGCTCCTTATCATAGAGCTGTTGCCTGGCAAGTTCACAGTAGCTACCTGGTAGTTTGAAATAACATTTTTAATATGTAAGGAATAGGGATATATTTGCGCGAAACAGTACAGGCATCTGGAGGTCCGAGCTCTGATCGCCTTTCAGAAGGTTCTTGGTGATGTATACCCTAGTTGGTGGTCTTGAGGATTTGCTGTCTTCCCGCTGGCATGATAACATCCACAAAGTTAAGGAGAACTTGCAAGGTTTGTTCTTTTGCAGCTTTTTCTTTTTTTTTCCTTTTCCCCCATGGTCTAGCCGTATTATCTGATGGCTGAGTTACCAGACCTTGGGAAAATGGTGGTTCACCACGTGTCAGTGTCTGTTTTGGAGCTCCAGCAGATGAGTTAATCTTCCCAAAGATTTGTAAGTGCCCATAGTTGTGGGTATTAAAAGCACTGGTGAGGCTCTGCAGCCCACCAGCTAGCAGATTTTAACAGCTTGTATTGACTCCTTTTTTGGTCAACGTTAATTTAAAAAATGCCGTATTCCATTTTGCTGGTTGAGCAAAGGGTGTACGAAGAGTGTCAGTGCTGATCGTTATAGTTGTGGTTGTTGCTTCCACAGTTTAATTCGGCAGAAAATAGTGCCCGGAGCCACACGCGGCGCTGGAGAGCGGGGGAATTGGGTGGAGGTCTAGGGAGGCCTCTGCTGACACCTTTGATAGACGTTAAATTTTAAATGTGAAAATTTAGATCTGCTTAAAGTAATTGTTCAGTATTATGTATACTCGCAAATATTTGAGTTCTTCAGCTAGTTTGGCAGCATTATTCTCTGAGACGCTGAACCTGTGCAGTGAATGAATTCAAAGTGACAAGCTGGAGACATTCCTGCCATTCAAGAGAGGCTTAAGGAATTTCTTATTGGCTAAATTACAAATATGTAGCATTTTGCCCAGCACTGCATGGCAATTTCAACCTGCCTAACCGTGACAAGATTAGCACTTTTCCTCCCCCTCCCCAGCAGTATTTTTTTTTTTTTTTTTTAAGAAAAATTAGATTAGAAGTACCAGGCAGAGATGCAAAAGCTTGAAAGAGTAAAAACCAGCCTTACCTTGAATGATTCTGTCTGTCATTGGATTGGTTCCTTAATTAGCCCCATGTCCTTTAACCTCTTGAGAAATAAGTAAGGGATAAATTTAGGGATAAAGACAAAGACGCCCGGAGATTTACCACACACCGCTAGGTAATTCATCAAGGAATGTTGGTAATTAGCCCTGCCTCTTTCCTTTCTGGCTCATTTAATAAAATGGGTTGATTTAAAATAATGCCTGCTGGTTCATTATCAACTACTTTAAGAGCCAAGTTATGAACTTGAAACAAAAAACAGTATTGTGTCGTCTGTAAAGGACCTGGCGAGTGAGTTTGGTTTTGTTTTTTTTTTAAAAAAGAAATCATTCAGTTCTGTCATCTCTCTCCCCAACTTGATAATTAAATATTACTTTGTGTTTGGATTACCATTTGGCTTTTTGGGTGTATTTATCTCTAGTGTCTACTACTGAGAGGCAGAGAGGAGGAAAAAAAAAAATCCAAGATCTTGAAGAGGTATGTGTCAGATTGTGTTAAGAAAGCATGGCCTGATGGAATTCAGCTGAACGCGGACTTTACAATAGTAGTAGTTGTCTGGTTGAGGAAATGGGTAACTGCTTTAACCCTTTATCTCTTGGAAATGAGTGCCAGCTTCATGTCTTGTTCTTTGAGCAAAATGATCCATTTTAGTAATGCATCTCTTCAGTGCTTGTCGTGGAAATCGTCCCTGAATTGAGGACAGAACTCATCTGGTTTGTATTTGCTTAGGGAATATGCATGCAACGTTCTTTTTCTTTAGAGATAGGAATTGCATTATCTGGAAATTACATGAGGATTGGGCTAGAACTGGATCAATACACTGCTGCCTTTGCACTTTTCTGGGAGAATATCCTCGTATGGCAGCATCCAGTTTGAATTTCTTACATTACCAGCTGCTGGCCAGAGGATCTGGTTAGATCTGTCTGTCTGACTTAATTCTTTAAGTTACTATTACTGTAAATCTTCCTTTAATAATTAGTCAGACTCGGATTGCAACACTTCTGAAACTGTTGTGGGCTAGAGGAAAAGCAGGCTGTGCTAGCCTTCTGCTTATGGTAGGCTTGCCAGACCTTGAATCCCTTAGAAGACTTTTTCTGAACCTCTTCTAACTCATCAGTATCATCTGGGGCAGAACTGGATGTAGTGTTTCAATGCAAATAAGAAAAAATAGCCTCCTCGCTCCTCTTCCGTACATCCCCTTTGCATCCCCTGGGATGGTGCATTTCTGGGGGAGCTTGTGTTTGTTACTTGCCGTTGTGACCCAGCAAAACTGCATGTCTGCTTTTATCTGCTTGGCAGGTTGGTAAATTAAAAAAAACAAAAATGTGATGGCCTTTGGAAATATTACTCTGCCAATCTTTAGTTCTCAGCAATTCTTTTGTTACCAACTATGAAAATATCTTGCTGCCTCCAAACGCTTGCAGAGAGAGCGCTGGGGTTTTGGGGTAACAGCTCAACCCTGCAGGCTGTCCCTAGAAGCACTTCCACTGGATGGCAGTTACCCACTTTTTTTATTATTTTGAGACTTGTTAATAAACTTTTATAGTTTAAATTGACTTAGAACTTGGTACGCTTTTTCTAGGATGCGGAGCAGAAAATCAAGTATCTTCAAAAAAAAAAGATTAACACCCCCCCCCCACACCCCCCCCCAACAAACACAACTCTATTTAATACCAGTGTTTTTGCAATGTTAGAATGTCCATGCCAAATTAATAGTTTGGGTTTCCCACATCATATTCTTATCTTTTTAACATACTGGAACAATATTTTGTTATGGACCTCTATGACTTAGTGTCCTTGACTTCCTGACTATCAGTAGTTGAAGTTCCAGCTAGTTCTTTGAAAATTCTTGGGTAACTTACACAGTTCAAGCAGATTTTTTTTTTTTTTCCTTCCTTTTGAACTTTGATCACGAGCAGCATGCATTTCTACATCAATATTACAGTAATTAAACTGGTACACAAAATGCTCGGAAGCACAGAGAACTCATTCAGGCATGTCATTCATTGCGCTGCACTTTCATAATCTCTCAGCAGATGGCATGATGGTTTCCAAGAGCATGTGTATTTCTTGGGAAAGCTCTCAGCTGCTGGGGAAGTTGTCTTTCTGGACTATTCCTTTCTCTGATGAAGGATGAAGGCTAATACTCAGGTGTTAAAAAACATTTTGACATATTATTCTAATCGTGTTGTTTGCTTGTGTTATTGTATTTTATTTTCACCAACCAATGTTCCAGAGGTCTCTTAAAGCTATTAACCAGGTAAATGCTGTATGTAATAGTTATTACATGGGAAAACCAATTACTGCTGGAAAGTCTGCGAAAGGCAGGCTGCCTTTTTAAAATAAACCTGCTACTGGCATCCAGTAGAAGTAATAAACCTGTTCAGCAAGTGAGACTAGAGTGCTAAAAAAGCTTTAGTGATAAAACCGGAGCATGTTTTCCATTGAACATTCCCTATCCTCAAAGCTATGTAGGACACAACTGTATTGCATTAAATTACACCCCCCTTCCTGCTTTGTGCTACAGATCCTGATTTTTTTTTTTTTTTTAAGACAATGTGAGCTAGTGAAAGAATGATCATTTGAAGAAGTATTTCTGGAAAAAGTAGTAAATATTACTGTATATTATTTCTAAATTCACGTGGCTTACACAACCCAGAAGCCATTAGCTGTTTTCAGGCAACCCACCTACTTGAAGCCCTGGCTTCTGCCAACAGCATTTTTGTTACTGACTTGGCTGGAATCTGTGTTGCATCTCCAAACGAACATGTTGATTATCAGCAGGACTGTCTCTTGTGTGTTTAAAGGAACCAATGTTTCAAAGAGCTGGTTTTCTCTCTTGGAGTAATGTACTACTTGAATCTATCTATCTATCCTCTCCTTTTGAACACGGAGAGCGGCAGATCCGCTTGCCAAAAAGCATCACAGGCCACGAGTGCTAGGGATGCTGAATGTACGGCAGTGTTGGGAGCCGTCGCTGGAGCTGAGCTTGGACTCTCAGCAGCAGTCAGGCACCTAACATCTTTAAAAGGTCTAAGGGTTCACTGCAAACTCCAGAAAATCCTAAGAGTGAGTTTCAGAGTATTTTTCCCTCTCTATTTGACACTGACGTTTCAGTTGTTTAACAGTTAAAGTCAGTTCTTGTCTTGTTAAACAGAAAATTCTGAGAAGTGAGACTTATGTTTAAAAAAATATGCTGATTATCTTATGCCAATCACCTGTATTATCGTAACTTCTAATTGAAAAGTCTTCCTTTGAGCAGTCTAATACTATTTTACTATGCTATTTACTTGACTATTTTAAAATTCTGCTTCCTGACTCCCACCAAAACTATACTCTTCTGAAATACCATGATAGCCTGGGTCTCGGAGAAACAATTTGTTGAGGGAGGGAGTGAAATGTCCTTGAATGAGTCAGCACTTGTGTGTAGCAATCGTAAGCCTTGTATCCTCTTTGCTTTCTAAAAAGAAACGAATTCTGGACCACAGACACCGTTCATTGTGTGGTAGTTAATGGGCTCCATTCACATAAAAGTTTATATATTCCTTAAGGGTTCAGCCCTGTATGGTTTGCTGTGTAAAAGGAAAAACAGTATTTAATCATGCTACTGTGGCTTTTCAAAAGAGTTTATCCTTTTCTAATGTACATTGGCTTTTTGAGGGAAGAAGAGTGGTGCCTTCTGCCCTAGAGTGCTGCTTGTTCAGTAAGTGATGGCTCTGTACAAAGTGTACAAATGGCTCTGCTTCCTGCATGGGTCACTGTTCAGAATTGCCTTCTGCCTTTCCCTGCGGTGTTTGATGTATCAAGGGAAAAGCTTCCAGCCAGGGTTTCTGCCTGTTCCCAGGACTTATCCTGAGAAAACCCTTCTCTCTGAACTTGCACCTTCCCCACGAAAATTTATGAATTCTATTTATCTGCTTTGGTTAAAGGCCGTAGGCTGCAAGGATTGAGTCAGGTCTTGATGGCTCTGCATGATCTGAGCACACAGTGTCTAGACGCATCGCTTTGGGTGCAGAGCGAGGAATGTGCTGACTGCTACAGGACCCAGGGAATAACAACGGATAACTATTAGAGGAACACAGTTAATCCACCTTTGCATTTTCTTCTCTAGTAGCTGCAATTCCGGATAACACGCCCTACATAGCTATTGCTACGAGCTGTATATAAGCAATAGGCCACCAGATGGGGTAAGGCAGAAGCAACTTCGGCTGTTACTCAATCAATTCCTTACTTGTGCCCATTTTTATTTTTTGGGTATGGTCCCATGATACACTGACTGTGGCAGCAAAGGTGGCTGATGAAGTCCCTTGCAGCCCTGGTAGCTGCCGCCTCCGTGGTTGTGCCAGTATGTTGCGTTTGGGGGGGTGGGGGAGGCACACTAAAAATTATGTGGGACTACTGAGGCAGTTTGAGATTTAAAAAAAAGAAGGCCTGTTTTTTGGAAAGGTGACTTCTTTTTAAATCAGCTTAGTGGTTTTGATTGCCTGGGTCACTGTAGCCCTGCCAGCAGCTGTACTTGCACAACTGAGGGGTAAGAGCAGTGAGCTGATGTGGTGGGGCAAGAACAAGCAGCTGGACATCAGCACCGAGACCTTCTCAGGCCAGCTCTGCCTTTAGTGTGGAGCAGCAATGTGATTTTTGAAGTAAATTCCCAATTGCCCCCACTTATTACATGTTAGCTTATTTTTGCCCAGTGCTGTTGATGAGTACTAATTAGATTCTTGTCAGAGGAAATTAAACGAGAAGACCTCATGTTCTCCAGCCACTACTGGGAGTTCAGTCTGTGAGAGCAGGCTAGAACCGGTCTGACATCAACGGCTTGAAATGCATATGGTGTTCTGAACTGTCCCCCTACAGGGGCCCGTGTCTTGCCCCGTGCTGCTTGAGGGTGCGCAGCTAGCTGTGGTGTGCTCGGGACCAGCTGCAACTACATCTGCCATCTGCAACTACATCCAGCTGTTTGCTCTCATGGATGTACTGGCATCTCCTCTGGCTCCTAGCAGGTGTTTAAAAACCCCCAACTTTTACTTTTCCTCTGTTGAAACTTTATTTTATTTAAAATAAACTATATTCAGTGTGATCTTATTTGCATTTTTGAAGTATTAAGATCTCTAAAAATATTTATTCCATCCTGTAAAGTAGTGATATGCTAAAATGGATTTGTACTTGAGGTTTAAAAAAGGGTGAGGAAGGTGGGGAAGAGTGGGTTAGGATCTAGTTAATTCACATCTAATCTCTGATTACATCCATCTAGCTCTAGCATCTGGTTGCCTTGAATTGGGTTATGTTCACATACTATTTCTTGGGTAGCTAAAACTTTGTGTATGTTATCAATCGGTGATGAGAGGTATGTTGTAAGATACATGTCATGTTGTTTGTATTTTTTCGGTGCTAAAAGAAAATGTGTGATTTCTTACATAAATACCGCTTTAGTGGAAGATACTATGCCTATTTCCCCTTGTGAACATAGTTCTGTTCTTGTAATAGCATTTGAAGGGTTACATTAGTGTGGGTCAAGTGTGGTTTAAAATAGGATTCTTCTGAGACCAAGCCTAGAGGCCCTGAGCTTCTTTCTCAGAAGACGTTTTGATCTTCTGACAAAACCATTACTTCTGAATTTCTTGGTTTTCTTATTTGTAACTAACCTTTGGAGAACTGGAATGATAACACACACTCTTCTTTGTGTTTTGTGAATGTGCCTCTCCTAGTGAATTGTTGGTTTGTCCTTTTTGAAGTTCAGATGAAACCATTGAAAAGGGTTTTCTGTAAGCTGTTTGGGAAGGTGGAATTTGTCTGGTGTCATATAACAAAATGTGATTCCAATCCTGCAGAAAGAGCCCTAACCCCAACCTTGGTGGGACTTCACACAGGAGAGAATCAAGACCTTGTAGTCCCTTGCAGGCTGGAGGTCTTCTAAGTGCTTGCATGCTGAAAATGCTGCTGTGCCAGGGTATGTGTATACGCTGGAAGAGCATCATGGCAGAAGTTTAGACTATCTTTTTATATAACCTATTTTTCACAGTCTTTAAGTTTGCATGATAAGGAACATGCTTGTGCAATATCCGTTGAAGTAATGATCCTGACTGCAGTTCTTTGTTACAACTGCAACATAAACAGGGCTACTGACACCTAACTCATTCTTTTTCAAAGGATTTCACTGGTTCAGGTGATGGTCCTGCAAGTGCCTCATCCTCTGGCCTGGTCCAGGGTCATTTATGTGGACAAGGAGCTTCTCATTTCACAGTGTAACTAATTATTTGCCTACCATATGTGAAATAATACAAGGGAGGAGGGTTTTCAACAGCTCATCTCTGGAAGACACGGAGGGGCAGGTGTGGGGAAGGTTACGAAAATGGCCGAGCGGCTGGATGTTGTTTTTGTAAGTATAAAATAGATTGTGATGCCATGCCTCTATGTATGTAAGGCCCGAGATCCTAAAAGGGCTGAAATGTTGGCATCCTTGTTTAATAAATGAGCTGGTGCTGGTCTTGGTTTTCCTTTTTTTTTTTTTTTTTTTTTTTGTGAGAGCCAGACGATAGCTACTGTCTGACTGTTGTGGGAATAAGATCATGGGGTGTAGAGGTGAGGTCATGATGCAACCTAATGGCTATTTGCCTTAAATACATCTTTGTGTTGCAAAAGTATTACGGCAGCATTCCTTTAGCTAAGAAATAACTAAAACACTCTAAGTTTCATTGTGGTTTCTGGGTTTAAAATTAGAGTGGAATAAACACAGTTAATTTCTTACTGTTGTCACCTTTAATCTTTTGTGGCTACTGTGATGTCTGCTGTCGCACCTACTTTGTGAGTGAGATGTCAGGAAATAAAAGATGTAATGTTGCTTAATGGGAAGTGTCGGACGTTAGCACTCTACTCCCTAGGAAGAGCCACCACCGTTCAAAAGTAACCCAGACACTGTTGGCTTTGTTTTGATGCTCTGTGGCATCAATTTGGCCCCCTGGGTTAATTCTCCTCCAGAGCAGTGGCTTGCCACCCTGTACAATGAGTGTACCCACCTTTCTGGCTTGCCAAAGTCCCCAACAAAATCCCAATTCTGGTATTTAGCAGAATGCTTCAGATTGTAGCCAGTTGAGTTTGCATGAAGGTGACTTGGATTATCTTACATTAGAGAACATGATGATCAAGCACTCTGAGGTACTGAAACTGTTTTATTACAACTCAGTAGGTTTTAATACAGTCATAAATAACATCACAGCTCGTTGAGCAGAAGGATGAAAAATCAAGCAGTTCGGTGGTAAGCCAGCTTGCATTTCCTTCACTTAAATGAAGTCAGCGATTTATTATTATTTTAGGCTGTGTCTAAGATCATATTAGTAGTGTGAATAAAATGGATGTATCTAGACTGCTTTATTCTTCTGCTTACTCAAGCCTTCCATATTGGGGCTGACGTGAGACATCATTGGGTGTAGGCAAAGTGGTATAGAGCCCAGCGAAGTCCTTCTAATCCATTATTAACTGTGACACGTAGAAGCTCAGGGCATGTTAACAGCGTAAAACTGTTTTGGATTAACAAAATCTTCATTCTCTTGGTAACTTGTTCTCATGGCACTGTCATAAAGCGGATAGCCTCAAAACAGGCATGTTCCTGAACAAGTGTCCTTTGTGCTGCAGCCAGTGCGTTGCCAAATGGTTTGCTAAAATAAATGGTCCTTTCAAAATTATTTTCACTCTTATTTTTGGATGCTTCTTTAAAAGTTTCGGTAATGCACAGGCCAAGCTGTTCCAGCATGCGCTGCGCGGCACTGGTTGGGTTTGGTGCATTTGTTTTCTGTTTTCACATTTGGGTTGTGATTAGTGGCATGTTCTTGATATGTGCTTTGGAAGTGACCTTGAGAGCACGCTGCCAACCTCACAGTCCCCATGTAATTATGTGAACAATGAGCGTAGCAGTCTTTCACCTAGATCATTTTTAGACTAAGCATGCAACAAGTGTAGATGTCCTTCTGATGTGCAGTGTGCCTCCAAAGTAGGTTTGTTGTGGGGTTTTTTCCCCCCCTTGAATATAATAATCCAAGAGTTGTATTTGAGCTTACAAACAGCTTTTATTTAATAAAAGAGAAGGACACAACTGTTTCTGTTTGTGGCTTTTTGGCGATTGATATATTTTGATCTAGTGCCATCTTTACATCTCTCTCCCTATCTTGTGTTTCAGTGCTGAATGTTGAAATTTTGTAAATAAGTATTTCGGTAGCCCACAGGCAAAGTTTTGAACACCAGTTCTTTCTCGTAAGCTAGCATTCTGGATTTGAAAGACTTTTAAATCAAACTTACTTCTTGCTTAGTCCCAAAGTGCCAAAGATTACGTTCCTTAGCATTTGAAGCTATCTCGGCTCAAAACTGCATCTTGTATGCTATAAAATTGAGCAACCTTTTACAAAGCTCATGGTGACAAATGAGACTGGTCTTGAGGGTATGGATTTTTAAAATTTATGCAAGTAACCGGTTGGAGTTTTTTCCCTTTCTATTCATTTTATTTACAGTTTGGGCAAAATAGCCCATTTTAGCTTAAATTTCACCCATGAAAAGTCAGTGCTGCGTGACACACATTAAGACAAGTCCATGCATTTTTACTGCATTAAAATCTGCTTTTGGCATGGGCGCTTGAAGCTTCTTGAATTTTATTTATCGATGTCCAGACAAGCAACCAACCTGTCCCATTCTGTGTGTGGGCAAATCCATGTCTCTAGGAAGTTGGTAATAAGGATTTTTATTTTAAAGTCAGCGTGTGCTGTCTCTCCTTCTGTTTTAAGCTTAGCTCTGGTTACTTTTTACTCGACACCTTGTACAAAACTGATTTCTGTTTCCTTCTTTGTTCACTTTCAACGAAATATGCTGTTATTTTTACCCAATCTTATTTGTGTTCTTCACATTTGATAAATGAGCAATGATGAGTAACCTGAGCAAAACCAGGCATGGAGAAGGATGCTTCTTCTCACCTGCGGAAACTGCCTCCTCAGGGCACTGCAGGACTTGAGGAAACTCATGTTTCTCTTCTTGTATAGCAAAGTGCATGCTGTGTCAGGTATCTACAAATATATCCGGTATCTCTAAATCATTTGCATATGTGAAAGTTGATGTGCTTTAAGTAATAGCCTGACCTGGCAAGGCCATGCTGGGGAGAAGGGTTGGTATTCTGCACCTCTTCCCTGCCATGGAAAATGCAGTAGAGTGAAGTCATTAAAGACACCAGTTTTTCCAGCAGGCTTGGAGTGAACCTGGAAGTGAAATACTCTGTCGTGCAGGTCTAGCAGGGGTTACTGAGGGCTGGAACGGTGGCTGGATTAGTAACCCCTGTGAAATGTAACTGATAGTCTTGCTCAGGCTCTAAATATGTGACTGAAGTCAAAGCTGGCACTAGCTAACACCGTGCTTGGCAGCCTTAGGAGGAAGATAAGGTTGGACAAATACTTTTACCTCTCAAAAGTTACTTTTCCAAGCTGATAGTGAACTGTGTTAGAGTGGTCTGGTAAATCTTGTGTTGGTGTTGCTTGGGCTGTAGGGAGGGTGGATGATTGTGCTTGGACCATGAAAGGCTTTGCAGTGGGAAGCTGGGAGCAGAGACGGTTTCAGACTGTACTGGCTTTAGGCTCTCAGGCAGCTGAAATGTCTATAGTCCTGTGACTCTGCTCCCTCTTGAGTTCAGATCTCTATGCCAAGTCTTGCAAGGGAGCTTTTGGAAGCAACTTTGTCTGACAGTTCCTGTAAGGAGGAGTCATTCATGTTTACTGGGAGAAATCTCAAACCCTCTAGTGCGGATGAAAGTGCTGCCCAGACTCCTTATGAGAGAGGAGGATGGCAGAAGTGGACATAAATATGAGGTTCTTGAATTAAGCTTTTTACTGTGGCAGTACCATAATTCAAATTTGCCTGTCAGATGCAGTTGTGTGGTGATACTGTTGCCTGTTAGTCATAAAATATTTACACTTTGAAGCACCTGGGGTAGGTGAAATCAGAGCAAAAGATTTGTGTCTGACATTTTATGGAGTCAATTACTTGTCTGTCCTAAGATGTTGCAATGCTTTTTGGTATCCTCTCAGTAACTGTATAAAATAAAAAACTGTGGCATGTGTGTTAGGAAGTAAACAGCTGAAAAGCTGGTTTCCTAACAAAAAAATGCAGTTCAGAGGCTGAATCCTGTCTGAAAGCCACACTTGTGGAATGGCAGCTAGTGTGCCTCTAACCTGCAAATTACATCAGTTCCTGTTGCCTTAAGCAAATTTGGCTAACCTCTCTTTAATTTCCTTAGATACTGTTGTCATGTGCTTCTATAGCTAAAGAACAGTTTTTAAATACTAATCCACGAAAAATTTGTTCTTTTTGTCTGCTTTGTGTCTTTCCCTTGGATAAAAAGTCACATTATGCAGAGGAATTTTTGGTGATGCCGGAACAACCCCTAGTTGTATAAATTATGTTCATTCTGTACAATGTGCCTTTTCTTTTTTGTAGCTATTTGTGCTTGAAGATGACTGTTGGATCCACTTAGATTGCAATCATGATGCCAGATCTTAAATAACTTTCTTGTACCTACCTTGGTTTTCAAGTTCAGAGGAATTTTTTGATAACTTAAGTAACCAGGGAGTTTTATTGTGCTTACTGATGTCGTTTCCTTGTGTTGGCTATATCCTCAGGTAAAATGCTGGAATCGAGTCATCTTGCCTGTCATTCCCTGGTCAATGATCTGGATGAGGGGATTGAGTGCACCCTCAGTAAGTTTGCAGATGACACCAAGTTGGGTGGGAGTGTCAATCTGCTGGAGGGTAGGATGGCTCTGCAGAGGGACCTGGACAGGCTGGACCGATGGGCCAAGGTGAACTGTATGAAGTTTAACAAGGCCAAGTGCCGGGTCCTGCACTTGGGTCACAACAACCCCATGCAACGCTACAGGCTTGGGGAAGAGTGGCTGGAAAGCTGCCTGGCCGAAAAGGACCTGGGGGTGTTGGTTGACAGCCAGCTGAACATGAGCCAGCAGTGTGCCCAGGTGGCCAAGAAGGCCAACAGCATCCTGGCTTGTGTCAGGAATAGTGTGGCCAGCAGGAGCAGGGAGGTGATTGTCCCCCTGTACTTGGCACTGGTGAGGCTGCACCTGGAATACTGTGTCCAGTTTTGGGCCCCTCAATACAAGAAAGACATTGAGGTGCTGGAGCGTGTTCAGAGAAGGGCAGCGAAGCTGGTGAAGGGTCTGGAGCACCGGGCTGGTGGGGAGCGGCTGAGGGAACTGGGGTTGTTTAGCCTGGAGAAGAGGAGGCTGAGGGGAGACCTTATCGCTCTCTACAACTCCCTGAAAGGAGGGTGTAGCGAGGTGGGCGTTGGTCTCTTCTCCCATATAGTTAGTGATAGGACGAGAGGAAATGGCCTCAAGCTGCGCCAGGGGAGGTTTAGGTTGGATATTAGGAAAAATTTCTTCATGGAAGGGGTAGTCAAGCATTGGAACAGGCTGCCCAGGGACGTGGTGGAGTTACCATCCCTGGAAGTGTTCAAAAAACGGGTAGATGTGGCACTTTGGGACATGGTTTAGTCTAGTCTACCCTTGATTGGTTTAGTGTGGACTTGGTAGTGTAGGTTAATGGTTGGACTGGATGATCTTAAAGGTCTTTTCCAACCTAAACAATTCTATGATTCTATGATAATACAAGTAGCTCTTCACTTTTTTCTTGCTCTTGGGCTTTCTGGTCAGTGTTCTTCTCGCCACTCTTCCTGGGTTATGGCCTGAAAGAGAGGGGAGCAAATATGATCTAGAAAAGATGGAGGGAAGGGGAGAACGGCAGCCAGAGAAGTTACTGAATGGATTTATCTGTTACTAAATTCATGGTGGCCCTGAAATTCCCACCTCTGCGGTGGGAATGATATATCACAACCCAATCAGCTTAATTTTGATTACATTTCAAATGAGGTAGCTGTTCCATCTTGGAAGACTAGAAAGGCTTCACAAAGCAAGAGGACTGAATTTCTCATGTGAAGCTACTTCAGACTACTGATGTCACTGGGGGGAAAAACATGATGCCGTTGCTTAATGTTTGAATGCTGCATGTGGGAAAATGTCTTTGTCCTGGCATTGCAGTGAAACCATGATAAGTATTCTAATGAAATAATTGAAGTTTTTTATGGTCTGTGGTGAATATGACTTGCAGAATCTTGAACCTGGGTTAGAAAACTTCAGGAGAATAAATCACTCTTAATGCAAGAGGCACTAATTGATTATCTTTCTCATATGTCATTCTCAGATTTCCCCGCCCCCAGCCGGAAAGGATAGGCACCTGTTTATACATCTTTCTGTTTTTATTGAAAATCCTAGGAAACAATTTGTTGCTCTTGGGGTTTTTTTTTATCCTTGAAAGCAATGGGTTGAAGCAGCTTTGAAGCCCTGGACTAGTGTGTCGAACCGGCTTTCTGGTGCAGTGGATGCAGCTGAAGCCTGTAGCCCTTGCAGAACACTTCAGTGGATGTGGTTTTGTATCGTTTTTCTTTGGGTACCATTAATTGTTAAATGGCACAGAATTTTAGCCTTTGTTAAAAATCCCATGACATTTAGCTGTCTAAGCAACAAAAAGTTCTATTGAACAGAGAAAACTGACCAAAAAGTATTTTATTTGTAATTATAAACTGTAAGTCCTAAGGCAATTTACTTGAAACAAATGGTCTTTTTAATTAAGGGGGGGGGGGGAATGTAAGTGGGGTGGGGAAGTTTTCCTCCCCCTTGGTAAGCTGTCCTCTGTAAATCTCTGGTATGTCCCTGTGCCCAAGCCTATCTGCTTAAATGAAGCATTAAGTGGTTTGGCTTTACTTTCACAGAAAGGTTCTGTGAAGTTTTTGGTGGGAAGAATCTCCTTCTGTATGGTCTCACGAGCGGGAATATGTTCCTTTGTTCCTTCCCAGCTCATGGGGGCCAGAGGAGCAGGGCAGCCCAGACCTGCTGGCATCGTGATGGCCTTTGGTCACTTGTGTTGCACCAACGGAGGAGTTGGGGCATCTTCAGCTGTGCCTGCGCAGGCATGAGGTCTCCACTGCTTAATGCCATGTCCTGGTTCTTGGCAATTTGCTTTTTGCTAGGAAATGGATGTTGTGTCCTGTAAGCTCCGATGGGAGGAGGAAAGCAGGGGAAGCTGTTTTGACTGTGCAGATGGTCCCCGTCTGAGCAGCTAGGGCTGAGCGTGGCAGAGGCTGAGCACGGCACCGGCCCTGGGCAGGACCCATGGTGAGTCCTTGGCACGGGGATGGCCAGGGGCTCTGGAGTGCTGGTGGCCTTTGCCAGAAAGGGTGAGAGAGATGGGAGTGTGATACGTGCCATGAAAAAAGGGGGAGATGAAAAGCGGGCCAGACCAAGAGGCGGCGAAGGAAGTCCTGGGGCCAGGAGGCGTCTGGGCCTGGGGGGTGAGGAGACCCGTGCAGGCGGGGCTCCCTGAGGCAGGACATGATCGCTGACCTCAGGGTGCACAAGTTCTGCTCCGACTTCTGTGTTTCAACTGTGGCTAGTCAGGAACTGACTTTGTTCTCCTCAAATTCGTTTAATGTTTTTTTCCTGATGTTTTTTCTGCTTGGCCTGGTTACCTTTTCTTCAGTTCAAGCGAATGTTGTGGGAACATGAGTAAACCAGTAGTAGGCTGGATATCTGCAAAAGTTTTGGCAATGAAATTGCATGTTAAATTATTCAGTAGTTACAGGAAAGACCACAAGTGAGTAAAATAACTATTAAGTGCTTCAGAGTTTTTTAACTTCAGAAAGTGGTTGGAGATCCAGAGGATTCAGTTTCAAGTTGTTCCATTTTTTCTTGCATGTCCCCATTCCGACGCATTTCTTAGGGAGTGTATCCAAACCCATAAATTGCCATCTTGCACTTTGTCTCACGAATTTGGAAGAACAAATTGGAAGAGAATTGTTCTTCACCCCAAAGGCAAGAAGGGGCTGAGGACCAAGATTAGATCTTAATTAAGTTAAAGCTTTTGTTCATGGCTTCAAATTTGGGGTAGTGGAATTTTGTTTTGGGGTTTGTTCTGCAGCTCTTTGCTTGTGATATTTTGTCAAAAAGTAAGACTGCTTTATGGTTTATCTACAGGCTGATTGTGACTGGTACATCTTGGGACATTTGCCCAAGTAGGCACATTTGGGCTGTCTTTGATGTGGAGACTGCAGAAAAGGATGTTCTAGGCCAAAGACAGAGTTAGTCTCAACAAAAAGCACTGAGTTCATAAAGGTAGTCCCCACCAGATGATGGAGCTCGTACGGCAGCTCAAGAGGGCAGTAAGTTGATACCACAAAGCATCAAACTGAAGTTTCTCAGATGCCTTCTGTGTAGCTTGTTGGGCCTCACACTTGGCCAGAGCGAGGGTAGTTGAAACTGGTACATCTGTCCAAGAAGGAATGTGTGTAAAGCTGTTTCCATCCTGTGGGATCTCCTGTCCTTGTTGCACTGACACGCAGGGTGGGAATAGTTAGGTCACATTCTCCTCCATTCGGAGAATAATTGTATATTCTTGTATTCAAATGTGAACACGTGTTTGACCAGCTGTGGATTAAAAGGAACCGTTAGGTCCCTGAATCTCTTCTTTGCATCATTTCAGAGCAATTTAATGACAGAACAGGCCGTTCTTTGTGTTCTTTGGTTCACTACTGGACTTGTGTAAGAAGGTGACACATCCTTGGAGAACTGTGCATATCTAGTGTATAATGACTATGGTTCTTCTGGTAGGTTTTTCCTGTAAAGGCAATAAAGCATCTTCTCTGCTGCCACTGATTTGAAGCCCAGACACCTGACAGTAAATGAATTTCCTCAGAGTCACTTGTTGCCCACGTGTAGCAAGAGTTGACTCTACGTGAAAACGTGGTCTACTGAATAACTCTGTTCAGAATACTTCCAGAAGGATATATCTTCTTCTGTGAGCCAAAGTGACTGTGGTGTGTCAGGAATTAAAGTGACTAGATTATAATTTGCCTTTGCAGTTATGCTGCACGCACATATGCAGCATTCACTGTAAGGGTGGGCAGAGGAAGACAGATTGCTCTCCCCGCCCCCCCCCCGTCCAATAAAAAAAAGGAAAAAACAAAAAAGCAGACAGTAGCTTCTGCACTGCAGCTGAAATTGTTGCTGTGTACCAAAGACGATGCACTTTTCAGCAACATTAAAATTCTCAGAGAATAGTTACACTTCTGTATTAAGTAGAAATCTACAACTTAGAAGTTTGAGAAAGAATGCAGCACCTTTATTTAAGGTTCAGAATGTTTTTTTCTCTTGCCTTCCCTGACATACTGAGGGCAGCACAGCCCATTTAAAAAAAAAAAAGGAAAAAAATAATTGTGGAATAACAAAATAACACACAGTATTCTAATGTAGAATAATACAACAAAATCTTAGGGAAAGTATGTTCTTGTGAAATAAGTACGTGGTTTGCCAACAAAAATCCTATGTCAGTTAGGCAGCGTGTGTTTCTAAACTTGACATGTAGTGGAGTCAGTTCAGGGTATTAGTATATATGATAAATAACATAATATTTGATGATGCACAGTTGAGATGGATCTTGGAATTTTGCTGGTCCCTCTCCTGGGAGCATGGAGGGTGGGGTGGAGGTGGGTGCAGAGAGGAGAGGCTTTGTTCCGTCCCATCGCCCTGGCAGGGTCGAGGGAGCACAGCCGTGGTATCTGATGCCCGTGGAGGAAAAGAAATGTGCAAATTCCGTCAGACAAGTAGGGCTTGTTTTTAAAATAACATATTCAAAGATAAGTGTTACGAAAATAACTCATTTACCGATATCTTTATCTACTCGGAAGATGAAAATTTAAGTGAAAAACAGACTTATCTGGATAGCGTAACTCTTACCACCAGTGATAGGAAAATCGATAACGCAGTTTGGGACTGACAAAGCAAGTGCCATACTTATCACAGCAGGCTTCTGTATTGTGTTGTCTTGTGATTTAGTGCAACAAATCAGATTAAACTCTCTAGAAATGCTATCTTAAGCATGCTTCCCTGTGCAGCAGAGACTTTGGAAAATAGTGCAAGTTGAGCAGCTTTTGCTGGCTGTGCTTGAGTATAAACTTTTGTCAAGGAGCTGGATAGGAAGAAGTAAGTTCTGGAAGGTGTAGGGACTGTGCACAGTACCGTGACTGAGTACAAGTGCAGGTAAGTGCATTTGAGACATGCTTTAGCCCATTGTCAACCGTTCCTGAACTGGAAAGCCTCTTCCAGCTGTAGGCTGGGACAGAACTAACAGGGTCTGAAGCACCAAGGGAGGCTGAGGACGTAGCAGAGATTTTCTTCAAATCCTTTGTGTTCAGCTGCAGGTCCTGGGTGGATCGGTGGCTGCGTGGGCAGTGCGGTGGACTGCTGCACCTGGAAGCTGAAGATAGGACTGTGTAGCTGCATGGGTTTATCCAGTGCACCCCACTGCCAGAGGATACGCATTAGGCTCGTAGGGCATTTGTTCAGTTATTTCTTGCTCTGTACTTAAAAACTTTTAACCTTACTGCTAAAGAAAAATACCATTGTCTATTAGTACGACTGGAACGAAAGATGAATAGTGAATTAGCCTTGAGCAAACTGTCAATCTGACTTTGATAGCCCATCACTTAAAAGGTCCTTTTATGTTTATGAAACAGCATGACGTCAAAGCCGGGGAAAAAAAAAAGAATACCAGTACTTAGGGCTAAACTTGCATAGCTTCCATGAAGAGCCCCTGTGTGAACTGTTTGTTTCTCTACATGCATGGCTAATTAGCATAGGTTACTTACTATCACTCCAAGCAGTGGCATTCAAGTTTCTTCTTCTGTTTTGGGGTAGCTTGTTTATGGTGCTTCCATATGTGAATCCCTCAGATTGGAGTAGTGAGCAAAGGATATTGCAGTCGCTTCTCTCGCAACCTAGAAGTAGTATGCTGGAAATGCTTGAGTATAATCAGTATCAGGTGAGTTGTTATTGCAGACTTATTTTAAAACCTGTTGCTAAGAAGGCTTATGTTATACAGGAAATCCTTCTCTGGTATCTAGTATGCTTTATTTAATTTCTCCCACAAAAATAAGTGGGGAACGTACATGGTCACTTGTAACAGCAAAAGTCGCATTAATGGAACTGTTGGTTTATTGGTGGACTTGGTAGTGTTAGGTTAATGGTTGGACTGGGTGATCTTAAAGGTCTTTTCCAACCTAAACAATTCTATGATTCTATGTTTTAAAACAAAAAAACTTCTCAGTATTATTATAGTTTGGTTTGTTTTCTACCTTCCGATAAAAACATTAATGACCAAAGAAAGGCAACAAAGAGTTTCTAGGATATGGTGAAAATTTTGCGTGGAAAAAAACCCTGCCTTTTTTCTCTTGCTTATTTAGGGTGCGTGAAAATAGTTCGGTATGAGGTTTTTCATATTTTGTATATTTAAAAAAAAAGTTTTGAAAAGCTTATCTTAAATACAAAAATAGCTGTTGCTGGGGACAGTGATTGATCTGAACTGAAACACTTCTTTTCTTGCATCTTGTTTGCATAATGTGTTTATAAACAGGCTGTCTTATTTGTATATGATTTAGGCCATATATCTGAGATAGAAATAATTGGTAGGCAAAAAAATGGTGTATTCCTTTTTTTAACCAATGTGTTTTTTTTTTTAAAAAAAAAAACAACCAAAAATACTCCTAAAAACCCAACAACAAACCTTTTGATCTCTGTTACTTGACATCTGCTAAAGGATAGCAATCCATACTGTTTGGTTTTAATTGGTAGCTGCTAACAAGTAAAATGAAACCTGCAGCGCAACTTATTTCTTCGTATTTTAGTGAAAACTAAATGTTGCATTGCTGAAGGTCTGAATGGAGAACCGTCTGTTCTGACATATCTGTATAAACTGGAAAACCCAAGCGCTGGTCTTAAGTGAGAAATCTCATGTTGTAGAAAAATAAGTGGAATGTCTTGGTTTACCATTAATAAGTCAGTTATTGAGACACTCGCTCATAAACTGATTTCTTGCCACCGAATGTGAATTAGTGAAACGCTGTTGACTTCCTTGGAGCTGCACAGGTTTGTACGTTAAGGCAAATGCTTAGCTGGTATATATGTCACAAATCTATAGCTCAAATCGATGGCACGTATAATGATGTTGTAAAACAATAAAGCACTCTTTAAATTGTGTCATACAGGTGCAGACTCACCTTGAGAATCCAACCAAGTACCATATTCAGCAAGCCCAGCGGCAGCAGGTAAAGCAGTACCTCTCTACCACTCTAGCAAATAAACATGCCAACCAAGCCCTGAGCTTGCCATGTCCAAACCAGCCCGGTGATCATGTCATGCCGCCTGGAACGGGGAGCAGCGCGCCCAACAGTCCGATGGCTATGCTCACCCTTAACTCCAACTGTGAGAAAGAGGTAATACACTCTCGCTGTGCGTATTCTTCAGTAAAATGGAATTGCAGTCTGCTTTCTTTCTGTTTTAAACCGTATTTGCTCATTGTTAAGATGTTATGTTTATCTTGTTTTCTGAACTGTTCACTTTGAAAATGCAACTACTACCACTGTCTGCCTGATTAATATATATTTGCATAGAACATTTTGGCAAAAAGACTGTGTCCCTCTAACTTCCTCTTTTTTGAACTATTTTAGTTAGTTTATGCTTATTAAACTCCACCCCACCCCCCACTCCCCCCGCCCCCACTTGATGCACACAGTGAATAATTGACCTTTGGAGAATACAAAGCAGTTTTGTAAGCTGTAGCTTTCTGGAATAATGTTATTTATGGCTCATTCATGTAGAAAGAACAAAGAGCATAGCAAAAATAACTGAAAAACACAAGGTTTTTTTGAGGTATTTTAGGTATTTTTACAGTAAAATTTGAGCAAGTCTCTTGCTGGAAGGTCAGATTGTCCCAGCTAATATACCCTAAAATGTTACTGATTACTGTTTCACCATGAGCTCAGTGCTGCAAATACAAGACTTCACTAGCTTATGCCTAGAAGTCCTTCGCAACCTTGTCTTAATCTTTACTGGCCAAAACTTAGCTGGATGTTACATGTGTGCTCAGGTGCCAAAGGAAAATTATTTGAAAGATATTAACAAGTGTAAGAATCATGCCAATATTTTTGTAACGTGACAAATGGGAGACAATTGTGGATCTCCTCGTGTCCCCCCATCCTCCCCCCTCTAGCCTTTATGCCAGGTTTTTAATACAGATGCACTCTGTGAGGAAAACATTATGCAATTTTGAGAAACAGTTATTACAGAACATATTTTGCACATGCCAGAGAAATTACTTGTGCTCCATAGCTTCAAAAGAAATGAAAATCAAATAGTTCCATCCTATCATCCCAGTTGTACCCAAATCTTTTTTTTTTTTTTTTTTTCTGTCAAGATATTTACAGCTTCACTTTGCTGTGTCATCAGGCACATGTGTGCATGACACTGTTTCAATTGTGCTCTTTTTGGGACTGAGACTGTGCCATGAACTCAGATCCATGCTTTGCTTTTTCTTTTTCTTTTTTTTTTTCTTCTTTTTTTTTCCTTTTTATTTCTGCAGGGATTTTATAAATTTGAAGAGCAAAGCAGGGTTGAGAGTGAGTGCCCGGCTCTGAATACACACTCACGAGCATCATGCATGCAGGTACTGGATGACACAGGAGTTGGAGCACAGGTCCCCTTTCTAATGAGCATGTTTCTTTGAAGTTATGTTGAAGAATAAACTTGCCCTGTAGTGTCTTTAAGAAGTTGAATATAAGATGTATTTAAGGAACAAACCAACAATGTTGTTTATTGGCATTGATGTCAAAAGTGCATTAAGACACCCGAAGAGGGATGGTGCTTTTCTGGCACAGTAACGCTATAGCAGAAGAACATATTGACCATGCTTTAAGGTCTCACTTCAGAAAATCTTTCCTAATGCAGTTTTCCCAAGACTGCATGTACGTGTTCTTGTCCTGATAGTTTCCAAGACCACATTTCTATGCAGATTACACTTGCATTTAAAAGAATTATATGAGAAGGCTTTAATCCATCTGTGGCAATTTGTCCTCAGTAGTCATCCCTTTTTTTTTTCTTTTTAATTTTATTTTTTTAAAAATAAAGGGTTTTTTATGTCTACTAACAAGACTTTGGATATGGGCTGTAAGTGTTAGTTCCTTTCTTGCCCTCACTTCCAGTCAGTGTAATTCGTTCTGTTCACACTTTCTAGATCTGATACAAAAATCCCATAGACTACTATTTCTACTATCAACGTTATGCATTGATTTGGTAGATGACTGTCATTTAAGCTCCTTTTTTATAGTGAGCAAAAAGGAAATAGTCCTGCAGGACAGTTCAGAGCGCCTGCACGGGTGCTTTGGAGGGCTCTGTTTCTCCTGACCATGCAGGAGCTTATGCAGGCACCTTCCAGCCCAGCCCCAAAAAGAAGATGGCTTGCACCACCTAAAATCGTCTCCGAGCTGCTCTTGGGTGGTGGTGCTTCCTGGGAGGGTGTATGAGGGAGGTGACTCCAAAGGATTCCGTTGTGTTGTCGAGGGCGGGCAGCCTGTCACCCAGCAGCAAGCCTTTGTTCCCTCTCCTTCCCCTGCAGGTGTCAGGGGCTCGGGTGTTAGCATCTGTACGCAGGTTTTGACCCCACAACTAGAGGAAAGAGGTGGAGGCAGTGCAGGCAGGCAGTGCTGCACGGGGGAGAAGGATTCATGTTGTTAGCGTAGCTTGTTCTACCAGGAGCTATCTCCTCCGCTGTTCCTGGGAGGAACAGTGTGTCCGTGGGCAGGTGGTGCAGGGGAACTGCTGGTGGGAGGAGTGGGTTAGACGGTGAAGCCTCAGCTTTGTCCCGACCTGACTGTCCTGGCTGAATAGCGGGAGTCGTGGCTGATTGGATTTGGAGCGCGGCAGAAGTGCCCAAGCACCTCTGCTTGGGCCCGTGCCGCAGAGAGCCGGTGTGCGGCTGAAGTGCTGTCAGGCTTCTGTATCCTAGCGGGTTTGATAACTGGTTTGTTTTTCTTTATCCACCTTTTCTGCTGCAGATGGATGATGTGATTGATGACATAATTAGTCTGGAGTCAAGTTACAATGAAGAAATCCTTGGCTTGATGGACCCAGCCCTGCAAATGGCAAATACGGTACAACGGTCCTTTCCATTTGGTTTCCCTGTTAAGTCTAATTGTCTTTCCTCCAGAGAATGCAAAACTGCAGTGTGACTTTTTCTCTGAGCAATTAAGTAGTTATTGTATTGTCCCACAGAGGATAATCAGGTTTTCTTTGAGGAGTTTAAGGTATACAGTTGCAATGCAAAACCTGAATTTAAAAACGCAAGCTGGAGTCAGGTCGAGGGAATACAAAGGACAATTTTGCTTTTCTTATTTCAAAGTCAAGTTAGTCAGTGAGAGGATTGTAACAGAGGAGTGAAGTGGGCTAACAGGAGTGAGCTCACACCCATCAATATTCAGGATTGCCAGGGATATTATACTTGGCTTCAGAAAGCCTAGAAGGAACCTCTGGCACCCCAGGCTCCTGTATCTCCTTGTGTTCAAGTACGAAATTGTACGCCACGCTTAAGCATGTGTTAGCATTCCTATCCAAAGCTGCTCTAGTTTAACTGTTAGCTCTAACATCATACCTTTAGCTTAACCTGATTTCAAATGGAGAGAAGTCCCCAGCTAGATGACAGCAAAGATGTTACAAAATCTAGGGGGAGGGAAAAAAAAAATTAAAAACCCCCAACCTTCAAAACAAACAAAAGGGGAAGGAATAAAGAAGCTTAGAAACTGAAGGGGGGAAGGGGATGTAGGAAGCCTGTGATAAAAGACGAGAACGCAGAGGTGCAGAAGTTGGTGAGCGAGGGAAGGCACGTTACCTCCGAGGTGCTGTTTCTGTTTGCTGGTTCACATTGTTGCGAGCATTAATATAATCATGCTTCTGGCATAATCGTATTTTGATCTTTTGTGGAGGGTAGCTCCAGTGAATTTTTTGTCTTGGGCTTAAGTGCTTTTAGATCTGGCTGAGTAGATGTCTGCCAGTGCTGGCGTCTGTTTCTTTTTTATCTAGTGCCAAAATTTACAGCTTACCACATAGCATCGATTTTGTAGCATAGGTTTACATTTGCTGACAGTAGTCATCTGATGTCATGTTAACTTAGTCCTACACTCCCGAAGATTCCCACAGCCCTCTTGGAGACATGGTGCATGCCGCAGGAAACGGCCCACCAGCGTCCCTCGCTAAGGAGTGGCCTTTGAGTAGACAGAGAAGTAACTGCAGAGTCCTACTGGAAAGAATGAATTTTCCTTCAATATAAGATGACTTGAAAAGTGCATCTGTCCTGGAATTTCAGAGCAAAACTTGAAAACCTGTGAAATGATAGTTTTCAAAATAGTTACTTTTTTTTTTTTTTTTTGAGAGTTCAGGTTCTTCTGGAGTCCTTTCTCTGAAGTTCCATTGGATTGGGACCCGTTAAATTAGAGGGGACTTGGATTTCTTTGTGCTTTTCTTCCTCTCTCATTTCACAGGGACCCCAGCAGTGGCTCTTTGCTTCCAGGCAAGGACATAACGGTACTCTGCACTCTTTCGGTGGAAGGAGTCCATGTAGTCAATATTTAGGGTAGTCTGCATCTCTCCTGCTTTCTGCATGATGACAAACCTTGTAAAGGCTGCCTGCTCCACATTTGTTGTGAAATTTCATAAATTGCCCACTGTATGTGGTGAAGCCTGTAAAATAAGCATATGGAATAGTAGAATTAAGACTTCTTTAGTAATAGAGTTAAATTGCTGAAGGCAAAAAGCATATTTCAGTCTCTGAATTAACCTGATACCGATCCTGAAGAGATGGAAATTGAACCATGTTTCCCAACAATGGGTTTGGGGGGAAAAAAAAACCAAAACAAAACAGAACCTGATGTAACAGGTTTCTTTTGGAATGGGATTTAGCTCTTAAAGCGCACAACGTTTTACTAATAAGGAATTAATGCCTGTAGACTGAGCTAAGTAGAGGTGGAAGAAATCAAGAGAGGAAATGATCTCTAAAGAGACACAACCTATAAATAGCTGTGCTGAGACTACGACAAAGGCCGCTATTGTTCCATAACCAACAAAGAATAAAAGGACCAGCTAGTCACTTTTGGTAACAGTACTTAACTGATAAGCAAAATCAGAGATTTCTGTGTAGAGCAACCTAAGGGAAGTTTCCAAGTACCCCTTAATTGTAAAGGGCTCATTGCAATCAACTGCTTGTGGAAGTGTTTGTAAACTTTGGTATTGGGTCCCAAGTTAACTGGCTTTGCTTCTGTGGTGAAAGGTATCACAAAACAGTCACTAGTTTGCCGAGAGAGTTTTCTGCGTAGACATGACCTAGTAATTGAATTGCTAGGTACTGTGTAAAGTAGACTTGTATGCCAAGTTGAAATGACAACTAATTCATCCAACTAATCAACTTCTAGCAAGAGTCTGACACGGAAAGTCATGTGAGTATGTGCAGCTCCACTTGTAAATGTGACTTTCCTGTGGACGTTAAACTCCAGAAGTAGAGCGGAGTCTTATTTCAGGGACTGTCACTGAGTGTGTGCTTGTAGGTAAGGGAAGAACACAATACCTTGTAGGCTGCACGAGCTGGGGAACAGAATCCCTCCCAGTGTGTACTGATTCCTTAGAAACAGCCTTGTTGATCACACAGCTGATGTCTCAATGATTTTTATAGAGCCCGAATGACCTGAATGTGGGTGCTTGTTTTGTTGGCGCAGTGCAGGAGAAAGGAAAGCCTCAGACTCCCCTGAACGTACGCTGTGATGAGTCTGCAGTAGGAATTACCGTATTTGAAATTTCTGTTATATAAAAGCAGTAATTTGCGCACCATGTGAAGCCAAGGCCTAGAAATACAAAATCTCATAAATGAAGGCTTTTTAGACCATGCTGTTTCAATGAAAATAACAAGCTAAGCGTGGCATAAGCCAGGCTCTTCCTTCATTTACTTTTTGGGAGCGTAAAGGTGGATGATCTGAATGATGCTGTATTTAAATTTCTTCTTGGCCAGAAGTGGCTAACAAAGCCTTAAGGGGAAGCATATTTAAGTTGGAAGGATGCTCGAGTTCGGCGAAGGCAGGGAAGGAGCCGCCTTAGCACCAGAAAAAGGACATCAAATTCCATATATTTCTCAGTTTTGAGACTCGCATCTTCCCAATGAAACAGCTGTGGGAGTTTTGAACATTTTCCCATTGCTTTGTACTTGGGTAAAAGGATGAAAGGCTCAACCGTCTTAATAGATTAGAGCTGAAATGGTTGCAAACAATGTTTAATTCTTTTCCAATTTCTTCCAATAGGAGGTATTTGAAATAAATGCCAGGTGTTCCTGCATTGAGTCCATTATAAGCCTTTTCTGCGTTGGTTTTGGTTTTTGGGTTGGGTTTTTTTTTTCTTTTTGCCCCCCATTTCAGCCTAGTGATTGCTTTTGTGTGCTCACAGCGCTGCTAACTTGTCCATCTCAAACCAATGCCCTCAGCATAGGCATCCTCTCCCCCTTCCAGTTCCCTGAACTCTACACTAATAACTGTTGGTCTTACCTTAAAAGTCAACTAATTTTTATTCCTCTTGGACCTGGAATAGAATTGGGAACAGAGGATGTGCCTCAGTTTTAACTTATCTTTAACTGCAGGTATTTTAGCCATGTGAGATGAGCTGAAGTGATGTAGGCACTTTATATTTTTCAGGTGAAAGGGGTTGTATAAAGTTAGCCTCAAAGATGTGACGTGCAGCCATCATGGAGAAGAGGCCTCTCAGAGCCTCATACTGAGTGTAGACCATACACATAGTCACACTTGTAGTAAAAAGTTAGAACTGAAGCTTTGACCCGTGGAGTTCAGCTTGCTGAGAAAAGTAGTCAAAGAAAGAAGCTGATCAGTCTCTTTGCTTATGGATCACTGATTTAAACTGCGATTGTTGTCACCAACCTCTAATGTAAATTTCCTTGATAAGCATTCATGTGTACATGCAAACCTGCAATGTTTATCAGCTGTGCAAATCTCTTCATCTTCCTTTATTTAGCTAATGCTGCATCAGCAGTGCTTGTGCTTTGGTTGTTGCACAGCTCTTGGTATGGTTTCTCTGGTGCTTGTAATTTCTGCAGGACTTCAGCATGCGCATTCAGCAGCTGCTGCCTGCGTTACATTCCCCTTTTGCGGTGATTGCTTGCACGGGTCCTGTTTATTTCCATGGAAATCTGGCAGAGTGTTGACACCTTTGGGGGGGGGGGGGGAAATAATAATCACAAACCTGTTGTAACAAGCAGGGTCCACCTTGCCATAAGTAAAGCAGCTTGGTGACCTTGACTGTTCTCCATGTTTAATTATAACCTAGCTGCTTTACCCAGGCTTTGAGATGCTAATTTCTAGAAGGGGGGGATATTTTTTTTTTTTTTTTAAATTCCTAATTAGATTTCACATATTTGGTTCTGAACTTCAAGTCTCTGGGCTACAAACAAGTTCTTTGTGCTCTCTCCACCCTTAGGAGCGTGAATAGAAAAAGCACATCCAAGTCAGAAGGGCGTATGACACTATTGCTGTGCCTGTGTCATGGATGCATTTGAAGGGCTAAAAGATACAAGGGTCAGCCTTGTAGAGCAGTGAGAGAGAGTGGTCACCCTGACGTCAATGCAGATATGTCCCAACTTGGACCATAGTCTGTGATGGACAGCTGTGACCTTAGATTATTATAATGTTCCTTTTCTTTAATTTATTTTTTTTATATTGCATTCAAGAGCTAAGCGGAGGGCAAGGAATTGTAAGGCTGGATCTTGGTGAGAATTCAGTTACATTTTTCCTCCGTCACTTAAAGATTGAGTCAGGGGGCTTAATTTTTGTTGTTGGCCACTGTCTGTTCAAGACAAGTATCAGCATGGCTTCTAGCTGGTGTCACTTTAATGGATGTACATCAACTTTTGCTTCTTATTGTAGCTCCAGAGGGCAGAGAAATTTTCTTAGTTCTCAGTCTGGCAGGGACCATCAGTAGGAATTTAATAGTCCAGGCTGTGACTCACTCCATTGTATTCAACAGCAACATTTAAATGGGTGTAAAGTTAATACTCTAATCTCTGCAGGATCCATGTCTTGGAGGGATTGGTTTTCTTTGCAGTGACATGATAAGAAGTATTGCTACTCAGATAAGACATCAAAGTGTGTTATACCTGTCTTTTCAAAACCTAGTTTGAAAACAAAAAAGAGGTGGGTAAAATAATCCACTCAGGATAAACTTTAAATACATTTCAATTTAAAGGGATAGCTTTGATAAGCTTTGGTAAAGGGATAGCTTTGGTAAGTCTTGTTGGACTACTATGCTATTTCTGTGTAAATCTCCTTGCTTAAACATACTTAAATAAGAATAGCAGAATGAACAAGTAATTGAGGAAACTTAGTGTCAAAATAATCTTCCTCCTACTGGTGCGTGTTCTCGTTACATAAGTTAAAGTAAACTTAAATGTTTTCTGTGTAGGTAGCTTTCAAATCACATGAAAAATGTGATCGATTAATACAGTGTTCTCCCGCAAGCATGTGACAACTTGCTAAGTACTTGCACTCACATATTCCTGGAAAAATGGGGGCTTCTTCCAGGAGTGTTCTGTAGGTTCTTTCAGGTTTTTTAAGTAAGAGAAGTGGTGGGGGTACAGACAATAGTTTCACGGAAAAATAAGGAGCAACAATACAGCAATATTGTCAGCACGTTACATCTTCTTCGTATTCTCTGTCTGCATATTCTTGAGGGGAGAAGACAGAATTTTCCCAATGTAGGTGTTTTATTCCTTATGCCTGTGCATATCTGTGACTTTTGCTGACCTGATTGCACGCTCTGTTTGCACATGGAAAAGAGCACAGATTTCTTAGCAGATCCTAACTCTGTTCTTCTGCACAAAGCCTTTCGTAAGGGCAAAACAAATGATCCTTTTCCTTGTTTATCTTTTCCAGTTACCTGTGTCTGGCAATTTGATTGACCTTTATGGCAACCAAAGCATGCCTCCTCCAGGACTAAACATCAGCAACTCATGTCCAGCTAATCTTCCTAATATAAAAAGGGAGCTCACAGGTAAATATGTCTATAATACCACCTTGGAGCAGTAGTATAATTCTTTTGAATTCGTGATATTGGACATAATTTCTGTTATGAGAAAGAATATATGGATGAATAGTTACTTTTTGCTTTGCGGACCATTTTTTAGCAGACGTGTTAGCCTGCCATGCAGTTGTGTTCATGTGTGGGCATGTGTGTGTTCACCGTGACAAATTAAGATAAAGTCCCTAGATGTTATAGTGAAATCTGCACATTGAAAACATCGTGTCACAAGAAGCTTCCATGCATCTCTTGAAGAGCTGTCTTCTAGTTTGGGCTTATTGTTTGCTCTGTCAACACCAAACTTGAACAACTTCGCATCTGGAGTCTCCGTGGGATTCATGTTGAGGAATGCTACATGTCGAGGCTTTACTCTAGTAGGGGAGGGCAGTAATGAATAGCCTGTTGTAGTATGAAATCTGGACACCTAGATCCAATGAAATGTAAAATTAGGCACTCGAGAGAGAATATGCATCTCTTAATTTAAGATGAAAATGAAGTATCCTGTAAATTTCTTGTCATGTCTGTTCTTCCAGCAGTGCTCTGAATAAGCTGTGGGAGGCACGGGGAGGGAAGGGGGACATCAAAAACCTCTTTCTTTCAAGCACAGGTGTACAGAAGCTAAATAGTTTGAAGGAAGAAATAAGAAGTTTTGTCTTCTCAAGCATGTTTTATTTTTGTTGTTCTGCTTCACTTGAAAGGATATAACCACATGTAGGGTACAGTATATGACGCAAGCTTGTCTGCAGGAGGAACAAATGGAGATCCATTCTAGAACCAATGACAGAACCATCTTAATACCCAGAAATGGCTGTTCTTAAGCCCAACAGAGAGTCATACTGTATGCTGTATGGTAGAGGCATAGTTTCTTTCTTGTCTGTCGTCTTTCTGGGTTTCTGTTGTGAAAACTCACAGGCTGACTCAGTTGCCAAGCAGGTTCTGTGCAGGAATTAGTTTAAGTAGAGCAGTTTTAATAACCCAGGAGTCAGCTTCTCGGGAGGAAATGACACATCTCTGAGCTGGCGGATATTTGCATTTATATGACTGCACAAAATTTGAGTTCAGCACCAAATGAAGACGCGCAAACTGCACAATGATTTGTGGCCGCTGGAAAAAGAAAAGCTTGTATAGCAATGAAACTATGTTAAGAGGAGGGTGGGAGGGGATGAGAACTACTCAAAGTTCTGCATTACAGACAGTTTCATTGCCTGAATTATAGAAAGTTAAAGGTGGCTGTAGACTGCAAACTAAACATCCAACTTGTCAGATGTCCAGGCTGGTGGATTTACTGCAGACCGTTGTGTAAGACTTCAGGCAAAGAAGGAAGAAAAAGAGGGGAAATTAGTGAGCGAAGTGGTCTTATGGAAGTCCTCAGTACATCAAAATAGATCTGAACTAAGTTAAATGTCTATATGCTACACTCACCTGTCCACAGAAATAATTTAGTTAAGTGCTTTTTCTGTTCAAAATATATGCTAGCAGATGGCATTTAATTTAGGAGAGGTTTAGGACTTAAATTTAACAGCAGTCACTTTGACATTGATCTGGCCAAGCCTTTGTGCAGAAAGCACTATTGACGGTGCTTTCTGACAGCCAGTGATTTAAAATCAGCGTGTTACTGCAGGCAGGAGTCTTTTGGTTCTCCATTTCCTGATTTTGCTCTTGGAACTGGGCTGGGAAGAGCTTGCAATATTTAAATCTAGCATTTGTCAGAAATCTTTCTCCATCCTACTGTATAAACATCAAAATTACGAAGAACCAAGAGAAGTCAAATCTATTATCCCAGCATCTGATGTTGATGATGGTTGTGAGTTCTCAGCTGTAGTTACTGAAGCATTTAATGGGAATCCTGCTCACCCAGGAGTGCAGTTTCCATCAGTTTTGGCCTTACAAACCTCATATCTGTTTCATAGGGCAATGTCAGATTGAGCCCAAATTTCATTGAGACATGCAATAGCCTTTCAAGCTTTTTTGGGGATCCTTTGGGAGCCTAGCGTAGAAGAAGATGTCTTGTTATACGGCACGTAATATTGGGGTAGCTCTGTGTTCTAAGTAGCGAAGTAGTCAACTTCCAGTACTCCAAAGGAAACCCTTATCACCTGTTACTTTGAATTGGGTGGGACATAATCCATATTCCATAAAAATAAAAGAATACAGGAAAGAAACTTGTTGGAATGAGTGAGGGGGTTTGTTTCCATAATGGACTGTGTGATAATAGATCCCATGTTCACTTGTCCTCACTGACTGACTGCAATACTAAATAATGCTTGCTGGTTTTGAGATTTAAATGCAACAGGGCAAGGATTAATGACCTCACCCTTTTTAAAAACTAAAAGGGATAGAGCAAACAAAAAATAATTAAAATGGCTTGAGAAATGTAAGATCAAATGAGAACTGAAAATAACAGATTTAATTATGCTTTTGCCTTAACTATTGCGTGCTGAAGTCCAATAACGAATGTGTGGAGCAAGGTTAAGAACAGTTCTGAGTTGAGGAGACAACTGATGTGCAGCATGGTTGTCATTATTTTTCTTTTTGCTTTTCCTGAAGCAAGGACCATTGTTTTCTAACAACATTGCTACTAAAGGTGTTGAATTTTTCATCTTTTTTTCATATAATGAGAACAGTTAGTGTAGTGGAAAATACAGTATTTTTAATAGGTCGCTTAAGTTATGCGTTGAGTCTTACGGTGATGTGCATGCACGTGCCACAAAAGGACGTAGCCTTAATTCCGGTGAGTAGAGCCTCTGACTCCTGACTGCTTCACATCCTGTGCACGTAGCAATGCAATAAGCATGCTGTTCCTCTGGTTCAGCTTCTGCGTGGTACGTAAGCGTGCTGGCTGTATGTAAACGTAGATGGAAGGTATGTTGGATTTCAGCAGTTTGTTGTCCTCAAATACCTTGCTGGATCAGGGCCTCCGTGGGAAAGGTTCTCGTCATGGAAGTCAGTATGGGAAGTGTGGGAAGAGATGCTCCGCAGGTGCAGGGGTGAAGTTCAACACCAGTGCTGTGTTTTGGCAGTCACAGCTTACTGTACAGGCCCTTCGCACTCGTTGGAATGGGTGTAATAATTGGTTTGACAAATATCGATCAGGCTTCCTGCGCAAATATTTCACAGACTGCAACGGCGTGTTTGAATTACTTTAATTCTAATTACTTCATTCACATGCACAGCATGTATTTTTCCTACAGAGTCAGAAGCGAGAGCGCTGGCTAAGGAGAGGCAAAAGAAAGACAATCACAACTTAAGTAAGTTTTGGGTTTTCGCCTTTTTGCACCAATTCTAGTAATGATTTTAGGCATTAAGTGTTTGAATGCTGGTGGTTTAAATCTGAATGAGACACTGCATGTCGTATGTAGCACCAGTTCATTATGTTATGCCCATAGATCAAATACCTCGAATTCTTGTGAAATGTGTGCTTAAATCTACTACTGAATTTTAAACTCTATTTTTATTTTTTTTTTCTAATAAGCCAAGTGAATGGGTGGTTGTTATCAACTGAATTACTGGGAACAACATTTGATCCAGTTGCTTTTCACAAATCCACCTTGCACAACTTTGCCTTTTTTTTTTTTTTTTTTTTTTTTAAATTAATCTAATATCTTAGATATGTGGTCAGTTTGTGACTTGAAACATCAGTGTGCGTCCTCAATGTGGCAATTTTATAAATTCTATTTTTGAAAGGAATGCATATTTCCAAGTTGGAAAAAAAAACCATTTAAAAATAATAAGCATCTTATGACTTAAAGGATCATTAAGTTGTCCTTTTATACTTTATATTACTAGAAAAAAGGAACTGTTTCATGCCTTGAGCTATTCAGAAGCCTTTTCCGTAGCATGGAAAGCTAATGCAGGAAAATTGGTATTTGACTTCTGGATCCTCAAAATGTTACATCTGGAAGAGTACTTTAACAAAGAGACTATATACTTTGTCCCTTCTCCTGCTTTGGGATTTCCTTGAGCATCTAAATTTTTGTCTCTGAATTTGTCTGTGATGCTTTTCTCTCGGAAAACATTCACTTCTCAGTTGAGTCCTGTGCTAACACAGCCATCCTGTTTTTTAGAGTCTCAGTTTAACTCTGCCACTTCAGCAGTCCCACACTTTTACAGTATAGACAGAACTTTCTTACTGTGTCCGTGCATAGGAGAGCAAAATAAATTACTCTCTCACTGGATTTCAAGCTTCAGGCGAACATTTCAAAGGAGCTTAAAGAAATCTTTGATGAAACAGTTTATATGTTGTAATTAAGTGTGAATATTACTTGTAACATTTGTGCTGTTTTTCCTGAAGTTGAACGAAGAAGAAGATTTAATATTAATGATCGCATAAAAGAACTAGGCACTTTGATACCCAAGTCAAATGACCCGTAAGTATAATGTGCCCAAGGAGACTGTGGGAGGGAAGTGTTAAAAGAAAAAGAAACAAAATCTTGGGGAAGAAAAAGAATTTACAAAAAAGAGTTTTCTTGTATAATCTTGGCACTCCACAATTGTAGAAATGCTTGAAGATTCCATTATATTTTTTGAAGATTGTTTTTGGGGTTTATTCTCTCCTTTTTGGAACTTGCTTAAGTTTGTATTAATTTGATGATTTTTTGTCACAAAATAGTTACAGTACTGTTGTGCAGCAGCTCAGCATCTTGCAGGACCCTGTGCTTTGGCAGGGCTGGAGTTGATGCTAGGAATGACTGCCTTACCAGAGGCAGAGCTGTCAGGATGTGAAACCTTAGTCTAGTCTCACTGCATAGCTGGCTGCCTGGCTGCTCGTCTTGCTAAATGATTCTTTTAATTTATTACGTGTCATAGCTTGGCAAGACAGAACCAGTCCCTCTTTCTGTGAAAATGGAGGGCAGTTCATCTGGGAAACCATCATATTCCCCTTCCCTCCAAGAAAAAAAAGAGGAAAAATAAAGAGCGTAGCTGTGTGTCCATTCACTGTTAATTTGCCAGTGTCTGTGGTAATTTCCCAGTAGTTCTTTTAGGTAATTTTACTGTTACTAACTTGTCTTCACTTTACCCAACACTGATTCAATAGCAAGGAACCCCCTTTGCTCTGGAGCTTGAAAGTCTCACTTAAATCGGAATCAATGCCCCGTGATGCTTTTGGGGAAAGTTTCCATTATTTTAAGGCAGTTGCTCATGGAGCAACTTGTAACTACTCTTCAGAGAGGCTCCGCTGCTTCCTCTAAGGCAGGCAAGGCAATTTTGCACATCATCAACCTACAGGACACGTGGATCTTTGGTCTGGTAGTCAGTACTAAACTTTTTCTTTATTTAAACAAAATAAGATGCTGTGGGGGAGAAGACGACGCAGGCAGCCTCTGTCTCTAAAGTGGACAGGAAAGGAATAATGTGGGAGAAGCAGTATGGGAGCCATGTACTCCCTGACTGAAGAACCATCACGCCTAGGCTGCAATGTGGCATTTGTATTTTATCCAGAGTTTAAATTTAAAGCACCCGAATGTGCTGCTCTGTTGGGCTCTTCTCTTCCTACCACATCACAGCAGTGCCACCAGGAGGGCTGTCGCTTGCTGCTTCTTGGAGCTAAAGGCCCTCAGGTCTTCCTCCCACAGAAGCACCAGGTCGTATACGGTCCTTTTAATTCCCCAGCTGAAATCAGGCATCACCCAGATAGCAAGCCATGTGATGTCTGAGAAGATTCTTTGGGGGTTTTGGGGGGTTTTTTGTTGTTGTCTTGCAGCCTTGCCATAAGGCAACGAAAGGAGGAGGGCCTCCTGCTCTTCAGTCGCTGTGTGCAGGGCTGGTCCCAAACTGTGCACAAGGCAGGGGGTTGGCCCGGGGGGCTGTGGGGAGCCTCGGTGGCCCCAGGGGAGCCTTGGTGGCCCCAGGGCAGCCGCTGGGCTCTGTACCCTTCGGCCGGGCTGGGGCTGGCGGCAGCCTGCCGCGCAATAGCTGCGCTCTGGCCCCCTCTAGTGCGTTTCAAATACCTTCTGTATTCATAAATTCGGAATAAGTATTAGCCAGGTGTTACATAAATATGAGGTGTAATCATAGCTGCCGACGTGAAGGTAAAGACTGTAAAATAAAGCCTCCCCGAGAGCCTTAACTCTTCCTTTTTTATTGATTTCAAAGGGATATGCGCTGGAATAAGGGAACTATTCTAAAAGCATCAGTGGACTACATCCGTAAGCTGCAAAGAGAACAGCAACGCACGAAGGAGCTTGAGAACAGACAGAAGAAGCTGGAACATGCCAACAGGCACCTGCTGCTCAGAATACAGGTTTGCTGATAAATAAGCTGCAAATGCTCTTGATGTTGCAGTGCGTGACTGCAAATAATGGTAACTGAAGCTTGTTTGTAGGAATGTGGGTTAGAAGGAACCACCATTTTAATAAATGGTGACCAAGGCTGAGATGTCTGCAGAGATTTTTCCGGAAAAAAACCAGGATACATTAGTTCTAAAAAAAAAAAAAAAATTCCCAACACTCTAGCAAAGCACTTAGGGCTGGTCTGGTTTTGTTCTACTATGTCCAACATAAGTTGCAAACCATACTATAAGAAAGATTTAGAAGGTAATTTTTTGTTTGTTTGTTTTGGGGGGGGGGGTGCCAGACCTAAGGAATTGGGACATCATATGTGATTTATTTCTTGATAGGGATCAAATTCAGTTCAACTGTTTAGGAATATGTTCCCTTTAGTTTTCTTGCCTGTGGAGTTTTTTTGACCTGTAGCTTTAGTGCTTGTTTTGTTCTCAAGCAGTTTTGGATGAATGGCAATAAATGAAATCTTTTTGTTTTGCTTGTGGGTTTTCTAAATTGCGTGGGGACCAATCTAGGCCCTATCTGTCAGAGAAGCTCTACAGATTGCAGTCTTCTACATCTGATCTCTTATTTCTTCTCTCGATCAGCCTCTCCCTGATGTCTGCAGGAATCTGTCATCTGCTTTCTGGTGGAGGGTAAACACTGCTCGCAGGACAAAATGGGTGGGGAGGGCAGTATTGATGGCAGACACTGCAGCACTGTATTTTGAGTTCCCTGTAGGTATCTTGGGGACTGGCAGCTGTATTTAATGTTGAGGCTGCCCTGGCTTGTCTGAGAGCAGCTGCAGCGAAGCACACCTAATGCAAGTGCTCCAAGAGTTTTTGCAGTGAGGCAGCCAAGAACTGCTTTTTTTTTTTTTTTTTTTTTTGTCTGAGGAGCTATGGTTGGCTGTCTTCCTTGTTCCTTGAAGTCTGTAGGACTGTAAAACAGTTCTCCTCAACACTGAAGAGCAGTAGGTGGCATTAAATACGTTTTCTCAATGGGTTGTTGCCTTGCTAGATTCACCCAGGTTCCCAATAGCCTGTATTTACAGAGATTAGGGGCAAGAACTCTAATTAATTCCTTTGCCTTCACCTCAAGCTGGATAGAAAACCTTAACCTTGCAACATACACAGCTTTTGTTGTCAACTCTGTTCTCCAGGTGGACAAAGATAGCTGGATATCCACCCCTCTCCATAAAAGGGTAATTAAAGAAGTGTAGCTACAATCGAGTGTAAGAACACATAACATGGAGACAGTGGTGGAGCAGTCCGTCCTGTCTGTCTGTCCGTCCCAGATACTCTCATGTTGCTGCTCACCTGCAGTGCCAACAGCTGAACTCTGCATGCAGGCTGCAGTGTGCCAGGCTGGCTGCTGTGTCAAGGAGGCCCCTGAACCACAGCACAGCTAATCCACAAAGTAGACAACGAAGCCAGAAATACCTGAGAGTCAAGTGTGGAAGTAAACAGCTTTAAAATAGAACGAGCTGGGTTCAGCTTCCGTGCAGGTTTTGTACGTTGTTGAGCAATCTGTTCGCTAGAGTGAGACGATAGACGCACAACCCTTCTGCAGAGCAACATCAAGCAGTGGTAATTCAAAGCTAAGTCAGATCACTTTTTAAGCATCTTTCATCTTCCTTTGCTTTATCCATCTGCTCTGGCTCCTTCTTCAATCAAAATAACATAAAAAACAGACCCTTGAATAATGGGCAGTACATCTGGCAGCAAATAACCTAAAGTCTGTATTTTCCCTTTTTGTGTTGATTCTGATTAAGCACAGAATAAGAAACTCCTGATTTTGGCATGTTAGCTGATGGAAGAAGTGCTTCCTTCTTCCACCTCCTCCACTGATCTTGCAGTGTGCCATTACAAGCTTGTTGTCTTAGCTTGAAAATGGAAAAAAGGCTATTAATCAACCTCAGTGATAGGAATATCCAGAAACAGTACAATCACAACAGTGATTGTGATTGCTTAATATAATGCGTAAGTAGAAGCAAAACATCTCTCTTACTGCTGCATTTAAAAAAGGACATTTAAGTGAATTCTTCTTTGGTCTGTGTTCAGTCAAGTGCATCTGTGTGATTAAATATGAAGGTGGGATTTAAACTTCTCATGAAGATTCAAAGAATCCTGGCTGCATGTGAAGTCTAAAGCTTTCCTATGACTTGTCTGTAATTTTTCAGTGCAGGAATAGTGTTGCTCAGTTTTGGCTGACCTCTTTACCTCCAGCTCTACCAGACTTGTAGAATGAGAACTGTCCCTTTCAGTTCTCAGCAGGAGATGACAAGCATCATGTAGACATGCTATGCCTTCATGTATGACTTTTAAAAAAGTACTAAGTGTACGCTTCTGCTATTTTTTTTTTTAAACTTTGAAATGCTTTCCTCACCTGACCTGATGCCAAACTTGCCTGCCATGGCACTGGTTTGAGAAGGAGCCCAAGGGGAAACGTTTCCTTTCTGTGGGGTGCTGGGCTTTGGCGCTTGTGTAGGTTCTGAGGAAGGGTGAAGGACCTGTGTTGGGGTGGTGTTTGCCCACCTCTTACAGACTGATGTTCAGGTGAAAATCTGCAGGGCAGGAGTGTACAAGGTGCAAGCACTTGTCGCTACTGGAAAGGGAGGAAATGGTTTGTGTACAACAGAAGGAAACTAAGTCGCAGTACAAAAGAGCGTAAGATGACAGATTTTGCTTTCAGGTTTGTTTTTTTTTTTTTTAATTTGTTCCTTATCCTCCTTCACAGGAACTTGAGATGCAAGCTCGGGCGCACGGACTGTCCCTTGTTCCATCTACAGGCCTTTGCTCCCCTGATATGGTCAACAGGGTCATCAAACAAGAGCCTGTGCTGGACAACTGCAACCAAGACATCATGCCGCACCACACAGACCTGTCTTGCACTACCACCCTCGATCTCACTGACGGTACCATCACCTTCAGTGACAACCTGGGAAATGTGACTGAACCGACTGGCACTTACAGTGTTCCTGCAAAAATGAGATCCAAACTGGAAGATATCTTGATGGACGATACCCTCTCCCCTGTCGGAGTAACTGACCCACTACTTTCCTCTGTGTCTCCTGGAGCATCGAAGACGAGTAGCAGGCGGAGCAGCATGAGCATGGAGGACACCGATCATGCTTGTTAGCATATACTTAGCACACCTTTCATAAACTGTTTTGTTTCTTGATCAGTAGATCAAATAATTTACCTTTTGTAGAATTTTTTGATTTTTTTTCCCTTGTGCTTCATCAGTAGCCCAGTGTGTGTGTGTGTGTGTGTGTATATATTATATATATATAGGATTTTTTTTAGGATTTTTGTGAAGAAACTTGTATATTCTATTTTAAAACTACCAATGCCTCCAAAATATTGTACAGCATATGTACAGTATCTGTGAACTGGATTCGCCAAGAACTGGTCAAATCTACTCAAAGCAATAGAATTACAAATGAAGAGTCTGTTTCTACTGGGGGGGTGGGGGGAATCGTAGAATTGTAAATGCAACCTATTTACTTGGAAACAAAATGTAAAGTTAAAGAATGTAAAGAAACCAAAAAAAGAAAAAAGTCCAATTTGTAATTGTATTAATTGGATAGTGCTGCCTTAAAGATACAGTGTCCCTCAAACGTTGGTCTTTACACGACAAGTGTTTAGGGGAAAATACCCACCCTACTCCACTCGGAATACAAACAAACAAACAAAAGTGTTAAGACATCCTGATCGTGTTGATTGTGATATAAAATGCTGTTGCTGAAAATTGCAGGGAGATGTGAGTCTCGGAGTGCCATTTAATTTTACTCTGAGCTGATTTGGGGTTTCCTTTTGATCATGGTTCGAGTTCTTCTCTTAGATTTTTTTATTTTGTTTTGTAACACGCATTGGTGGCTTGCCAACAGTAAACCAAGCAGGAGCACTGTAAGTTGGTATACACTCTTTGGACAAAAAAAGTTGATACATTTTATCAGCTGGGCACATTACGTTGTACATATCTAATTGGCTTTATTTTTTTTTAAATTGCATTGTACAGTTTATTTTGATTTGCATGGATTCCTTAGTTATCCTCAACTTTTTGTTTTAAATATATTTGTATTTCATTTGTAAGATTTTTGCCTCTTAATATTGCAACAATTTTTTGACATTTTTAAAACTCATTGGAAGTTTTCTGCGTTCTTTGTAAACACTTGAAAGGAAGCTTTTATGCAGGGTTCTGTGTTTTAAGAGAGATTTTGAGAATATTTTGTATATTACAGTCTCACTTTGAAAATGTTTTTAAACACGTTTAAGGTAGAGTACAAATTTAGATTAGGTAATAAAACAACTCTGTAGAGAAACTGAACTTACATATTTATTTTTAGTGATACAGAAAAAGATAGTAATATGCTTGGAAACATAACTATGTAGTTAATATACCCGTTATAGTAATTTGTGTTTTATTTCAGCACTGGGGCTGACATAAGAAAAAAACAAAAAAAAGAGTAAATTACTGTATCTGCAAATAACTGTTACTTGATAACAATGTTATTAATTTTTAACATGCAACAATGTTGTAAAAGTAGTTCAGTGCATTATCTACTCAAGTGTAGTCCTATGCAATAACGGTAGTTATACTTGTATTATATCAAGCCTAGGTGTTTTACAGAGGTGACGTGGTGTTACGAGCTAGACGGATTGAATGGATTTCTCAATAGCAGCCTACAGCTGACTCGCAAGCGGCAGGCAAGCGTATCTCGTTCAGAATGAAGTGCCTTAAACTCTAGTTGTAGTCTTCCTCGACTAGCACTGACTGAAGTGTGGCATAGGAGAGAGCTTTAGGGTGATGTTTTATACGACGTTGAAGTGTAGCATGGTGCCTACGTATAGAAAACAAGAGCTTCCCGTTCTCCTTTGTGCTACACTGGACATTACATAGGATAAGTGAAGTGGTTAGTGACTTGAGTGCCAGTTTGGCAGGCTTTATAGGGAAAACTTGGTCGCAGCAGTTCGTGTTCAGAAATCAAATGTGAATTGGGTAGCGATGGGACAGCTGGGGACAGCGTCGGGAGCTCCCGTAGCCTGCGGCGTGGCTCGCTGAGCTTTCACCCAAACGTTTCCCCATGGACGGGTTCTCGAAGCGTCCCCTGCCCGGCACCGCTCCTCCTGGCGCCGATGGCGAGGGGCGCGGGGCTCGGCGGGGACGCAGCGTGCTGTTACGGTACTCTGGGCTCTGCGTTCGTGTCGCTCTTTCTGTGGCTGTTGCTGGCTGCGTCCGGCCATCTCCATTTCTGCTTGAGCAGCGAACTATGTGTTAGCATTGATGCAACCACCAGGTTGTGGCTTTTTTTTATTTTTATTTTTTTTATTTTTTGAAGGAGGAGCTGGAGTTAGATAATAATGATGCCTCTCCCCCCACCACCACCCCAGACAGCTTTTGGGAGTGTGTCTTTCCTAGGGTAGTGAAGCTCTGGCCCAGGGCAGGACCCGGGAGCCTGCAGGATGCACCGTGGCCCTTGCGGTCCTCAGGCAGGGAAATTCCCCGCAAAGCAGCTACGCTGTAGTTAGCTCCGAGTCGAGTATGCGGGTATGGGCTTCTGGTGCTGCCATTCGGTAATGTTGACATGTAAAGAAAATCAGGGCTGTAAAATGCTTGTAGCTGTGACACAGGGTCGCGTTACCCTTCCCCGTTAAAATGGGACAGCTCTGCAGCATTGTACAAAATCAGGGTGTGTACGCTTGAGCGTAGTAACTGAAAACCACTGAATATATTGAATAAGGCTTTTGGTTTCGTGCCCATCCTAGGCATTCAGCAATTGAAGTCTAGACTGTGGTATATCAATATTTTTCAAGCTTATGTGAAACACTGGTACTCGCTGACAGCCACGACTTCCGATTTTTGGCTACGTGCTGTGTGGACATGAGTTAGGATTCAAGGAAAGCCGTTATATCAAGAGCTGGATTTCTTGATAACAGTCGCTGTGGCCCCAGCAGCTGCGTTGTGAGTTCCCCATACGTTGTGTTGCTCTGGGGTAACATACGGCTCGGCTGCGCCCTGCTCACTCTTCACCCCGTGTTTCCTTAGGCTACAGCCCTGCTCTGAGTTTGCCCACCCCGCGAGTGGAGGCACGTTGACGCTGCGGTGGGGACACCTCTAGGAGACGCGGACCTCCGGGCGGGTGCGAATTGGGGATGTCTTTGCCCGTTTGCGCGCGGTGGAACGCGCGGCCGTGACGTTTTACAGGGGATCAATGGCAGAGGACAGAGACGGCGATTAGAGGCAGGGTTTGGCATGAACTAGGTGGAGTGAGATGGACAGAAGTTGTTGCCCGGTCCGATGACGGTGTCTTGCGCGACGCTGGGCCAGCGGTGGCTTCCCTGAGCGGGGTGTCGGGATACCTACCAGTTCTCACTTTGCCAAAGCCATGCAACAAGCAGGAACATGCAGAGTACCATGAAGTTCTTCCTTACTGCTTTTGGCCTACAAAGCAATATTTAACTCTTACAACCTGTAAAAGCAAAAAGAAGGTACATAAGGAAAGCACAAAGCACAAAATAATGCACTTACATTTATGTTGTTTGACATAAAATGCACTGGGGGGAAGCTGGTGTTGATAATAGTATAAATACCTATATTTCTTGAAAAAGTGACATTAATTACTGCCTCTTGCTATGATGCTTGGTACTGTAATGTTGATATTCATCTGCTGTTGACTGCAGCAATAATTTGTGTATGGTCCATAGCACTGTAAATTATGGATCAATATTAATGTATCCAATGAAATAATTTGAACTGTTGTTCTTGATAGATGGATTAAAGCATTTGGTTTTTCACATACGTCTGTGTAAGCCACTCGTTTTCCGTGTAAGTGAATCTTGTTTTTCTGTCCATTTGAAGACCCAGCAGCGCTCCTGTGTTTGTGACTTGGCGGTGGATGTGTCCGTGTTCCTGACCCGGTGTCCGTCAGCAACCCTGGTTGCACCAGAGCTGTCCGGTTGTGTTTGTGTTGCGGTAGCACGAGGGGCACGGAGCTACGGATCAGGCCCCACGTGGGCTTTGCAAATACACGCCAGAGCGGATAGACCCAAAGCTCACGGTCCAGCACAAGGAACAAAACAAGTGGACATGGAAAAATGACATTCCCTCTCTCCCCTCCCGCGGGCTCTTGCCTTTCGCCTCCCTCCCTTCTCAAAGGGGTGTCTGCCAAAACCACCCTCGGCTGTGTTGCCCTTCGCCTCCCACCAGCTGCCTTGTGTCAGGCACGGGCTCGGTGAGGCTCCCTACACCTCTCCACCACGCTGTCACTCCTGCAAAGTCACCTACCCCCAGCAGTCCCGCACAGAACCTCCCTGCCTTCTCCGGCTGACCCGTGCACGGAGAGATCCCGGTCCTCGCTCTGCTCGCCCCTGGGTCGCTCCTCTGAAACCTCTGCTCGCCCAGCGTGCAAACAACTGCTCCTGGATTGCGCTGGGAGCTGCAGCTAGTGCTGGGCAGGAACCAGCTGGGGTCTTGTTTTGTCTTCCCATCTTCGTTATTTTTTCTCTGTCTCTCTGTTGCTTTCATCCCTTCTGGTCTTGTTCTTCGACAGGCTGTCGCTTACTGTGCTCACAGCGTGGAGTCCTCGCCATCTCTGTGGACATTGCTGCAGCAGCAGTGGTGGCTAATGCGTATTATCTCGTGGCTTTTAAGCCCTGAATGCAAACAACAGAAGTTTTGAATTTGGCCCGTCTTGAAAATCTGATCCCTATTAGGAGTAGAAAATACTTAATTCAGTTGCAATTAAAAATTATTAGCTGTCCTGCGTTGCTCAATTTAAAAACCAACCAAATGAAAAACGCTGGGCGAAGCTACCTGACTCTGCTAGGAACAGAGCAGAAAAGCCCTGCGCCCTTTTTGTAGAAGATACCAGAGTTGAAGCTTGTGTTTCCAGCAGGCTTTGTAATGCTATTTCTTTAGAAATTCAGCACCTTATTAGAATGTGGCTTTGTAGTACTGCAATGGGAAATCTATTTATCAGCAGTCTAGGGTATAATTTATAATTTAAGTTTCAGGTTTTTAGGTGTATTTTGGCTTTCCTTTTGGTGGTCGGTTGTGCCAGCGCTGCATTTCGGGAGCGGATTTCTTGGTGGTGGGAGCAGCTCTGGTTTCGGCTGGGCTGCAGAACCCGGGCGGAGCAGGAAGAAAACCCGTGGTGGGGGTAATGGCTGTAAGCAGTTGCTCAACGTGTGTCAGCAGAGGTGGTAGCAGGTCTGCTTAGAAGCCTTTTAGTTCCTTTGGACAAGCCTGAAAACTTCTGTGCGGGGTAAGAAAGTGGCTGTTAAAGGCCTGGTGGGGTCTGGTTTGCTGCAAAGCCCTGCGGCCGGGCTGCGGGATGCCGTGGGGCTCGGCTGCGCGGTGCGGCGGCACAGCAGGACCCTGCCACCACGTCGCGGCATCGTGCCCTCCTTCCGAGGACACGCGCTGGGAGCTCGGCAGCTCCCGATGCCGGGAAGGAGGCGGTGATTGCGCTGCCTCAGCAGGTTCAGCAGCTGCTCCTCCTTTTGCTATCGCGTCTGGGAGTAGTCCCGGCACTGAATGGTGGTCGTATTCTCTGTTTCTCCAGCTCCTTTGAAATGCGCTTGCTTAAAATTGCAGGGGAATGGCTTGAAAAAAATGTGCCCGACATTAAAACCAATACGGTTTAATAGGACGCTGCCTTGCGGTTAAGTGCATGGGCCCTGACCGTCGCCATTGTCTTTGCCTATGATCCAAAGTGCACCCTTACCTAAAATGGCTCCGTTTTTAACTAAGTTTTTGAGAGCAACGCTGTTAACAGGCATGTGTCAAGGCTCCTGTCTCCACTGAGGCCTGAAGCTGCAGTTTCAGTGCAAATCTTCCTTTTTTTTATGCCTTTCTTACCTGGAAAGGAGCAAGAAAGCTTCTGTCAAACTCCAGCAATGCTGAACATGGAGGCATGCTCTCGTTTGCGATTTCCCTGAGCGAAGGCAGCTCCCAGCCCCTCGTGCTGCCGCTCTTTTACCCCATCCCTGCGCTTCCCGGGGCTGGGGTCACCGGGGCTGCGGCACCGTTGTGCTCTGCGGTCACAGAGGGAAACGATGGCTCCTGCGACAGACCTCTGTGCTAAACGCTGTCCAAGAGCTGCACGAGGCCGAGACAAGGCTGCTGTGGTCAGTAGGATGAGCCAGGGCGTGCGAAGCATCTAAATACTGATTGCCATTTTAATGTATTTATAAAAATCACCATGGGGTTGATGCGCGCGGTTGCATATTGTGGATGCTCTCTCAAAGGAGCTACGGGAGATATCCTTAAATATCCCGATGCGTCCGCTGTGGGCCAGGGGAGCCGCGCTGGGCATCTGGGGTGGCTGTAGGACACCATCAGAGGCTTCGGGAGCGGGGCACAGCCCGTCAGCGGCCGCCGTGCTGTAGCCATCGGTGGGGCAGGCGCGGTTATTTGGGAGGGAGGGCAAGCGGCCGGCTCCAGCACGAGAGCCGGCGTCCGAGCGCGGCGCCAGTCCCACGGGAGCAGGGCAGGGCCGGGTGCTGGCAGGGCTGCGCTGGGCCCCCGGGATGCGCTCTGGGCTCTGAGCGGGGTTCGGCAGCTGGGGCACGCAGCTCCGGGGGCTCTGCTCTCGCTCAAACGCTTCCCCTGCTCTGCCGCCATTCAGCAGTGCCTCTCCAGAGCTCCCCGCTCCCGCTGGCTTTCCTCCTTGCCCTTGATGGCCGCAAGAGTTAGGCATTAATTAAAAAAGCAGGGAACAGCACGCTCTTGTGGGGCTGCATCCTTTCTCGCCAGCTGCGAAGCTTTAACACCGGTGGGCTTCGACCCTGCCGCGGCGTTGATTTTGGCTGCATCCCGTGCAGGCGGGGCGGAGGCGGCGTGCCCCCGCGGTGCCGCGTTAGCTCCAGCCCTGCGCGGGCCAGC